>NW_027361906.1:2280000-2665000 GCF_039654945.1 Dendrobates tinctorius
TGTCAGTCTGTGCGTCAGTCTGTGCGTCAGTCTGTGTGTCTGTAGTGACAGATTGTGGTCATTCGTCGGATGGGACAGCTCTCCCATCCAAATATGATGGGAGAGTTTTCCCATCGTCAGGCGGATGACCACAATGGGTTAAAAAAAAACACACGTAACAAACAGTACATACAACACACAACATGTACACATACTTACCACATACCACTTTCGCCTGCCCGAAGCCTTCCCTCACTTGTCTCCTATTAAAATGTAAAAAAAAAACAAAAGGTTCTGTCCCACGATGTCCTCCGGTGATGCACTGCAAGAGTTAAATTGCTCCTGCAGTGTGCGCTGGTCGGCGGTGGGTTCCCGGCGGTTCAATGAACTCCGGGACCTCACTTTACGGTCCGGGAGCTCACTTTACGGCCCGGGAGCTCACTTTACGGTAATTGACCTGTCGGTATTGCCGTAAAGTGAGTCCCGGAGTATGAACTCCGGTTAACTCACTTTCACGCATGCGCAGTCACACTGCAGGAACTTTCTCCTGTCAGTGTGACTTTTTAACCCGTGGAGAGCAGTCACATCTACTGATGTGACTGTTCTCCACTAGAGATCGACGTGGGACACTCGATTTTAAATGGATTGCGTCGGACTGGTTGGTATTTTAGTGTTTTTTTATTTTATTTTTTTTACAGGTTATGGTTTTTATGGGTAAGTATGGTTAAATGAAGAACATTAAACAAATTTTTTCTGTGTGTTTTATTTTTCATATTAAACTATAGGATTAATAATGGATCGGCGTCTTCTTGACGCCTCTCCATTATTAACCCGGCTTAATGTCACCTGTCAATCAAAGGTGACATTAACCCTTTATTACCCCACATCCCGCCGCCACGGTGCGGGATGTGGGAAGAGAGGGGCTAAGTGCCGGAATTGGCGCATCTGATAGATGCGCCATTTCTGGGTCGGATGCGTGCTGATATTTGTAGTCAGGGGGTTAATCTTCCCAAGGTATTAATATCAACCCGCCGCTGTCAGCAGAGCCTTTGATGAATAACAAAATATATGGGGACCCCACGTAATTTTTTTTGTGTGGGGGGCCACATATTCTATTAGCCATCAAAGGCTCAGATGACAGCGACGGGTTGATATTCAAAGCCTGGGAAGATTATCCCCTTCCCAGGATACCAAAAATCGAGCCCCAGTTACTGGCTTTGCCGTTCTGGACTTGAACAAAATGGCGATGGCTCACGCCATTTTGTTCAAGTGCAGAATGCTAAATCAAGTAAATGTGGACTGTTTTTTGGTATCCTGGGAAAGAGGATAATCTTCCCAGGCTTTGAATATCAACCCCCCAGCTGTTTTAAAAAAACATCCATAGCGAGCAAATTTGGAAACCAATGGAGGCCTGTATTTGGATTTAAAAAAACACAAAGGAATGTGGAATCTAGTCCTAATTCACCGTAGTATTGTGTGTGGCCTTCATGCGCGTGTTTCAGTTCAATACTACACATTGCCCTCAAAATAAAAAACAGCCCACACCATTATTAATAACCCACTGCTAAAACGGTCATGCTGAAGGATGGCGCAGGCACCAGGCTCACACTCTGCACATGTGACATACATGACAGAGTGTGGAGACAACATACAGAGTGATCTGTTGCCTGCAGCATCAAAAAGCATGACATGTTTGGCACTGGGTCAGTAATGGTGTGGGGTGGTTTTTCTTGGTCGGGCCACACAGCCCTCCAGGTGCAGTTGGCCCTAGGTTCCACAATGGCAGACCTATTGTGGCTGGAGTGTGTCAGCAGTTCCTGATAGATGAAGGCAGTTAAGCCATGGCCTGAAGAACCGTCCATTCCCCATAATCCGATTGACACCCTGGGACATCATGTCTTGCTCCATCCACCAATTTTACGTTGCAACTCAGACTGTCCAGGAGTTGACGGATAGGTGTGCCCGATGCTATCACATCGTGAGGGAAGTGTGTGTACGTGACTGTGTGTGTGTGTGTGTGTGTGTACGACATTGTATGTATGCTAACAAACTAAATATGAAGATATAAATAACATATTCTTATCCATTACAGATAAGAGACATGCCAGCTATCTGGGACCCGGCCGATGAGGCTTACAAAGACAAGTATACACGTGATATGTGTTGGTCCAGAATCTGCCGTCAGCTGTATCCTGAATTTGATGGGTACAGCGGTGCCCTGCAGCAGAAAATTAGTAAGTACTTTTTGTTATGTTGGTTATACAGACCAACTCTTCATTTTTAAACGTATTGCACGGATCATAATGTGTTTTTTCTTTACATTTTAGTTCATGATGTTAAGCAACGCTGGAGATCGGTGAGAGATCGATTTCAAAAAATCCAAGCCAAGATTGGCACCAGTGGATCTTCACCGGCGAAAATCAAATTCAGCTTGTATCAAGACATGTGTTTCTTGTTAACCAGCAGGACTTTGAGGAGGTGAATATTTAGATATAATTTCAATGTTGTTAGGATGACTAAAATTTGAATTGTCACTGAAAACTCTGTCATCTTTTTTTATGACAGCACAGATGGAAACATTTCGCCTCTTCCTGAAGATGCCAGCCAAGAGGCCGCAGGATCCACAGATTCTATGGATGGGTCTTCATTCTGTGAACCTGAGTCTCCCTGTACATCTGGTGTAGTGTCGGCTGCGTCATCTTCAGGGATGGCATCTTGTGCAGAAACCCAAAATACTCCTGCCCCAAACAGTCAAACAGCTGCCAATCCGTTGACAGTAACCGAGCCACTGGCAAAAAAAAGCAAGGCCAAAACCAAAAAAAAAATGGATGTGACTACAAAAAGGGTTAATGACACCATAGATCTAATCAATAAATCTTCCAGGGAAGATCACTTGGATTTTTTTGGTGCCAGCATAGCCAGCAAAGCTCGGTTACTGTCAGCGGAAAGGCAGACTAAGTTTATGACAGTAGTAAATGCAATACTGTCAGAATTTGAAGACCCTTCGCCTATCGCACCTTTAGCAGATATTGTAATAGGGGCCACACAAAGTGTCCGTGCAAGGCGTCCACCACCACCACCATTGCCGCCTCCACAACCACCAATGCCACCACCACCACCACCACCACAACAGCGTGATGACCAACGGTATCAGCGACCTCCCGTTAACTATTCTTATTATGGAGATGTTAACTCTGAAAACATGAGTTACCAAGATTACATCTTGCTCAACTAGTTTAGGGCATAAGGCAGGTCCTGGATGACAAAGTCCTCCATTACCTTCAATAGTTCTGCGTTGCTGACACCAGACCTGCTGTCACCGTTTTGTGAGGCCATATTCGGACAACACTTGTGTTTGTTGAACCTTTTCTTTGTTGTTGAAAGATTTTATATTTAAAAAAAAAAAAGACTATGTTGGTCATAAAGTCTTTATTGGTTTTATAATAAATTAATATTTACAATTTGTTTTATTATTATTTGTGGAAAAATATCATAAGGTCTTCTCCCATAATGCTCAGGAGCCGGTCAAATGCCGGGATGGTGAGCCGGCAAAAGGACACAAATGTCTCGGGATATCTGTTAAAAAAAATAATAAGTTACATCACATACAGATTTGTACTGATAACAAATTCTCGTCACATATGGGTAACTTACCTTCTCAAATCTTGGTATAGCACACGAAAGTGACCCTTTCCTGTACGTTCTGCCACAATGGGGTCTACCCACATTCTTCTGGTTCTCTTTCTGGCCTGCAAGTAAGATAAAATAATATGGGTTAAGGTCCCGTAAGAGTCTACAACGCTCCAGCGCTGAGGAAAACGATGTGACCTAAAGATGGTTGGTACGTCGCTACCTGTTCACTCGCCAGGCAGATCTATTCAATTTACACAGCCACTATACGGCAAGCCGTAACCTCAGCAGTCATTGGGACCTTGTCACACAGCAGCTAATCTGACGACCCCAGCCTGCGTCCTTGAATTCTGCACCACCATCGCAGTCGCTCATTGTCAGCAAACATAGCAATGCATGAGGCCAGCGGAACAAAACCGATCAAAAAATGGACAGGATATTCAAGCTCAATCAGCAATATCCAGCAGGGGGACGGTGGCCCATATCCATCACATGTAGCAAGATGGCTGGCGACGTCGCTGTTGCGTCACAAAAGCTGTGATGTTTCAGCGACCTCGCTAGCAATCTCACTATGTGTGATGAGGACTCAAAAACAATATTTTTACATACAGTGTTGCTTACCTGGAGTCTTTGCTGATTCAGAGAATCAAGCAATACTCCCAAAGCTTGGAGGCGTTGTGGCCTGCGTAGCCATACATTAGTTTCACCATGTTCTTCGCCATGCTGTGTGCTTCGTTGTTCACTCCGATCATTTTCAAGGTTAGCACTCATGATTACGAAAGTGTGCCGAATCCAAAATGGAGAAAGAGGTTGGACTAGGAAGTGACATCATTTTTTTTTTCTATTTTGAAGTTTCTTCTCTTTATTTTTGCTTTCAAAAAAGGCAGACAAATCAGGTAGAAAAACGCAAGCAAAACCGCACAAAATATGCATGAAATCAGCATAGAAAATGCATGGAAAATTGTTTGAAAAACGCAAGAAAAACGCATCCCAAAAAACGCTTAAAAAACGCATAAAAAATGCTATAAAACCGCATCAAAAACGCAGACATTCCACCATGCGTTTTCTGCCAGCAGGTGCAGTTTTTGTGCAGAAAAATGAGACAAAAAAATATGCAACGTCTGCACATGGCCTTACAGGACCATGTAAGCTGCCAACATGGTATATACTCGGCAGCTCCCATGCCTTGCACATGTCTATGACATTCCTATTCCTTGTGTATGAATGCATTATATCTTTGAATAGGAATTTCTATTACATATTTTCGAGTTTACCTCATACAATACAATTGAATATCCTCTTGTATTACTGTGTAACCTTCCTGCTGGTAGTAAATAACGTCATCGCGATTATTACTTACGTATTTCTTTTGTGTATTTTCAATTATATCTATTCTCTAACAATGGGAGCTTAATTCAGGAAAGAGAAATGACCATATTCATGTTTAATGCGTTTGTCATATGTGAAATGCTCTCGGGCTCATTTACCAGTGCATATTTTTTCTCTGATTCATTGGTATTTTTATGTACTTTGCAGGCATTAGAAAAAAGTTTTAGTGATTGTAAAGATGTCACTACTTTTACTTATTAATGTTTTTATTATTATTTATTACTGTTTTTTGTTTTAAAGTACCCATATTTTAATTCCATTGCTTCTGATCCACCAAGAAATTGTAGAAAATGGGGCTTATAGTACATAACATAATAATAACTAGAGATGAGCACATCGCAACCCTGGTCCATTGTCCAGGTCATTGTTCTCCGGATTCCTCGACACGGCGTGATGTGATGTTTAACAGTCCGGTAAGCCTGAGACCCCAGAGAACACTGACCTAGACCATGGACCAGTGTTACGCCAAATGATCCGCACATTTCTAATAATAACATAAGATAGAAGTCAAGCACAATATCCATGACTAAACAAGTAACAGACTTGTACAAAGGGATAAATGATCCTGCCCACGAGAGATAAAAATCTTCAAAGAAGGTGGGATCAGACAGTAGGTGATGGTAGAAGCTGCTCATATGGCAGTGTGATGGCAGCGGAGTTACTTGAGGTTGTCAGCTTTTCTTCATAGATGGGCATGCTGATTGCTTTTGAAGGTGAAGTGTCTGATCGGTTGGGGCAGTGAGTTCCAGAGAACAGGGGAAACACAAGAGAAAAACGTTTTGGGAGGTATTGATAAAAGAAGGCCAAAGAAGGAGGTCTTGGCAGGATTGCATGTGGGGACATATCAGGAGATCAGGAAAGCAATGTATGGCAAGGGCGAGTTATGGAATAGAGTTCATGTTTCACAAAGTATCAGAGAATTATGGCAAAGATGTAAATTCCGGGCCAGAGATTATTTGTGGGAAGGTAGCGAGAGATTAGGTTAGAGATGTAGAGTGGTCAAGTTGTGGACGGCAGATTATATGTGGGGATATATTGGAAGATTTGGGCTGAGATGTATGGAGAGGGCATGTTATGGACTGGAGTTTATGTAGGATGAATTATCAGAGGAACATGGTCAGAGTTGTATAGAGGGGACAATTCTGGACCAGAGGTTATTTGTGAGAAGATATGTCAGAAGTATAAGGCTGGTACAGGGTATTGACTGAAGACTACCTATGGAAAGTAGCAACGAATATGTCAGAGATATGGAAGATACACGTTACGGACTGGAGATTATGTGATGGGTAATAGTGTGAGATTTGCTCAGAGATGTAGGAGGAGATCAATTATGAACTAGACATTAGGTTAGAGATGTAAAGATGGAGGGGATGGTATGTGCTTGGTTGAAAACATGTTGGGAGGTGTCGGAAAATTAAGAATGATTGTAAGGAACAAGGTATGGACTGGCTATTACTTTTTAGGAGATTAGTTTAGGAAAGTCTTGTAAATCATTTTAGTATTTTCAAATGAATTTGAGGTTTGGCAGTGGGTGGCCAGTGGAGGAATTGGCAGAAGAAAGACAGTCACTGAGATGTGAATGTCAATTTTGATGACTCAACTAAACCATCTCTACCAATAATTACTCATACATTAAATTGTTTTCTGCATCTTCGGTTGGACCATAATCATTATTTCTGGTTCACGGCTATTCTTCAATTTAGGTAGTAGGACATGGTCACTAGATGTACTGTATGTCACGATCGAACTTAACCAATGTCTGTTCTATTATAAGATGATGCAATAAAGAAAATGTTTGAGGAACATCCAATGCTTCGGACATATATTTTTTGTTATTGACCATGGTCTACTCTCCCGACAACTCAGCCACTTCTCATCCAGAATGTATTATCCAGCCCAGGTAAATTGTCACCTCTCTAGAACTTGAGAGTTGGAACCCAGTTCTGGATGACTAGATCTAGTCCACGCGATATCTGGTGGAAGGTCTACCATATATTACAGCCAGCTCATGCTACAGATGGCCCAGCCCTGGTGAAATGAATGAACGTCCTAGTGCAGTACTTTGCCCACCAGATTCCAGTTAATGGGTGGAAGTTTCTTGAGTGAGAGAATCATCGTCTTATTTTTAGTGGACGATTCTAACTAAAAAAGAAATTAATCAAGAAAAACAACTCCATTAATTTCAAGGAAATGTTGGGACAGAAGCCGAATGGTAATGTTTTATAAAAATCTATGTAAAGCAGTAGAAGTGAATGATCACAGCGGGTTACGAAACGTTGACTTCTCTTACTTTCCCCTTAATAATCTATGACATTTTACACTAGAAAATTAAAGACCCGCAAGGAGGATAACGATTGTAATCACCAGGCGAAATGTAAAACACAAAGCTATCATTGTGCTAAAATGATTTACATCAAGTTAAGTCTGAAGAATTTCAGTTCCTCCTTATCTCGAATATTGGAATACCAAAGCCCGGTCAGTGGTGCTGGACAATATCTTTCTCGGAAACTATAAGGGGAAAGTTGTAACATTTTTAAACAGCGATAGTATTATTTATTATATCAAAGCTATTTTATGTTGTATTTGGATCTTTTTTATACTTCTCATAACATGACAGTAATTAGGCATCACAAAGTTACTGGGGCCAAAATCTAAGATCTGCTTCTCCTCAAAACAAGGATGACATCACCCTCGTATAAAAGAGGAAGAAGAATAGAACGACGAGAGTACGACTGAGGAAAGATTTGTTCACCAGCAGACACCCTTTACCCCAAACACTGATGTTAATTATTCCTATTTATAGTTCTGTAATTCTTTATAATAGCCAATTTTTAGATCAGTTTTGATGTCATTTCTTCGTTTTTTTATGAGTTAACTTCTTTAAAGTCCCTAAACACCCATTATTTTCCCTATTAACTTTTCCTGGGTTTTTGGCTGGCCATATGCATGAAATAACTTTTACTTCTTACTCCAACATAAACATGCATGCTCGACTTAAACAAGCGTGCATGTTTTTTTTCAATGGGAAAAATGTAATGCCAAACTCCTCTGGTGGTGACTTATGGGCCTCGGCAAAAAAGACTTGGGTATGTTGAAATCCAAAAGGCATAATCCTTCTTTTCCTAGTCATCTGCCACCACTGGAGAATCTGGAAGTTTTTAATAAGCACATGGCTGTCAGACTATTATACCAAAATAGTTGGTTTAGGATGACTTTTGTCTAGTGTGAATAGGAGCTTAACTGTATAGTCATTTTATTTTTAAATGGATTTCTTTAAAGGGGACATGTCAGGTCCGCCATGCCCTCCAGCCCAGCAGCATTCACCTATGCCTGAGTAAACTCCCTGCCAAACCAGCCCCGTACAATCTAATTCAGCTAAAAAATGCTTTAAATAAGCCTTTATAATGTCCCTGTTTGCTATGCTAATGAGGGCTTTGACTATTCGATGGGGCGTTAGTTGCCCCAAAACTAGTCAGCCCAAATCCCATGTTATCACACCCCTGTGGACCTGATCGCCAGCTCGAGCAAATCTAACGAATGTGCGCCGTTCATTTCAGCAGTGTCAGTGCGTCTCTGAAGTCCGGTGTCCGCTGGCATTAGAGACGCACTGACGCTGCTGAAATTAGCGGCGCGTATGAGCTAGCATCTTCTGAACTTCCAATCGTGCGCAGTGCGTTTCTGAACTCAGAAAGCAGACACCTGGCTTCAGAGAAGCATTGACGCTACCGGAATGAGCGACACGCATGCGCTACATTTGCATGAGCTGGCAATGAGGCCACGCTTGCAAGTTTTGTTATCACACCCAAAAATAAATAAAATTCTCCTTCCCTCGCTTTCTGATGTCCTGATGAAGGGGAAATTCCAACATCTGTGCCATTCTTGATTAATAGGCCGAGGCTATGCCAGGGTGCCCTATTCCAAAAGCATAGAGAAACAAACTGAAGGAGAGAGAAGCGCAGCTAGGGTTTTATCCGATGGATAAAATATAGCAAATAATCAGAATGCAAAATGTCTTTTCTTACTATGAATACTTAAATAGTATTTTTTAGAAAATGACTACAGACAATATAATATTTTCACATTATAAAATTATTTGATCTCCTTTATATACATATCTAATAAAAAAAATAATATATTATTATTTTTTTGTTTTATGCCCTTTGTGATGATGCCAATTTTTTAGATTCTTTGTCCGGTTGATTTGCTACCAAACTCTGCTGGTCGGGAGATGTGGTTGGTGTCTCTGTGATCTCTGCGATGGAGTATATATATATACTGTATATATATATATATATATATTCCTATTCTGGTGGGTTCGTTTCCTTTCTGTCCCCCTGATTTTTCAACTTTTACTTTTAAATTGATGTACCTGTAAATAAGAATATAAACAAATAAGAATATACGTTCAGAATTGTATAACATCAAAACTTTTTCCAATAGTGTGAAACGGACTTTACAAACTATACTATAACTGTCATGTGCTGCATCATGTGTCCTGCTCCTGAACTTTTACACTCTGACATGTGATCTCCTCTTTTGGTGCCAGATTTGAATGTTAAACTTATATAAGCAGCACATGTATGACTGTACACTTATATCACCTCCTGAGGAAGAAGTCTAAGGGCTTCGAAACGCGTTGAGAGTGAACAAACCATCATCTTTTATCTCTGAATTGTTTGAATCGGACTTTTTACAGCAGCGCAGGTATTATCCACAAATCTTTTCTATGATAACACAAAGGCAAAATGATGCATGACATAATCGATGCCGAGCACAGGATTGGATCAAGGCTGAGTGGGATGAGGTTAGCAGCTGCGAAGATTAGAAGGTGCAATGGTGAGTAACTAGTGTCATAGTCATCCTAGGGCAACATTTGAACCTGGACCTCACCACTACCACCAAAATGTAATAATAGTGCCTCCCTCTCTGCTTCTAAATAGTAATGGTGGACCCTCGGTGCCTCCATATACTAATAGTGGACCCTCTGTGCTCTGTATAGTAATTAAGGCCCCTCTGTGCCTCTATATAGTAATAGTGACCCTGCTGTGTCTCCACATATTATTGGGGTGCTCTGCTGTTCTTCGTGTAGTAATAATGGCCCGCTTATGCCTCCATATAGTAATAATTCCCCCTTTAAGCATCCATATATTAATAGGGCTACCCTATATGCCATATAATGCTAGCACTTCTATTGAACCTCCAGATAGTAATAGTGCCACTATATACAATTAATGCCCTCAATGCGCCTCCACATAGTAATAGTGCTCCTATAGTGCCTCCACATTCTAGTGCAAGTGTCCCCTCTGTTCCTCCACATAGTAATAGTGCCACCATTTACTATTAATGCCCCGAATGTGCCTCCATATAGCAATAGTGCTCCTATAGTGGCTCCACATTCTAGTGCAAGTGTCCCCTCTGTTCCTCCACATAGTAATATTGCTTCTATATGGAAACAGCACCCTAATTCTGCCTTTATATAGCAATAGTGCCCTCACTGTCCCATCACATAGTATTATTGTCCCTTTGTGCCTCCATTTAATTATCGTGCCCTATTTTGTGATTATACATATTAGAAATAGCGCCGGTACAGTAAGAGTCTATTTTGTTCTCCTATATAATAATAATCCCCCTTTAAGTGCTCCTGGTTCTAAAAAATACAAATAAATCCCCTACAATGAGCAGTAGTGGCGTCTTTCTTGTCCTCTGCATTTTTGCAGTCCAACGAAGGCGGGGAGATGAAGTGATGTCATTGCGCCAATGGACGTCCCCTGCGGGACACTGGTTCTGTGTTTTTCCTCAGTTTTCAACAGTAACTGCCCCCCTGAGAATGTAAAAACGTTTAAAAGTGATGTAGACAAAATCAGCCGACTGCCGGACTGGCGCACGTGGCATTTTATTAGAATCACAGAATCGTAGCGTTGGAAGGGACCTCCTGGGCCATCTGGTCCAACCCCCTGCTCAAAGCAGGATTCACTAAATCATCCCAGACAGATGTCTGTCCAGCCTCTGTTTGAAGACTTCTATTGAAGGAGAACTCACCACCTCTCGTGGCAGCCTGTTCCACTCATTGGTCAATCTAACGGTCAAAAAGTTTTTTCTAATATCTAATCTGTGTCTCCTCCCATTCAGTTTCATCCCATTGCTTCTAGTCTTTCCTTGTGCAAATGAGAATAAAGATGATCCTTCTACAATGTGACAGCCCTTGAGATATTATGCAAATCCTGTCCAAAAGTAGGCATTTCTGGTTGTTTTCTTGGCATTTCTGGACACTCCCTCACTGGTAAGTAGGGCAGTTGGACTGTCCCCATGCCCACTAGCTAATGGCGGGATTTTGTTGATATCCAATGGTCTTTGCAACGTAATATTTCATCTTCCCCAATCATTAGCCAGACTACGATGTAGAACCAGAGATATGAAAATTTTGGGCCAATTCCATAAAAATCAGCGGGATAATCACAAATAAAAAAATAATGTGATTTAGACAAAGATTCCATCATCTGCTTAGGGGAAAAATAAGGTTCACATTTCCTGTTGCCTAATGCAATGGACGTTTTTTTCTAAACTTTATTTAAGGAATCTTTCCAATATAATCACAAGTGACCGGTCCAATAATAACAACGTTCACTAATATGGTGTCATGGTTATACGTGACCTTATATGAGGCCGGCACACATGAGCCGCAGCTGATGCACCCGCCACGCTGTAACATGCATCAGACCTAGAGTGATATATTTATGTTCAAAGCTCCTAGGAAATCACACAGCTCTTAAAATGTTCTCCTCGCCATCTATTTTATTTTTTCAGTTTCTCCCTAGAAATCTTTTAACATTCGAGCAGTCATTTGGCAGGCAATTCATTACTTCCTACAAGGGAAAATGGCTGCCAAATTTGACAGTCTTGAAAGAGAGCAACGCTAATAAAAGCTGACATCTCATGAGACATATTGCATAAAATAAAGGAAATTATCAGCATTTTGGACAATTATTAAACACTGCTATACATCCTCTAGACTATGGATCTAGGAAGGTGTCACCTAAGAGTTTGGATCTAGTAGTGTCTTATCCATGGATGTTGTAGGCATTAATCTGGCTAGGCAAAATCCATCCTGAGCCAACCTCATCAGCATTTTGTGAAACTTAGCGTAAGAAGAACCATTGTTGTATTGGGAAAATATGTGGTAGGCTTTCTCAGAACTCGACCTTCTATCGAATATGCTAATTAACAGCTTGGTGCACAGTTGCGGGCCGGTGCACATTCTCTCAGCCATTCTGACCGCCTACCTCCTTCATTGATTGATAGCGCTTGCGTTAGTTAGGCCATAAATCAAGCAAATGCACAACAGGCTTGGCATTGGCACATGCAAAGAATCTTTAGAACTAAGTCTTGGTTGTGCATGAGCCAAAAATGAGTCTGTTTGTGCATAAATGGCCCAACTGAAACCAGCTCTATCAATCATTAAAGGAATGAGTAGCTGAGTTGGGCCGCCCATGGTGCACCTTCACTTAGTCTTTTTGCCAACCTAGATCATCCATCCTTCATTAGCTGACAGTGCTGTCTTCAAATTGTCGTGAAATTCTTTGTTGGCCAACAGGCTCCGTATTGGCATAAGCACAAAGTAGGGAGTTGACAAACTTAAAGGGCAAGCTTGGTTTGCAAATGAACTAACAATTGGCATGTCAGCATAGGATTCATGCCCAACTGAAGCTGGCTCTGTCAATCAATGAAGGATGGAGGAGCTGGGTTGGCTAGGCTTGGCCATTAGGGTAGTCATCAGGTGACACTCCAGGGCAGCTAACCTAACGAGTCAAAGGCACAAGACTAGGACAGTGAGAGTGAACGGTCAGCGGCACTCTTGGAACACAAGGCCAAATTAATTGTTTCTTCTTTTGCCCACAACACGTTTCAACGGTAACCTCATTTTCATTAGACGCATTGTGGGCTAAAGAAGAAACAATTAATTTGTCCTTGTGTTCCTAGCGCTCCACTGACCGTTCACTTTCATTGTCTAAGTTTACTATCCTCCATTGGAGGTGTACGGCTGGAGCTGCAGTGGATCACTGACTCCCACTCACTTCAATTGCCGCTCTCCTGGCGCTCTCCAGTTACCGCTACCCCTATTGACTTCTAAAGGCACAAGACCAAGCAAAGAGGGTGAATACAGAGATGTCAGAAAGTCCAAGGTTGGGGCGGGCAGCACAAGTTCAACATAGGAAGCTTAGGTCAGGAGTGGAGAGATCAGATAGAATGAGTAAACAAGCCAGGTCAGTAACAAGAGAGTAAAACAATAATGCACATTGGCAGGAAAACTAGAGACAGACTGCAACTATTGCCTAAGTTCAAGCAATGTCTGGAGAGAGGAGCTGCCAAATATATCCCCTGCTAGCAGGGGATAGGCTAGCTAAACAAAACTCTGCAGGACACAGTGGGTTAAATTCCTGTAAAGTCTGACGGCACCTCATTATAGCCAGGTGGAAACTCTCCAGCAATAGGAGGATGCAACCGATATGGGTATGTTGCAAGAGGCAGCTCAGCAAGACAACCTGACACAGGGAGGGGCAGAGCGGTGAATGTAGTGAGTAGGACAACGCCCATTAACCGTGCGAGTCACTGGAGTGACAAGAGACGGTATTATTTGAACACTGAAAGGCAATTTTATTTGAGGAATGAGTTGAAAGTCACTATGTTACATGGACACTATATGGTTTCCTTGTTGGATATTGTAGGACCTAGTATAGGCAAGGTATGACATTAATTAGGTAGTAAATGACAGTGTTTTATGGGTATATTATTTGTCATTGTATGGCAGTATTTGGGTGTAAACAGTTGCGTGTAGAAATAGTATTCAAGTGTGTACTGTATTTGTAAAATTTGCTCTTGATCTTCCCACCATCACTGGACTAGACAAAAGAAGCAACTTCCTAAGGATAACTAAGGAAAAGGTTAAAATACATGACATGACGCAGTTCATGTTCATATTCTGGAAATTATGTATTCATAGAGGCATTTCAAACCATGCATCATACACATAAGTGTTCCTTGGAGAAAAAATGTCTTTTTAGGTAGGAAAATTCGAAGTCATTGTGATCTGTAGAGGTTATTAGCATAAGACGGCAAGATAAAACGTTTATTGAACTCTTGGTAATGTGAAGACATGACCAACCCCAAGAGTCTTCACGGAAGAAACTCAACCGGTGATGAGAATGATTTTTTAACATGATCTTTTCAGTTTAATCCTCTTAAGATGAGACATTTTCCAAATGCATCTAATTGTGGCTTTGCATCCTTAATCTGAGTGAAATACATATTTTCTGAAATAAACCCAACGGTAAAAATGTGGTATACCCTGTCATCTCCGACAAAAAGACTCTTATAATGACAGTAGAAAATGATCATTAGATCTGGTGATGATGGAGCTTCTCTGGAGACATAGGAGCCTCCCATCTCTGGAGAAAATGAGCTCAACCTGTCATACACAGCCACTTTCAACAGGTGGTCTTGGTCTTCACCCGAAATTAAGTGGCAATAAGCTTTAGTCTGTGGCAGTGGCTTATACCCCTTCCTCTATTGAAAACATATGAATGCTCAGGCAAACTGAGCATGCATTGTATGGGGGGTATTCAGTATAGATATTTGGTTAATTGGTCGCTTAGCCATCAGCTATTAAAACTTAAAGCCCCCATACACATTAGATAAAAATAATCTAAACCCCCTGATTCCGGCAGGATAGGCGGGCCATCTAATGTGCATTGGGGAGTCAGGAGAAATAGCTATTGACGGAAAAGTTACTTATGGTAGTCTTAAATGGAATCAGTCATCAGGTTTTTGTTTCCCCATCTGAGAGCAGCATGATGTAGGGGCAGCGATTCTGATTCCAGATATGTGTGCGTCACTTACTGGGCTGCTTGCTGCAGTTTTGTCTGCTATTGATCTACCTGTTCTCTGAATGCTGAGCCCTGTGTAACCCCGCCCACACTACTGATTGGCAGATTGATTTCTTTTGCACTGTGCATAGGCATAAAGATACCAATCAGTGGTGGGGGCTCATGAATATACAGGTATGGCAGTAGGTTAACTAGTCCTTTTGTGATAATCTCCTGGTGATAAAACTTGGATTTTATCAAAACTACAGCAAGCAGCCAAGTGAGTGACATCTCACTGGAATCAGGGTATCTCTACATCTAAACCTGTCCACTCTCAGATGGAAAAAACATGGTGACAGATTCCTTTAACGACTTGCCATAGTCCATGGTTCACAGTCTCCCCACCGATCGAACTACATTGCTATTTTGTCACGCCTGCCATTCAGTGAACTTCTCCCGTTGGTTTTGCTAACTGGTGGAGGTAGTGAGACCCATCACACATTGATCCTAAGGATAGGCCATCAATGAAAAATTCTGGAAAACTTTGCAGAAACCTGCTGTAGGCCCATTTCTCACCACTTCTGGCAAACATCTGATTTTGCAAAGAGGAAGCCTTATCTTATCAGGCGAAACCTTTTTCTCTACACTGAAGAACTGTCCATGTATTGGAAGTACGCCTCCAGTCTGACAGAACAGGGAAGGTCACACCAGGAAGACTTGTAAGAAGTAATAACTTTTCTAACCACTTTTCTGGTTCAAGGATGGTTGTCACGCTCTTTTAAGTACGGTAGTTCTGCCCTCTATTGATGAGCGAATGGCATTGCAGGTAAATGAAAGAAATGTCATATCTGGCTGTAATTAGTCCCAATAGCATAAAAATGATAGAATTCATAACTGTAAGGATGAAAAGTTCTAGCCAGCATGACATGTGTCCTAACTCCAGTACACTCATTAATAATAGTACTTACAGCACAATTCATAAGACGTCCCCGGAGGCCAGTAATGGATACAACTCTCATCAGACGTAGGTGCTGCTATTCATTATACCTTGACAGTTCCAGAAATCCATAATAATGTAAGTATTATGTGCATGATCGAAAGCTTATCCTAAATACCGAGCCGCTGATTAATAAAATCTGGTAATTACCGAGAGTGGATATCGTCAGTATTGTATAACTCTGCTCACCGTCAAAATGGGCTCTCTCCTGAACCCCAGCCAAAAATTAGGGGATAACACTGCAGGACCTCGCGAGGTCGGATAAGGCAACATCCGAATATGCATATAAGTACACATATTACATCCTCACATAAGAAACAAAAGGGCAAAGTGTTCTTAAGGTGCCCATCCATATGAGACGTCGGGTGTTCGGCTGACAGCGGTCTCTCCTAGATCCCCCAATAACGCCGAGTGCATCCAAAACTTCATGTCTTTTCAACGGGCAGAGGGGAAAAAGGTGATGCCAGAAAGCTATGGCAGCGGCTCATCTTCCTTAGAAACAAAAGGATCAGGTGTTTGAAATTTAAACTGTTTGATACTTATCTCCTCCAACATCATCTGTCGGGAAACACTCAGACTTTTGATGATCAACCAGTAGGTCAGAAAGTCAGCAGCTTCATCCACCTTCATGTAAGGTGTAGACGGCTTTTAAAGAGTTCTGATTAGACATTATCAGATCGATTCGAGGAGGATCGAATTCTAGTTGAATATCCTGAAATCTCAGTTTCAAGCGAATTTGAACATTCTGAGATTTGTTTTGCGGTTTGCACAAAAAAAAAAACTTGCCCGGTATCATCTCTTAGACTTCTGGATTATCAAAGAGTCATTTTACGAGGCCTCGTGGGTCTCCTTATAATGCTCACCAGCTATGAAATCTAGCGAATTATCACATCGTATACAGCGGCGGTCAGTACCGGGGCAATCACAGATCAGCGGTTCTCAGTGGAACAAAGTTTATACAGCAGAGTAATTTTCCATCTACAGAGTCACTGTGCAAATCTCTCTTCTGTAGAGTGTAAGAACTTATGGTCAGCAGAGTCCTCTCTGTTTTTCTGTCCTGTAGACTGTAACTACTTATGGTCTACGGGGTCCTCTATCTCTCTTTCTCTTCTATAGAGTATAAGCTCTTATGGTCAGCAGGGCCCTCTCTCTATCTTCTGTAGAGTGTAAGCTCTTATGGTCACTGGGGTCCTCTCTCTTCTGTAGAGTGTAAGCTCTTATGGTCAGTGGGGTCCTCTCTCTCCTGTAGAGTGTAAGCTCTTATGGTCAGTGGGGTCCTCTCTCTCCTGTAGAGTATAAGCTCTTATGGTCACTGGGGTCCTCTCTCTTCTGTAGAGTGTAAGCTCTTATGGTCAGTGGGGTCCTCTCTCTCCTGTAGAGTGTAAGCTCTTATGATCAGCAGGGTCCTCTCTCTCCTGTAGAGTATAAGCTCTTATGGTCAGTGGGGTCCTCTCTCTCTCCTGTAGAGTGTAAGCTCCTATGATCAGCGGGGTCCTCTCTCTCTCCTGTAGAGTGTAAGCTCTTAAGGTCAGCGGGGTCCTCTCTCTCCTGTAGAGTGTAAGCTCTTATGGTCAGTGGGGTCCTCTCTCCTGTAAAATGTAAGCTCTTATGGTCAGTGGGGTCCTCTCTCTCCTGTAGAGTGTAAGCTCTTTTGGTCAGTGGGGTCCTCTCTCTCTCCTGTAGAGTGTAAGCTCTTACTGTATGGTCAGTGGGGTCCTCTCTCTCTCCTGTAGAGTGTAAGCTCTTATGGTCAGTGGGGTCCTCTCTCTCCTGTAGAGTGTAAGCTCTTATGGTCAGTGGGGTCCTCTCTCCTTTAGAGTGTAAGCTCTTATGGTCAGTGAGGTCCTCTCTCTCCTGTAGAGTGTAAGCTCTTATGGTCAGTGAGGTCCTCTCTCTCCTGTAGAGTGTAAGCTCTTATGGTCAGTGGGGTCCTCTCTCCTGTAGAGTGTAAGCTCTTATGGTCAGTGAGGTCCTCTCTCTCTTGTAGAGTGTAAGCCCCTATGGTCAGCGGGGTCCTCTCTCTCTCCTGTAGAGTGTAAGCTCTTATGGTCAGTGGGGTTCTCTCGCTCTCCTGTAGAGTGTAAGCTCTTATGATCAGCAGGGTCCTCTCTCTCCTGTAGAGTGTAAGCTCTTATGGTCAGTGGGGTCCTCTCTCCTGTAGAGTGTAAGCTCTTATGGTCAGTGAGGTCCTCTCTCTCTTGTAGAGTGTAAGCTCCTATGGTCAGCGGGGTCCTCTCTCTCTCCTGTAGAGTGTAAGCTCTTATGGTCAGCAGGGTCCTGTCTCTCTCCTGTAGAGTGTAAGCTCTTATGGTCAGCGGGGTCCTGTCTCTCTCCTGTAGAGTGTAAGCTCTTATGGTCAGCGGGGTCCTCTCTCTCCTGTAGAGTGTAAGCTCTTATGGTCAGCGGGGTCCGCTCTCTCCTGTAGAGTATAAGCTCTTATGGTCAGTGGGGTCCTCTCTCTCCTGTAGAGTGTAAGCTCTTATGGTCAGCGGGGTCCTCTCTCTCCTGTAGAGTGTAAGCTCTTATGGTCAATGGCGTTGTTTCTCTTCTCTCTGTCCCCTATGTGTATGTTCAATTACAAGCTTTCCAGCATACACGTCTCAAATTACATTTTTGGGAAAATATTGGCAAAGTTGGCAAATTCGTATTTCAAAAGGTCAGTTCATCTCTAGTTCTGGAGACTATGAAATCGGACAAACAGAATTAATATGATTTTACCATATCGTGTACTCAAAAACAGGAAAAAAATTGTGCCGTGAAATTTTTTTAAAATAAAAGTGCAATTCCACAAGTTTTTTTGGATTTTTTTTTTACCATGTTCACCAAATGCTAAAACTGACCTGCCATTATGATTCTCCAAGTCATTACAAGTTCATAGACACCAAACATGTCTAGGTTCTTTTTTATTTAAGTGGTGAAAAAAAAAATTGCTGGCGCCCACATTAAAGGGGGAGACACAACATGCGCAATACTAGTACGGGGCATGTCGTGAAGGGGTTAAAAAAGGAAAGTTTAGGGTGTGACAGCTTTGACTATAGAGAATACAGCATGCAACCTTCTTTCATTCTGCCATGTGTATCACTTTTCACACCACCGACAACCGACATTGACTCCATCTTGTTAGTCTCCAGCAGTTGTGAATTTACATCTCCCAGTTTTGGTCCTGGCGGTGAGGACTAGAGTTGAGCGAAACGGGTCGAAAAAATTCAAAAGTCGCCGACTTTTGGCAAAGTCGGGTTTCATGAAACGAAACCCGACCCTAGGATGAGGTCGGCCACGAGGTCGGCGACTTACGCGCCAAAGTCGCGTTTCAAAAGTTTGTTTTGCGCTCTTTTTCAGCCAATCAGGATCCAAGGACACTGTGGGCAACGTGATGACATAGGCAGGGGTCACCACCATCTTTCAGAAGGGCATGCAAGTGATTGGCTTGCTTTGGTGGGCATCACAGGGGGTATAAAAGGGCGTGCACGCCGACCGCCATCTTACTTCTGCCGATCTCAGTATAGGGAGAGGTTGCTGATTCTGTAGGGAGAGAGTTAGGCAGGGAAGAAGACAAAAAAACTGCTTCTGCTGCTAGCGATTTGGCCTGCACAACACACCAGTCACTGTGTGTGCAGTGCAAGGGGAGGCTATATAGTGGTGTATCAGTGGTGTTGGTTGTTGGGCTGCCTTCTAAGGCTTCCTGACATTCCTGCATTGCTGTTTACCCACTGCTCCGCAAACTGCTTTTTTAAAAGCAATCCCAATTTTTTTTTTTTGTCCTGCTGAGAAGAAAAAAAAACGGCTTCTGCTGCTAGCAATTTGGCCTGCACAACACACCAGTCACTGTGTGTGCAGTGCAAGGGGAGGCTATATTGTGGTGTATCAGTGGTGTTGGTTGTTGGGCTGCCTTTTAAGGCTTCCTGACAGGCTGGCATTGCTGTTTACCCACTGCTCTGCAAACTGCTTTTTTAAAAGCAATCCAATCTCCCTTATCCTCTAGTCACTTTTGTCACAGCTGTGCCATCGAGCCTGTCACATAGCGCTCAGATATTCATTGGCCCTCACACAATCCAAAAGTGTCCAGTGTCCAAAAGTGTCTGCAGAAATTCAAAATCTCCCTTATCCTCTAGTCACTTTGGTCACAGCTGTGCCATCGAGCCTGTCACATAGCGCTCAGATATCAGTGGGCCTCACACAATCCAAAAGTGTCCAGTGTCCAAAAGTGTGTGCAGAGATTCAAAATCTCCCTTATCCTCTAGTCACTTTGGTCACAGCTGTGCCATCGAGCCTGTCACATAGGGCTCAGATATCAGTGGGCCTCACACAATCCAAAAGTGTCCAGTGTCCAAAAGTGTGTGCAGAGATTCAAAATCTCCCTTATCCTCTAGTCACTTTGGTCACAGCTGTGCCATCGAGCCTGTCACATAGCGCTCAGATATCAGTGGGCCTCACACAATCCAAAAGTGTCCAGTGTCCAAAAGTGTGTGCAGAGATTCAAAATCTCCCTTATCCTCTAGTCACTTTGGTCACAGCTGTGCCATCGAGCCTGTGACATAGCGCTCAGATATCAGTGGGCCTCACACAATCCAAAAGTGTCCAGTGTCCAAAAGTGTGTGCAGAGATTCAAAATCTCCCTTATCCTCTAGTCACTTTGGTCACAGCTGTGCCATCGAGCCTGTCACATAGCGCTCAGATATCGGTGGGCCTCACACAATCCAAAAGTGTCCAGTGTCCAAAAGTGTGTGCAGAGATTCAAAATCTCCCTTATCCTCTAGTCACTTTGGTCACAGCTGTGCCATCGAGCCTGTCACATAGCGCTCAGATATTCATTGGGCCTCACACAATCCAAAAGTGTCCAGTGTCCAAAAGTGTCTGCAGAAATTCAAAATCTCCCTTATCCTCTAGTCACTTTGGTCACAGCTGTGCCATCGAGCCTGTCACATAGCGCTCAGATATTCATTGGGCCTCACACAATCCAAAAGTGTCCAGTGTCCAAAAGTGTGTGCAGAGATTCAAAATCTCCCTTATCCTCTAGTCACTTTGGTCACAGCTGTGCCATCGAGCCTGTCACATAGCGCTCAGATATTCATTGGGCCTCACACAATCCAAAAGTGTCCAGTGTCCAAAAGTGTGTGCAGAGATTCAAAATCTCCCTTATCCTCTAGTCACTTTGGTCACAGCTGTGCCATCGAGCCTGTCACATAGCGCTCAGATATTCATTGGGCCTCACACAATCCAAAAGTGTCCAGTGTCCAAAAGTGTGTGCAGAGATTCAAAATCTCCCTTATCCTCTAGTCACTTTGGTCACAGCTGTGCCATCGAGCCTGTCACATAGCGCTCAGATATCAGTGGGCCTCACACAATCCAAAAGTGTCCAGTGTCCAAAAGTGTGTGCAGAGATTCAAAATCTCCCTTATCCTCTAGTCACTTTGGTCACAGCTGTGCCATCGAGCCTGTGACATAGCGCTCAGATATCAGTGGGCCTCACACAATCCAAAAGTGTCCAGTGTCCAAAAGTGTGTGCAGAGATTCAAAATCTCACTTATCCTCTAGTCACTTTGGTCACAGCTGTGCCATCGAGCCTGTGACATAGCGCTCAGATATCGGTGGGCCTCACACAATCCAAAAGTGTCCAGTGTCCAAAAGTGTGTGCAGAGATTCAAAATCTCCCTTATCCTCTAGCCACTTTGGTCACAGCTGTGCCATCGAGCCTGTCACATAGCGCTCAGATATTCATTGGGCCTCACACAATCCAAAAGTGTCCAGTGTCCAAAAGTGTCTGCAGAAATTCAAAATCTCCCTTATCCTCTAGTCACTTTGGTCACAGCTGTGCCATCGAGCCTGTCACATAGCGCTCAGATATTCATTGGGCCTCACACAATCCAAAAGTGTCCAGTGTCCAAAAGTGTGTGCAGAGATTCAAAATCTCCCTTATCCTCTAGTCACTTTGGTCACAGCTGTGCCATCGAGCCTGTCACATAGCGCTCAGATATTCATTGCGCCTCACACAATCCAAAAGTGTCCAGTGTCCAAAAGTGTGTGCAGAGATTCAAAATCTCCCTTATCCTCTAGTCACTTTGGTCACAGCTGTGCCATCGAGCCTGTGACATAGCGCTCAGATATTCATTGGGCCTCACACAATCCAAAAGTGTCCAGTGTCCAAAAGTGTGTGCAGAGATTCAAAATCTCCCTTATCCTCTAGTCACTTTGGTCACAGCTGTGCCATCGAGCCTGTCACATAGCGCTCAGATATTCATTGGGCCTCACACAATCCAAAAGTGTCCAGTGTCCAAAAGTGTGTGCAGAGATTCAAAATCTCCCTTATCCTCTAGTCACTTTGGTCACAGCTGTGCCATCGAGCCTGTCACATAGCGCTCAGATATTCATTGGGCCTCACACAATCCAAAAGTGTCCAGTGTCCAAAAGTGTCTGCAGAAATTCAAAATCTCCCTTATCCTCTAGTCACTTTGGTCACAGCTGTGCCATCGAGCCTGTGACATAGCGCTCAGATATCAGTGGGCCTCACACAATCCAAAAGTGTCCAGTGTCCAAAAGTGTCTGCAGAAATTCAAAATCTCCCTTATCCTCTAGTCACTTAGGTCACAGCTGTGCCATCGAGCCTGTCACATAGCGCTCAGATATTCATTGGGCCTCACACAATCCAAAAGTGTCCAGTGTCCAAAAGTGTGTGCAGAGATTCAAAATCTCCCTTATCCTCTAGTCACTTTGGTCACAGCTGTGCCATCGAGCCTGTCACATAGCGCTCAGATATCAGTGGGCCTCACACAATCCAAAAGTGTCCAGTGTCCAAAAGTGTGTGCAGAGATTCAAAATCTCCCTTATCCTCTAGTCACTTTGGTCACAGCTGTGCCATCGAGCCTGTGACATAGCGCTCAGATATCAGTGGGCCTCACACAATCCAAAAGTGTCCAGTGTCCAAAAGTGTGTGCAGAGATTCAAAATCTCCCTTATCCTCTAGTCACTTTGGTCACAGCTGTGCCATCGAGCCTGTCACATAGCGCTCAGATATTCATTGGGCCTCACACAATCCAAAAGTGTCCAGTGTCCAAAAGTATGTGCAGAGATTCAAAATCTCCCTTATCCTCTAGTCACTTTGGTCACAGCTGTGCCATCGAGCCTGTCACATAGCGCTCAGATATTCATTGGGCCTCACACAATCCAAAAGTGTCCAGTGTCCAAAAGTGTCTGCAGAAATTCAAAATCTCCCTTATCCTCTAGTCACTTTGGTCACAGCTGTGCCATCGAGCCTGTCACATAGTGCTCAGATATTCATTGGGCCTCACACAATCCAAAAGTGTCCAGTGTCCAAAAGTGTGTGCAGAGATTCAAAATCTCCCTTATCCTCTAGTCACTTTGGTCACAGCTGTGCCATCGAGCCTGTCACATAGCGCTCAGATATTCATTGGGCCTCACACAATCCAAAAGTGTCCAGTGTCCACAAGTGTCTGCAGGAATTCAAAATCTCCCCTGTCCTATAGACACCTTGTACCTTGTTTTACATTACTATATAGTTTGTTGGATTTTGTCTACATTTCTACCAAAAATGAGGAAGGTTGGTGGAAGAGGCCGTGGAATTGGGCGGGGGTTGGCAGCTGGTAATGATGGTGTTGGTGGTGGATCTGATGGTAGTGGCAAGAGCAAAATAGGACCGAATGCAGGAGGTGTTGAGCCTGCGTCATCGTCTGGCTACATAAGGCCTCGAACGCTTAGTTTTCTAGGAGTTGGCAAACCGCTTTTAAAGCCAGAGCATCAGGAAAGAGTTTTGTCTTACATTGCTGACTCAGCCTCCAGCTCTATCGCCTCCTCTTCTTCAGTTGTAAAAAGTAAAAGCACTGAGTCGTCATTGGAGGCTCATGTTCATGAACCACACCTTTCCTTGTGTCCTTCACCCCAACCAAGATTGAAGGATGACGCAGGCCATAATACTGATTACTCCATGGAGCTGTTTTCACATACCATGCCTGGATTATCAAGTCAAATGGTGAATTACCCAGGCCAAGATGAATCTGACATGGAGTGCACTGATGCACAGCCGCTGATGGATGATTCTGCTGGTACATTCACTCAGAGCACTACATTGTCCTCGCAGTGTACAGAGCCAGATTCTGACCCTGATGAGACTCAGGTGCCCCTTCCCGCACACTATACCACCATACACGGTGACACAGAGGAAGGTGCACATGACATAGAAGAGGAGGTGATGGATGACCCAGTTGTTGACCCAGATTGGCATCCATTGGGGGAAGAGGGTGCTGCTTCCAATAGCTCAGATGAGGAGCATCCACAGCAGACATCGACATCGCAACAGCTGTTATCTGGCAGGCCCGTAGCACTCCAAAGACAGGTTCCAAACATCAAAATAGTTGCTGGACAGCTTGTCCAGAGGGTCAAAAGATCACAGCGTGCTAGGCCGCAAAATGTCTGCCAAAGTAGGAAGAGTGCAGTGTGGCCCTTTTTTGAACAAAATCCTCATGATCAGGCCAAGGTTATCTGTAAGAAGTGCGCAAAGACCTTTAGCCGAGGGAAAAATCTGAAAAATTTGAATACCAGTTGCATGCTTAGACATTTAACCAGCATGCACTTGCAAGCGTGGACACAACACCAAACCTCAAGTGCCACATGTGCAACTGATCACAACGAAGGTAGTCAGCAACGCTACATTGTTTCCCCCACTGTAAGCCCACCGGTTAGCACAGCAGCAAATGTTGAGGTGTCGTTGCAAGGCCACAGCAGTCAGGGAATCCCACTGTTATATCAACGAAAGACTGATTCTAGGCCATCAGAAAGAACACCAACTCCATCACCATCATCAACCCTCTCTCAGTCTGCCCTGTCCACCGCTACTTCCACCATATGCAGCTCTCAAGTCCAGCTCACCCTCCCAGACACTATGAGTAGGTCAAGAAAGTACTCAGTCTCTCATCCGCGTACACTGGGTTTGAACGCCCACATTGCCAAACTAATCTCGTTTGAGATGATGCCCTTTCGGTTGGTGGAAAGCACAGCTTTCCGCGAACTCATGGCCTATGCAGTACCACGCTATGACCTACCCAGTCGCCACTTCTTCTCTCGCAAAGCCATCCCAGCCCTCCACTATCATGTGAAAGACCGCATTGTCCATGCACTCAAGCAGTCAGTGAGCGGAAAGGTGCACCTCACAACTGATGCATGGTCCAGTCGGCATGGCCAGGGCCGTTACGTGTCCATCACTGCGCACTGGGTTAATGTGGTGGATGCAGGGTCCACAGGGGACAGCGGTGGTGGGACAGTGCTGCCTAGCCCACGGTATAGGAAACAGTTGGCTGTAGGCGTTCGACCCTCCTCCTCCTCCTCCTCCTCCAGAAGCGAAAGCTCGTCCACAGAGCGCAGTCGTACGAGCACTCCATCTGCAGCTGCCACTGTTGCACACGATGTGTCCCCCTATCGAGCAGCTAGTGGAAAGCGTCAGCAGGCTGTGTTGCAGATGATGTGTTTGGGCAACAGACACACCGCCGAGGTGCTGGCCGAGTACTTGAAGCGACAAACTGAGTCATGGCTGGGCAGTGTACATCTTGAGGCAGGCAAGGTAGTTAGTGATAACGGCCGTAATTTTGTGGCAGCCATAGCCCTTTCAAAACTCAGCCACATACCTTGCTTGGCTCACACCTTGAACCTGGTGGTGCAGTGCTTCCTCAAAAATTATCCGGAGTTAACAGCCCTGCTCCAGAAGGTGCGAAGACTGTGCGCGCACATCCGCCGGTCGCCTGTACACTCCGTTCGTATGCAGAAGCTGCAGCGATTGCTCCACCTTCCCAACCACCGCCTCATTATCGACATTGCAACAAGGTGGAACTCCACCCTGCACATGGTGGAGCGGCTGTGCGAGCAGAGGCAGGCCATAATGCATTTGTGGGAGGATACACGGCCAGGCACTTTGAGAGCAGACATGGAGTTGACAGGTGTGCAGTGGTCGAAGCTGAAAGACCTCTGTAAAGTCCTTCAGTGTTTTGAGGAATGCACACGGCTGGTAAGCGCAGACGACGCCATCCTAAGCATGAGCATCCCACTTATGCGTCTGCTCATGCAAACTTTGATGCACCTTAAGGAGCAGGCGTCTGCAGCCAATGTTGATGAGGAGGAAGAGGAGGAGGGAATCCTTGATGACATTCAGCCATTGTCTGCTCAGGGACCTCTCCTGGACGAGGTGGAGGAAGAAGAGGAGGAGGAGGATGATGATGGGGATGATTACTTAGGGGAGGAGGATGCATCTCATGGGGCAAGTGAAAATGTTGGCGTGGCAAGGTCTGGTACAGGGTTTGTGCGTGACTGGAGGGATGTGGATTTGCCAGAAAGTGCTCCTCCACCCAGCACTCGCAGTGCATCATTGACACCGGGAACATTGGCCCACATGTCAGATTATGCCTTGCAGATCCTAAAAAGGGACCCCCGCATTGCCAAAATGATGAACGATGACGACTACTGGTTGGCCAGCATCCTGGATCCACGCTATAAAGGCAAATTACAAAACATCATGCCACAGGAGAACCTTGACCTAATATTGGCTAATAAACAAGCAACTCTGGTAAATCGGTTGCTTGAGGCATTCCCAGCACACAGCAGCGGTGATGGTTCTCACACGAGCCGTACGGGCCGGGGGCAGCTTGGCAGAGGTGTTCGTGGTGCATACAGCAGAAGTGGCGTTGGAGACAGGGGTTTCATGACAATGTTGTGGACTGATTTTTCAAATACCGCTCACACAACTGGTAATACTGCAT
Organism: Dendrobates tinctorius; assembly: GCF_039654945.1. NCBI lineage: Eukaryota > Metazoa > Chordata > Amphibia > Anura > Dendrobatidae > Dendrobates > Dendrobates tinctorius. The sequence continues at coordinate 2,306,613 of NW_027361906.1, forward strand.
CGATGGAAAGTGACAGGAGACAGCAGTTGTCAACTATGGTTACAAACTACTTTTCCTCCCATATCGATGTTCTCCCACACAGGTCATTCCCCTTTGACTATTGGGCCGCTAAACTGGACACCTGGCCTGAATTGGCCCAATATGCCTTACAGGAGCTCCCTTGCCCAACTGCAAGTGTGCTGTCGGAAAGAGTCTTCAGTGCAGCTAGATCAATCCTGACAGAAAAAAGGACCCGTCTGTCAACCCAAAATGTGGATGATCTAACCTTCATTAAAATGAACCATGCATGGGTTTCCAAGGATTTTGTCCCACCTTCCCCTGATGACACATAGGGTGACAGAAAAATGGCTTGCTTTGGTCCACCTCTTCCTGGGACTTCACCTATTTCGCCTTTTGCATCAGCTGAATGTCCAAGATCAACATATGCCACTTTCTAAAACTCCCTAACTGTGCTGCCTCCCCCCCCATGGCCGGGGTCACCACCTAGCGCACGACACCGTGCAAGTGCCGTTGCCCTGGACAGGTGGGTAGGCCGACTCTTGGGCGCGGGCACTGGCACAGGGTCCCTCATAGTGCAATCAAGTGTCTCTGACGGTGGTGGTGCACACCCGCCGTCAGACACACCGCTGTACTATGAGGGGCCCAGTGCCAGTACCGACGCCCACAAGTGGGCCCCACTTGCTTGGGCAGGGCCCCAGCATTTGCAATCTTTACCTCTCCCTGCTCCTCCGCTGTGTAATCTGGGCCGTCAAATCCATACTGTGCCTGACACCGTCTGAGCCTGCCTCCTGATGTATAGACATATATTTTGAATGTGTACGCTATCCATATATGTTATCCGGGGATACGGTACCCTTTCTAACCTTTGTGCAATCACGTGCAATCCATACTGGGCCTAACACCGTCTGAGCCTGCCTCCTGATGTATAGACATATATTTTGAATGTGTACGCTATCCATACATGTTATCCGGGGAAACGGTACCCTTTCTAACCTTTGTGCAATCACGTGCAATCCATACTGGGCCTAACACCGTCTGAGCCTGCCTCCTGATGTATAGACATATATTTTAAATGTGTACGCTATCCATACATGTTATCCAGGGATACGGTACCCTTTCTAACCTTTGTGCAATCACGTGCGATCCATACTGGGCCTAACACCGTCTGAGCCTGCCTCCTGAGACATATATTTTGAATGTGTACGCTATCCCATACTTGTTATCCAGGGATACGGTACCCTTTCTAACCTTTGTGCAATCACGTGCAATCCATACTGTGCCTGACACCGTCTGAGCCTGCCTCCTGATGTATAGACATATATTTTGAATGTGTACGCTATCCATACATGCTATCTGGGGAAACGGTACCCTTTCTAACCTTTGTGCAATCACGTGCAATCCATACTGGGCCTAACACCGTCTGAGCCTGCCTCCTGATGTATAGACATATATTTTGAATGTTTACGCTATCCATACATGTTATCCGGGGAAACGGTACCCTTTCTAACCTTTGTGCAATCACGTGCAATCCATACTGGGCCTAACACCGTCTGAGCCTGCCTCCTGAGACATATATTTTGAATGTGTACGCTATCCATACATGTTATCCGGGGAAACAGTACCCTTTGTAACCTTTGTGCAATCACGTGCAATCCATACTGGGCCTAACACCGTCTGAGCCTGCCTCCTGATGTATAGACATATATTTTGAATGTGTACGCTATCCATACATGTTATCTGGGGATACGGTACCCTTTCTAACCTTTGTGCAATCACGTGCAATCCATACTGGGCCTAACACCGTCTGAGCCTGCCTTCTGATGTATAGACATATATTTTGAATGTGTACGCTATCCATACATGTTATCTGGGGATACGGTACCCTTTCTAACCTTTGTGCAATCACGTGCAATCCATGCTGGGCCTAACACCGTCTGAGCCTGCCTCCTGATGTATAGACATATATTTTGAATGTGTACGCTATCCATACATGTTATCCGGGGAAACGGTACCCGTTCTAACCTTTGTGCAGTCACGTGCAATCCTGGGCCTAACACCGTCTGAGCCTGCCTCCTGATGTATAGACATATATTTTGAATGTGTACGCTATCCATACATGTTATCCGGGGATACGGTACCCTTTCTAACCTTTGCGCAATCACGTGCAATCCATACTGTGCCAGACACCATCTAAGCCTGCCTCCTGAGACATATATTTTGAATGTATACGCTATCCATACTTGTTATCCAGGGATACGGTACCCTTTCTAACCTTTGTGCAATCACGTGCAATCCATACTGGGCCTAACACCGTCTGAGCCTGCCTCCTGATGTATAGACATATATTTTAAATATGTACGCTATCCATACATGTTATCCAGGGATACGGTACCCTTTCTAACCTTTGTGCAATCACGTGCGATCCATACTGGGCCTAACACCGTCTGAGCCTGCCTCCTGAGACATATATTTTGAATGTGTACGCTATCCCATACTTGTTATCCAGGGATACGGAACCCTTTCTAACCTTTGTGCAATCACGTGCAATCCATACTGTGCCTGACACCGTCTGAGCCTGCCTCCTGATGTATAGACATATATTTTGAATGTGTACGCTATCCATACATGCTATCTGGGGAAACGGTACCCTTTCTAACCTTTGTGCAATCACGTGCAATCCATACTGGGCCTAACACCGTCTGAGCCTGCCTCCTGATGTATAGACATATATTTTGAATGTGTACGCTATCCATGCATGTTATCCGGGGAAACGGTACCCTTTCTAACCTTTGTGCAATCACGTGCAATCCATACTGGGCCTAACACCATCTGAGCCTGCCTCCTGAGACATATATTTTGAATGTGTACGCTATCCATACATGTTATCCGGGGAAACAGTACCCTTTCTAACCTTTGTACAATCACGTGCAATCCATACTGGGCCTAACACCGTCTGAGCCTGCCTCCTGATGTATAGACATATATTTTGAATGTGTACGCTATCCATACATGTTATCTGGGGATACGGTACCCTTTCTAACCTTTGTGCAATGACGTGCAATCCATACTGGGCCTATCACCATCTGAGCCTGCCTCCTGATGTATAGACATATATTTTGAATGTGTACGCTATCCATTCATGTTATCTGGGGATACGGTACCCTTTCTAACCTTTGTGCAATCACGTGCAATCCATACTGGGCCTAACACCGTCTGAGCCTGCCTCCTGATGTATAGACATATATTTTGAATGTGTACGCTATCCATACATGTTATCCGGGGAAACGGTACCCTTTCTAACCTTTGTGCAATCACGTGCAATCCATACTGGGCCTAACACCGTCTGAGCCTGCCTCCTGATGTATAGACATTTATTTTGAATGTGTACGCTATCCATACATGTTATCCGGGGATACGGTACCCTTTCTAACCTTTGCGCAATCACGTGCAATCCATACTGTGCCAGACACCGTCTGAGCCTGCCTCCTGAGACATATATTTTGAATGTGTACGCTATCCATACTTGTTATCCAGGGATACGGTACCCTTTCTAACCTTTGTGCAATCACGTGCAATCCATACTGGGCCTAACACCGTCTGAGCCTGCCTCCTGATGTATAGACATATATTTTAAATGTGTACGCTATCCATACATGTTATCCAGGGATACGGTACCCTTTCTAACCTTTGCGCAATCACGTGCAATCCATACTGGGCCTAACACCGTCTGAGCCTGCCTCCTGAGACACATATTTTGAATGTGTACGCTATCCATACATGTTATCCGGGGATACAGTACCCTTTCTAACCTTTGTGCAATCACGTGCAATCCATACTGGGCCTAACACCGTCTGAGCCTGCCTCCTGAGATATATTTTGAATGTATACGCTATCCATACTTGTTATCCAGGGATACGGTACCCTTTCTAACCTTTGTGCAATCACGTCCAATCCATACTGTGCCTGACACCGTCTGAGCCTGCCTCCTGAGACATATATTTTGAATGTGTACGCTATCCATACTTGTTATCCAGGGATACGGTACCCTTTCTAACCTTTGTGCAATCACGTGCAATCCATACTGGGCCTAACACCGTCTGAGCCTGCCTCCTGATGTATAGACATATATTTTGAATGTGTACGCTATCCATACATGTTATCCGGGGATACGGTACCCTTTCTAACCTTTGTGCAATCACGTGCAATCCATACTGGGCCTAACACCGTCTGAGCCTGCCTCCTGAGACATATATTTTGAATGTGTACGCTATCCATACTTGTTATCCAGGGATACGGTACCCTTTCTAACCTTTGTGCAATCACGTGCAATCCATACTGGGCCTAACACCGTCTGAGCCTGCCTCCTGAGACATATATTTTGAATTTGTACGCTATCCATACTTGTTATCCAGGGATACGGTACCCTTTCTAACCTTTGTGCAATCACGTGCAATCCATACTGGGCCTAACACCGTCTGAGCCTGCCTCCTGATGTATAGACATATATTTTGAATGTGTACGCTATCCATACATGTTATCCGGGGATACGGTACCCTTTCTAACCTTTGTGCAATCACGTGCAATCCATACTGGGCCTAACACATTCTGAGCCTGCCTCCTGAGACATATATTTTGAATGTGTACGCTATCCATACATGTTATCCGGGGATACGGTACCCTTTCTAACCTTTGTGCAATCACGTGCGATCCATACTGGGCCTAACACCGTCTGAGCCTGCCTCCTGAGACATATATTTTGAATGTGTGCGCTATCCATACTTGTTATCCAGGGATACGGTACCCTTTCTAACCTTTGTGCAATCACGTGCAATCCATACTGGGCCTAACACCGTCTGAGCCTGCCTCCTGAGACATATATTTTGAATGTGTACGCTATCCATACTTGTTATCCAGGGATACGGTACCCTTTCTAACCTTTGTGCAATCACGTGCAATCCATACTGTGCCTGACACCGTCTGAGCCTGCCTCCTGATGTATAGACATATATTTTGAATGTGTGCGCTATCCATGCATGTTATCCAGGGATACGGTACCCTTTCTAACCTTTGTGCAATCGCGTGCGATCCATACTGGGCCTAACACCGTCTGAGCCTGCCTCCTGAGACATATATTTTGAATGTGTACGCTATCCATACTTGTTATCCAGGGATACGGTACCCTTTCTAACCTTTGTGCAATCACGTGCAATCCATACTGTGCCTGACACCGTTTGAGCCTGCCTCCTGATGTATAGACATATATTTTGAATGTGTACGCTATCCATACATGTTATCCAGGGATACGGTACCCTTTCTAACCTTTGTGCAATCACGTGCGATCCATACTGGGCCTAACACCGTCTGAGCCTGCCTCCTGAGACATATATTTTGAATGTGTACGCTATCCATACTTGTTATCCAGGGATACGGTACCCTTTCTAACCTTTGTGCAATCACGTGCAATCCATACTGTGCCTGACACCGTCTGAGCCTGCCTCCTGATGTATAGACATATATTTTGAATGTGTACGCTATCCATACATGTTATCCAGGGATACGGTACCCTTTCTAACCTTTGTGCAATCACGTGCGATCCATACTGGGCCTAACACCGTCTGAGCCTGCCTCCTGAGACATATATTTTGACTGTGTACGCTATCCATACTTGTTATCCAGGGATACGGTACCCTTTCTAACCTTTGTGCAATCACGTGCAATCCATACTGGGCCTAACACCGTCTGAGCCTGCCTCCTGATGTATAGACATATATTTTGAATGTGTACGCTATCCATACATGTTATCTGGGGATACAGTACCCTTTCTCACCTTTGTGCAATCACGTGTAATCCATACTGGGCGTGAGAACGGCTGGCGAGCTGTTAAGCAAGCTACAGCACCTGTGGTTTGCACACGTAAGTTTTTCATTTTTTCAGGAATGACGGTTAGGCCTAATTCCGGAACTGCGGTTGACCTGCACTTACTGGGAAATCATTGTTCGCGGGTAATAATTGTAATCAGTGATCCCCATCACTAACGTTGTTCAGCGGTTTATCTGCACCTGTAAGCGACAAACGCTGGCCTTTTCAGTGTAGCGCACATGCAGCCACGGACATGTAAGGGCATGACACACCAGTTATTGGCCAATCTCATGTGCCAGAACCTCACGTGTCCCTCTAGTAAGCCGGACTCGGACCGCGGGGCATGACGGAGTCTCGTTCGTTAACGGAATTAAGCTTGCAATGTGTGCATCTGTTCTGTAGCTGGCATGGTTGAGGTTTCCCAGGTGGAGTCGAATTTAACCGTAGGCTCCACTCCTGGTGGTGCCCTTCTGGACATTCCTTTAAGGTTCAGCTTTGCAACCATACTGCCCACGTAAAACAAACACTTTGCCTTCATGAACGCTGTTTGGAGGGTCATGACTCGTGGGAATAACGCCGCCCAATCAGTTAACCTGCTAGAGAGATCCTTCGTTGCTCCCAAGCATGACATCACACTCCCTAGGAAGAAGGTAATGCCACTGTGGCGACCGTACTCCTGGGGGCGACACAAGTGCACTGATGCCCAGCCACTGCTCGATGAATCTGCTGGTACATTGACCCAGACCACTACATTCCCCTCGCACGCTACACGGCCTGAATCTGACCCTGATGAAACTCAGGTTACCCATCCCATATACAGTTCCATCTTACACGGTGACAAAGAGGAAGCTGCAGATGAAAGTGCAGGTTCGGCCCACCCGCCATCAGACACACCACCGTACTATCAGAGGCCCTGTGCCAGTGCCGTCGCCAACGAGTGGGCCCCCCCTGCTTGCTCAGGATCACAGCACTTGCAAGGTTGAAATACTGTGCAGTGAGATGGAAGATGGGGACGACGAGGAGTCCAGACTAGTACAGGGATTCCCTAGCGAGGAGACTTATTTGATTGTTTTCAATGTTGGGACAGCAATTTTGGGGGAGCACTATACTCTGGAGAATGATAGATGGGGCCCACCATACACTGGAACATTCCAAAGGTGGACATCAGACACTGGAGCAGCATTTACAGGGCCCATTATACACTAGAGCATTAGAAATGGGGCCCATTATGTTTGGAGCATTATTTGGGCCCATAAGACAGTGGAGCTTCATCCATGGGGACCAACATATACTGTAGCATTATGTGGAGCTCATCATATACTGTTTCAAACATTATATGGGACCAATGATTCTGTATGGAGAAATAGATGGGCCTCGTCATGAGATGTAAAAAGTGAGGTATTTTTCATTGTACTATACCGCTATTTCTCTGCCGTATCGGAGCATGATGAGTTGTGGTATGTGTTAAAGGGGCGCTCTTTCGCCCAGGGCACATGAAAACCTGCAGCCAGCCCTCCCCCCCCACAACTTTAGCCAAATAACCCCCATTTTTCAGTGCGTAACTTGTATTATGAAGTTAATTAAGGTTGACAAGCTTAAGTAAGAAGAATTGATGCTTTTGGCATTCAAATGGGCACTGTAGGTGTGTTTCCTGTCCTCCTCTCACTGCCGACTTTTATTCCCCATTGACTTACATTGGGTTTCGTGTTTCGGGACGACCCTGACTTTTCCCTATAATCGGACAATCTTGCCCGACCCGACTTTTGGAAAAGTCAGGTTTCACGAAACGAAACTCGACCCTAAAAAACCAAAAGTCGCTCAACTCTAGTGAGGACTGTTCCACTGCAGCACTGGTTTTCTGAGTTTGAATCCGACCAAGGACAATATTTGAATGGAGATTGTATTTTCTCCCAGTATTGGTGTGGGGTTCTCTCGAATTTTTTTGAACATTCCTGGAAAATTTGTGGCATCCCAGTGGGCATTAAGGGGTTAGGTTTGCCAAACCTTGGCAAAAAATGGTTTGGGCGGAACTGAAATCTCCTTAAATGACCAACATAAATGTCGGCAACTATATGATATAATACAAATTCTGTTTGAGATTTTTTGTAGACGTTGAACAAGTAGGGGCTACCAAGAGATGCAAGGAAGCGGAAGAATTTTGAATGCAGTTCTGCATATGAATGGAACGTGGAAGATATAATGTGGGTTAAGTTTTTGCACAGTTACTCAATAAAAGCAAAGGGAAGTTTAGAATTTAATCTTTACTTTAAGAAAACGGAAAACAATATTCCCCCTGTAACCCCGAGCTGTAATGCAGGACGGCCACAAAGGGGTTAATAAATCACGGTCTGAGCCCCATGCAGCACGTTGCAGCCATAGATCAAGCTAAGAGCTTGTGGTTTGCTGTAACAGACACAGGCGCACTGTGCTCCCCGCCTGTTATTCGGCATGGTGATGGAAGGACACCGCTGCCCGAATACCCGGGGCCCCTATTATATCGCACTTTATAATATATCTTGTGGCCAACGAGTGTAAAAAATAGGATGAAATTAAGATGTTGCAGCTGAACCAACAGTAGATTCTCCGGGAAGGAAGACATTAAATGCACAGAGAAGTGTGTTTGATGGCCATTAAAGTTTCTCAAGATTCAATTTCTCAACAATCCAATCATGGAAATCCAGCGTTTATTGAAGGGGTTTGTTTAGAATACCAAGAAAATGGAGTCTTTCTTCCAAAAACAGCGCCAATCCCTGTCCAAGGTTCATTGAAGTAAATTGCATACAACCCTTGGACGGGCTGTTTTCAGAAGAAATTGATTTGAGTCATTGGACCCAGGTTTTCCCTGGACTGAAGATTGTGACCAGCCCAGGAGGACTTAGATGGAGAAGTGGGTCCATCAGATGCCCTGCCGTTCCAAGTCTATGACAGAGGGAAGCTCTCAGATGTGGACAGATGATAAGTTGCTTAAACTGGAACAGCCCTTTAGGAATAACCGTGAAGAGAAAGAAGAAATGGAGACTCATAGTTCTTAAATTTTAATTGACTACCAGTAAAGAGAGGAAGAGCAGGTGCCCTGACCAGTTGGCAAAAAAAGAAAATGTACTTGCCAACCTTTTTAAAGGGTAACTGTAAAAAAAACTAATTTTACTAGAATTCAGCCTACAGATCCCTCGCTTCCTTTTTTCTGGATGTCTCCTATACCCAGCAAACACAGACTTGAGGGATTCCTGCTCTCCTCTCTGTATGTGGCACATGTTCAGATACAGCATCCTTGAGTAACAATATACAGCAGTACTGAGCTGTGTACATATGAATACAGCTGAAGGTTGAAGTAAAAGACTTGTTAGAAAGCTCAGCACTCTCTATAGACTCTACTGACATAGAGCATAATAGCCTGTGAAATCTGGCACCTTACTGTACTTCTCTTACTTAGTGGTTGACAAGTTCAGGAAGCAAGGGGGGGAATAGAAGAAGTGTCTTATAAGTGGAGAAAAAAGTAGACTTCTCTGATAAAATAATTACAAAGTTTCTTACATTCGCCTGCACTATTGAATTATGCAAAATTTATTGAAAGTAAAGTGCCCTTTTAAATAGAGATTAGAGAGCATAGCAGGTGATATACTCCACCTAAAAATGTTTTGAGAAACTGTTCTGTGGCGCCCCTGAGGGTACAGTCACCACAGAGGTACTGCACCTCCTCCTGAGGTGTGGTACCCCACCATTCAGGTAAGGTGGAGACCCCTGACCACGCTCCAACACCTGCATCCCACACAACACAGTCTGTGGTGGCTCAAGAGCCCGCATCGGTGCCGTGTCCTCCGGGTCAGAAGCCCAGCCAATCTCCAGGCAAGATGAAGACCCGGAGGACACGGCACTGATGCGGGCTCTTGAGCCACCACAGACTGTGAGTAAAGCTTTGGAACTACATGCCCTGGTGTCCTCCACTTATTCCTGCGTCAACCTGCCCAGCACTGTTACATTCCTTGCGCCCGACACTACACCATCTAAGTGTCGCTACATCCACTCTGCCCTGTGACTACAGCCCTGCCTGTGGAGGGCTATACCATCACTGCTGCACCACACCATCTGTCCCAGAGGATCTGTCTGCAGCGACGGCTTAACATCTACATTGCCGAACACCACAGGTGGCATCACGACTTACACATTCACACCGAACATTTACAATGGGCGCCCAGGGTCACAGACCTGGTCACCGCTGCTGTGACACTTCCCTGTGAGATACCGGCCCGGTACCGAGTACCCCACAGCCCTGGGTGCGAGGGCGACCCAGTTCCTCCATTTCACAGGTCACACTTTCCGTCACACTATTTCCCACCCTCTCACTGTGCGTCTGGACACCAGGGTGCAATCTAATGATATGACATCCTAGCAGCACATGCATGAAATCTTCAGGAAGCGCTGCTTACCTGCTTATATGGAGATTTCAGGAAACTTTTTCAGAACCTGTGAAGTAAGCCAAGTGTCAAAGTTTCTGGGAGTCCAGAAGGTCTCCACTTCTTCTCGAACCTTCATGGTATCCAGACATCCTGACCGGGTTGGCAAGGATGCAGAAAGGGCAACTCTATGAGAGTCTGATATGACTGGTGGTACTCTCGATGTCACTGTGACTGACGGTATTAGGGCAGTGATTTAGAGGCAGGTTAGCCTTTAAAATTTTTGTCTGCACAGTTGGGCCAACTCTTCTGTGCTTACACTGAGGGTCAGATCGCCTTATTGAGGATAGCGCCAGAGTAAATTTTACTTATTTTACATTTTTATGTTACAATTGCAGAAACTTGATTTTCTGAACCCGAGGAGTGAAATGATCTAACATTGCCTGGTGGGTACCAGCATGAGGTCACGCCAGGAGGACGGGTATTCGTGGCACGCACATCGTGTTTGCTTATATTAATGTTAAGAAAAATCTATAAAGTATCCAGGGATCTGAGCCAAAACGCCATAAAATGAAAGCAGCACACAGAATAAAAGGCCGAATCTGACAAAAGATCAAAGCCCGGCGCTACGGAATTCCTCAGCTGGTGAGAACTAATCTGTCACTGGTTCCATTAGGCATGCACTAAATGACTGCTGATTAGGAGGAGTGTGACAACATGGTTTTATTACATGCCAATGATACATCATCTTGTTTTAGAGCTATATTTCCCTAGAAACCCCAACACTTACAGTACATGCAGACATTCCCAGTTGGACCAGTGCAGCGGAAGCAAAACCTGATGATACCAGCCCTTCACCGTTCAAGGGCTAATACGGTTTGTAATCTCTGCATTCCGCACTAATGTGGAGCATGCACTTTTTAAAAAAAGGTAACACTTTTTTTTACAGGGTCGGACTTGTCCACCAATGTACCAGGGACATTGGCAAAGTTGGGGGACATTTAAGACCTCTAAAAAAGTTCCCATTGAGGTTCATATCTAATATTAATTGTTAATATTAATTACTCAACCCCTCTAGCCCACCAGGGAAATTTAATAAATGATGCCTATCCTAGATTACCATGAATATTAACCACTATACCACCCGAGATACTAGAAATTAACTAATGCACCACTCTAGACCACCAGGGATATTACATGAATATCAACACTAACTACTTACCCTTCAAAATATTCATGAGAAAACATTCAGCTATATACAGTACATAATTGTCACGTGCCCCGTCCTGTGTGACATGGCCAGCAGGCCCGTAACTACTACAACAGGACACGGCACTTGTAATTGTCCAGTGTGACGCGGCCCATAGGCCGGTAACTAATATAACCAGACAAAGGGGATAGGGAAACATTTACAACGGAGGGCCCTGCAATAAGGAACGGGGGACGTGGAGACCTCCTGCACTCCCCTGAGTCAGTGTCCCTAACGCTCCTAACGTTCGCTATGCCGGTTCTGCACCGGGCGCCGCTCAGGAACCTGTAGCCCTGGCACACCCTACACCTATCCCTTGCTAGGGAGCTGGGTGGCGCAGGCACTGGCCCCACCGCTGCACTAACACCAACATGAGGAAAAGTGACAAACAGGGAAACACTTAGCTTGCTCTGATGCACTTGCTCCTGGCAACAGAGACCAACACCTGAGTGCATCTTCCTCCACCGTGTCCAACACCAGGGTGCAGTTTTACAGCAACAGCGTCTAGCACTGAATGCCGCCTTGGAGCAACAGAATCCAGCATCTGAGTGCAGCTGTCCAGCAACCGAGTCCAGCAAACTGAGTGCAGCTCTCAGTAACAGAGTCCAGAAAACTGAGTGCAGCTCTACACCATAGCTGCCACTCCAACAAGCTTTGCAGGAATTCTTCACTGACACCATAGCTGCCACTCCACCATGCTTTACACGAACTCCTCGCTGACACCATAGCTGCCACTCCAGGACTCTGAATGAGCCGCCCTGGACTCTCCTCCAGCTCCCCATCCAGCTCCTTCCTTCACCCTGGATGGTTGGAAAGCCCAACAATAATAATATCACCGTCAGTGAGCACTACTGATACACCTTTATAGAGTAAACACACCTGTTAGTGATTCCTGTGCAATTGCTCTAACTACCACGGGGGCAAACTATCTCTAAAAACACCAGTGCAATGACCATACTGGCCACCGGGCAAAACTATTTCTAAGCACAAGTGCAATGATCATACTGGCCACCGGGGAACAAAACCAACCCTGCGCAAAACAGCTCACAGGAAAAAAAAAAGGTTACTTGTGCATTTAATCTGTCAGATCCACCCTGGATCATGACAATAATATTTTGGTTTAATCAAACATGTCCCTCTAATTCATTACCCCATATATCTTTTAGATCATAAGGAAAGTTGGATGTTTGCACAATGAAGGGAATAACATTCATTGTGATCTTGCAATTTTCACACTGACTCCTCAGTTTTTTTTAGTCTTATACTCCTTGTACTTTGAGGAATAGTTTTCACCAGACTCCTTTTCATCCAAGGCAGGACTGCAAGGACAGGTAACACCTCTGTACGCAGCTGATAACACAGGATCCACCAATTACAATAGGTGATGTCACAGCTCACCTCCTCCTCCTGTACAATAACTGTTAATACTTCTATATACAGTAGATAACATAGGATCCACCGTTCACAATAGGTGATGTCACAGCTCACCTCCTCCTCCTGTACAATAACTGTTAATACTTCTATATACAGTAGATAACATAGGATCCACCGTTCACAATAGGTGATGTCACAGCTCACCTCCTCCTCCTGTACAATAATGGTTAATACTTCTATATACAGTAGATAACATAGGATCCACCGATCACAATAGGTGATGTCACAGCTCACCTGCTCCTTCACAGGCTGATGATACAGGATCCACAAGGACGCTTCAATATAAAAGATAGGGTCTGAGATCGCCTATTGCTGCTAATGTACGTGCTAATTTCTTGGAAGAATCTGAAGTTAGAATCTAAAAAATCCCCAGTTGACTCCGTGAAAATGGTAAGATTTCTAATTTGTATAAAACATTGCCAAAAATTTTTTCTTTGAAGAAAAAAGTATAATAGTAACACGTCAGCACTCCTGGATTTATCACCCACTCTGGGTTTTATTTTACAAATACTGATGTAAAATACTGACCAAATACTGAGTATGTGAATGTGGCCTACCGGTGATCCCTTACCTCATATTGCCTGCAGTTAGCGGCGTACATAGAAATCTGGGGGCCCCATAGTGAAGGTCCCAATCAGGCAACCCCTATGTGCCAGCGGCTATTATTATACAATCCATCAGGGTCCAGTGATCGCATTGCGAGGCCCAATGTGGCTGACACAGGGCTCTAACCGCCAAGATGCCATGGTCGTTGCTCAACACATCATATAGGAGGATAAACTGCTGTAATCAGAGCTAGTTGCAATAACAGCAGTTACCAAAGGGCTTCAGTCATGCAAAACTGCCGGCACCTGCCAAGTACAGAGCGATGAGACCGCTCCACCCGAATCCTCCAAACTGCTGCAACACAAATACAGCGGATGACGAGATAAGTAGGCGGAAGCCTGGCAGTCGGACTTCTGGCTCTTTGTTCCCAAACCTATGGACACATAGTATTTAGAATCTACGACAATTCACAGTGAACTACATGCAGATAGTGGAAGATTTTAATATGGGAGGTTTCTGCAACTGCCCACGACCCAAGGTCTATGGTTGCCCAATTGGCCAATTATACCATACAAGTGCAAATTGGGCTTGGAACCATTTTTACTTCACTAGGTTTCCCTGGAAGAAAATTATCATTGCCTGAAAAATAATGTTATATATAAAAAGTAGAAGCATTCTTTCCAACTCTGAGAGACAAATAATGGAGTGTGCATGTGAGAGAGCGCCAGGGCCGTAGTCGTGGCTGAGACTAATGGCTCTTGCGTGCCCCGGCCTCCTGTCACATACAAAGAGCGTCCTTTAATCAGTGTACTTGCCTCTCTGCTCTCTGCACCTTCAGGTCTTCTCTGAGCTGCTGCAGACCTCTTCCATACGATTGCACACAAACAGAGACACAGTCCAGTTGAAATTTAAAACAAAGAACTTTACTTTTTCCTTGTCGCAGCACATCCTTGTCAGATACAACATCAGCATAGGGTTCCATACAGTCCACATTCTCCACTTTCCCTGCACTTCTTCCTACGGCCTTCAGTACGTGACCGGGTCGTACCGCCTCTTGCGGTAACGCAGAGTCCTCCCTGTTCAGACTTACTAGTCTTAGGAGTTCCATCGTCCGTTTTGCCCCGGCTATGAGGGCATCAACCCATGCAGTAAACTTCCACATTATAGAGCCACCTGCGTCCTCGTACTGGGGTGCACCTTACGAAGACTGGAAAACATGTATTTGGAAGTCGCCTTGCTACACTTGTAAGGAGAGCTTTAAACTAGAACAACATGGGAAGGGAAGCAAAAGGCCAGAAAAAGCCATACACCTGACAAATGCTATTGAGAACTCTGCTATTAGAAGTGGAAAGGAAGAACAAAGACGAAAGAATCTAATTAATAAAAATATTGGAGAAAGAGAAACCAATCACAAACTAAAATGTTTCTATACTAATGCACAAAGCATGGGCAACAAACACGGAGAATTGGAACTACTAACACAGGAAAAGAAATATGATGTCATTGGAATCACTGAAACTTGGTGGGACAATACACATGATTGGAATACAAGACTAGAAGGATACAACTTATTTGCAAGAAACAGACTTGATAAACGAGGAGGAGGTGTCGCATTGTATGTTAGAAATGCGTATATCTGCACAGAGATTGAAGCTTCAGAGACTGGGAGTTCTGTGGAAACTGTTTGGGTAAGAATACAAGGACAGAACAATGGAAAGGACACCATTGTAGGCATTTACTACAGGCCGCCTGTGCAAGCTGAAGATACGGATGAACTCTTTATGCATCAAATGGCCAAGTTCTCCAAAAAATATGACATAGTTGTCTAGGGAGATTTCAACTATCCAGACATTTATTGGAAATCTCTCTCAGGCAAAACTAACAGGTCAAGGAAATTCTTATCCTCTCTTGCTGACAACTTTATCTTCCAAAAGGTAGGGGAGAAAACAAGGGGAACTGCTACCTTGGATCTAATCCTTATAAACAGGGAGGAAATGGTTGAGGAGGTAAAAGTGGCTGGGACCCTAGAAGGTAGCGACCATGCTATTTTAGAATTTTGGATAACTAGAGGAGGAAGACCTGTGAAGACTCAGACGTCAAGGTTAGATTTCAGAAAGGCAGATTTTAAGGGATTCAGAAAGAGAATAGGAGGGATCCAATGGCTGGATATCCTTAAAGACAAAAATGTCCAGGAAGGATGGGAAATCTTGAAAAATGAAATTCTCAAAGCACAATTGTTAACAATTCCAAAAAGAGGGAAGAATAGGAAGCATTTAAGGAAGCCAGGATGGATGAACACAGAACTTAAGCACATGCTAAAAAGGAAGAAAAAAATGTTTATAAAATGGAAAGAGGGAGGCATATCTAAAGAAGAATATAATGCTGTCTGCAGAACTTGCAGGGCACAAATCAGATTAGATAAAGCTGACAATGAATTGAGGCTTGCAAGAGATGTCAAAAGCAATAATAAAGGATTTTGGAGATATGTCAAAAGTAAAAGAAAAGTCAAAGATGCTATAGGATTTTTACATGATGAAAATGATGAAATGGTAAGACAGGATGTTGAGAAAGCCGAACTTTTAAATTCCTATTTTGCATCTGTTTTCTCTCAGAAAGGAAATGTAACACCAACTGTTCTTCACTGTCCTATTAAGGGAATAGAAGAATCCAGGATATCTATAAACAGAAAGAGAGTGAGGAAACACTTAGCTAACCTAAATGAATTCAAGGCTCCAGGTCCAGATGAATTACACCCCAAGAGTACTGAAGGAGATAGCAGAAGAAATTTTTGAACCCCTCTCCATAATCTTTGAAAATTCTTGGAGAACAGGAGAAGTCCCAGAAGACTGGAGAAGAGCAAATGTTGTTCCTATCTTCAAAAAGGGGAAGAAGGTGGACCCAGGCAACTATAAGCCGGTGAGTCTGACTTCTATACCAGGAAAGATCTTTAAACAAATTATTAAACAACATGTATGTCAGTACCTGGATAAGAATGAAGTGATTAAACAGAGTCAGCATGGGTTTGTAACTAATATGTCATGTCAGACTAACTTAATTTCCTTCTATGACGGAATCACTGATTGGGTGGATCAAGGAAATGCTGTAGATATAGTATATCTTGACTTCAGCAAAGCATTTGACAAAGTATCTCATCCAATCCTTATTGAAAAAATGACTAAGTATGGAATGGACAAGGCAACTGTTAGGTGGATTCATAACTGGCTTAGTGATCGGACCCAGAGAGTGGTCGTAAATGGCTACACATCCAGTTGGAAGAATGTCTCAACTGGGGTACCACAGGGCTCTGTCCTGGGCCCTGTATTGTTCAACATCTTTATCAACAAATTTAGATGAAGGAATTGAGGGTAAACTGATTAAATTTGCTGATGACACAAAGCTAGGAGGGATAGCTAATACTAGAGAAGAGAGAGAGAGGATTCAAAAAGAAATAAATAAACTGGAGAAGTGGGCAGCAACTAACAGAATGGTTTTTAACAGGGAAAAATGCAAAGTACTACATCTGGGCAATAAAAATGAAAAAAGCATATACAGAATGGGAGGAATAGGCCTAAGCAACAGCACATGTGAAAAAGACTTGTGTATACTAATAGATCACAGACTGAATATGAGTCAACAGTGTGATGCAGCAGCAAAAAAGGCAAATGCAATTCTAGGATGTATTAACAGAAGCATACAGTCTAGATCACGTGAAGTAATTATTTCCCTCTACTCCTCTTTGGTCAGACCTCATCTGGAATATTGTGTCCAGTTTTGGGCACCACATTTTAAAAAAGACATCAACAAACTGGAGCAAGTTCAGAAAAGAGCAACCAGAATGGTGACCGGTTTGCAAACCCTGTCTTATGAGGAAAGGTTGCAGGATTTGGGATTGTTTAGTTTGCAAAAGAGAAGACTGAGAGGAGACTTAATAGCTGTCTACAAATATCTAAATGGCCGTCACATTGTAGAAGGATCAACTTTATTCTCATTTGCACAAGGAAAGACTAGAAGCAATGGGATGAAACTGAATGGGAGGAGACACAGATTAGATATTAGAAAAAACTTTTTGACAGTTAGAGTGATCAATGAGTGGAACAAGCTGCCACGAGAAATGGTGAGTTCTCCTTCAATGGAAGTCTTCAAACAGAGACTGGACAGACATCTGACTGGGATGATTTAGCGAATCCTGCTTTGAGCAGGGGGTTGGACCAGATGGCCCAGGAGGTCCCTTCCAACTCTACAATTCTATGATTCTACTGATATGGCCTCAGCTGTAGTCTCTGTTCCACACTGCTGTCACACGGCTGCTAAAGCTGCTCTTCTTGCCCAGTGGGCCTTGGATGGCTGGGTTTCACACTTAAACGTTGCATGGTCCCTTTAAAGCCCGAGCTCTAAGCCCACCCAAGCTGTCTGGGTGCCCTGTCCCTTCTTAACTAACCAGGAAACTGTTCTGCCTTATCCACAATGACCCCTACTATGTTAGCTATGTCCTACACTAGTTTCCTATTTGTACTATACAATGTACCCCATCTAGTGTCATAAGTGAGGTACTACGCTTTCCCTATAAAAACTGTACTAATAATAGCACTAGATAAAATACAACATTACATAGCAGCCAAATATATACAAGACAACATATATACATGAGGTAAAAGGGGTGGGCCCGATACACCCCTTACATGTACAGTATACCACGGCATATGTTTTTACAGCTTAGCTGTGCCTTTAATTTGACCTAGTCATCTGGTGAACACACACCGAGATAATACCCCTAACAAAGCCCTCTAGTGTTCCCACTCAGATTAATGCACCTTTTATGGTCCCCATGCAATATGACAGACCCAAAATGCCAAGACGCACTCATTGATGTCCCCTCAGTGGCCCCTTATACACACATGCTGATATGATCAAAGCACCCCCACAGGACAGTGACCACCAATACCTCACTTAGACATTTTGAAGCCACACATGCATGAATACGAGCCTCCCACACAGTATGATGCCCCCACACTTCCCCTTCACATTATAATGCCCCCACAGCATGATGCCTCCATTACATATTATAAAGCCCTTACATTATCTCTCGACACAATGATACTGCCGCAGTGCCCCCAAACCCATTAACATGCCCTTAGTCACCCCCACACAGTAGGATCCCCCTATATCACACTTAATGATGTCCCCCATACAGTTCTCAGGATGAGCAGAGCGGACCTTGACTTGGTTCTAAGCTTGGATGGTGAAGCAGGAACAACGCAGTCCTCGAGCCTCCTGTGCTGAGCCTTAGACGGCATAGGTCATGGTGGAGCAGAGAGCTAACGCTTCCCGCTCCACCATTATATTTACCTGTATCTGCATCTCAAGACACAGATGCAGCGGACAGTAGAAGCCGAGGAGCTGCGGCTATCACTCTACTTTGAGATCTACCTGTGTCTGGCAGCTTAAGAATTACCAACCAACCTGCCAATTGCACAATTGGGCCAGCCAGGCTTAGATGTGGCAAAACTTCTGAAAAGAGTAAATCCGAGGCAGTTTCTAGAACAATAAGTATGGATGGGTATTAACATCCGCACAGAAATATGAGCAATGGTGCCGATTCAAGAACGACAATATGACTACCGTGACTTGTGTGTACCTACATTTCCTCAATACTTTATATTTTTAATTTTTTTTATATATGAAATAAATAAACTAATATTTCAATTTTTTTTACCATTTTGCAATTTTTTATTATTTTTTATCGATGTTTTGTTCAAACTCAATTTCATTTACTCGAGCCCACTCCGTCCTGACGGATCTTAAAAGTGTCGTCATCCTGTGGGTGACGAGGAGTCCGTGTGTTTCCCTATAAATATTTCACTTTCCCACGTTCGAGATCCTAAAGTAGAAACGAGCGGTTGTCCAAGAACACTTTTATGTGGTTTTGTCACCATGGTAAAGAGATCATTATTTCTTATAATTTTAAAGCATCTGCTGTGTTACCTAATTCCTTCAAGAGGTTTTGGCTTCCAAAAAAAGTGTGGGGGTGTTGAGAAAAGCGACTCATTTCGTCTGGCCTGCTTCATAATTATCATATGTATATAACTTTTCTTTTTCCTATTTTTAACAAAACACGCCTAATGTGTAATGATAATGAGTATAAAAACAGTATATAAAAAAGTATAAAAACATTAATAATAAAGCTGATGTAAAAGAGAAATGGATAGATGTCTATCATGTTGTTTCAACAAACTTTTCATAAATCAAAGGTACAAGACAATATGGCCTCTCATTTATTCTGAGATACTACTAAAGGGAGAGAGAAATCACATTTCCATTTCACTGAGGGATCAGGTCACATGCTGCTACCAGTCAAGTGTTGGCCCAAGGATGGAAGAGCAGCTGTCATCACGGTGAAAGTTTTCCATATATCGTCTCGATCACATGATCTCAGAGTGTCCTATGCATGGCCAGGCTTCTAGGCCTTGGTAGAGTAATTTGAGGCAGGTGGCCCTTTTCTGCTGGTAATGTGGCTCTCATGTCAGCCCGATGGGAAATCGTTATTGTAAAAATACACTGGTCAAGTGTTGGTCCAAGGACGGAAGAGCAGCTGTCATCACGGTGAAGGTTCTCCATATATCGTCTCGATCACATGATCTCAAGTGTCCTATGCATGGCCAGGCTTCTAGGCCTTGGTAGAGTAATTCGAGGCAGGTGGCCCTTTTCTGCTGGTAATGTGGCTCTCATGTCAGCCCGATGGGAAATCGTTATTGTAAAAATACACTGGTCAAGTGTTGGTCCAAGGACAGAAGGGCAGCTGTCATCAGGGAGAAGGTTCTCCATATATCGTCTCCATTACATGATCTCCGAGTGTCCTATGCATGGCCGGCTTCTAGGCCTTGGTAGACTAATTCCGACACAGGTGACTTTTTCTGCTGGTAATATGGCTCCCATGTCGGCCCGATGGGTAATCATTATTGTAAAAATATATTTTTTAATGATTACTAAAGGCCTTTTACGATCTACTATGAATTCATAATGTTTGGAGATGAACAGATCTGGCAAAATTCGAATGAACATGATTTTCCTGGGAAATTCTATTTGCAGAGAAATTGTTCTCCACGATTTGAATGTCCCTCATTAGGCTCTTGGGTGTCTCCAAACCCCATTTTAGCATAAAAAATGTAAGCTGAAAAAAAAACACTCACCTTATCACTCACATCTCCGGCATTCTGCTCCTCACCGCCACACATCCAGACCTCATTGCATGTTCTCACCCCCCAGTGCTCGCACTGAATTCCCTGGCATCTTCATTGTAGGCCAGGACTTCCAGCTTTAATGAGGCCCAGGACGGTTCGGTGCGGGTGCGGGTGGGGTCACAGCATTATGATGTCATTCAGTATGCTATAACCATGCGAGCGCACATGCACAGAACCATCGAGAGCAACATCACTGCCAGAATTTTCAGCCTAGCGTGAAGAGGCTCAGTGATTCAGCGCTTCCAATGAAGATAAGGAAATATAATGACGACCAGATGGGTGATGGTGAGAAGCGGAGGGTCATGTCAATTCTTTCTGCGGATTCCGCTGCGGTTTGCCATCTCCTCCATTGTCAAGATGAAAAACCGCAGGGCAAAACCGCAGGCTAATCCGCAGGTAAAACCGCAGGTCTTTTGACCTGCAGATTTACCTGCGGATTTTACAAAATCCGCGCTGCCAAATCTGCAGAGCATTCCGCAGCGTGTGCACGTACCCCAATGTTAGCAAAATATAAAAGCATAATAAGCAATTAAAAAAGGATAGAAAAAAAACAGCATAATTGTTGACCCTAAACTAATTGAATTATAAAACTAAGGGAAATCATCCTAATTAATTACTTTACTTTTCTATTTTTGCATTTTAATATCAATATGTAACCTAGCAGAAAAAGTAAAAGTATTCATTCCCTAAAAAAAAAGCAGCTAAAAACACATTTTGCAAAAAGTGATCAAACTTTTTTCTTTTATCTGACTTTTAAAAGTTTGTTTTCATCTTCCATCTTTTTCAGCACAGATGATCTTCTATCATCTTCTATCTTCTGAAGCATAGAGTTCCCCTGCCTCCTAACATCCTGCTTGCCAGGGGCGATGGAAGGTGAGCTCCTGAAGATTGACATGTAGGGCTAACGGCACCGTTTGCTCCTGTTGCTGGTCCAAATCGTCACGTGAGTACTGAAGTTGGTTGGATCTTATAAGTTCTTTAAGAGCTTGTCTAGGAAATTGGCCATCCTGATAACATATAAAGGCAGACAGTAGTGATGAGCGAACGCGCAGGGATAAGGTGTTATCCACGCATGCTCGTGTGCCAACCAGGTGTCTTCACCTTGCTTGACTTCGAGCTCAAGCACCTACAGTGGGCACGGAAAGTATTCATACCCCTTTAAATTTTTCACTCTTTGTTTCATTGCAGCCATTTGATAAATTCAAAAACGTTCTTTTATTTCTCTGCACCCCATCATGACTGAAAAAACAGGAATGTAGCATTTTTTGCAAATTTATTAAAAAAGAAAAACTGAACAATCCCATGGTCATAAGTATTCAGACCCTTTGCTCAGAAACTCTTATGTAAGTCACATGCTGTCCATTTCCTTGTGATCCTCCTTGAGATGGTTCTACTCCTTCATTGATTTGTAAAGGCACACACCTGTCTATATAAGACCTCACAGCTCACACTGCATGTCAGACCAAATGAGAATCATGAGGTCAAAGGAACTGACCAAGGAGCTCAGAGGCAGAATTGTGGCAAGGCACAGATCTGGCCAAGGTTACAAAAGAATTTCTGCAGTACTCAAGGTTCCTAAGAGCACAGTGGCCTCTTTAATCCTTAAATGGAAGACGCTTGGGACCACCAGAAGTCTTCCTAGACCTGGCCGTCCAGCCAAACTGGGAGACCTGAAAATGGCTGTCCACCAACATTCACCATCCAACCTGACGGAACTGGAGGGGATCTGCAAGGATGAATGGCTGAGGATCCCCAAATCAAGGTGTGAAAAACTTGTTGCATCATTCCCAAGAAGACTCATGGCTGTACTAGCTCAAAAGGCGCTTCTACTCAATACTGTACAAAGGGTCTGAATACTTATGGCCATGTGATATTTCAGTTTTTCTTTTTTAATAAATTTGCAAAAATTTCTACATTTCTGTTTTCTTTTTTCAGTCAAGATGGGGAGCAGAGTGTACATTAATGAGAAAAAAAATGAACTTTTTTGAATTTACCAAATGGCTGCAATGAATCAAAGAGTGAAAAATTTTAAGAGGTCTGAATACTTTCTGTACCCACTGTATGTTTGTGTCCAATCCCGTTTGACAACCGCAACACATGCAGGGATTGCCTAACAATTAGCCGTGAGACATGGAGCTGCGGGGACTCAATCATATTTTTCGAGCACACCGAAGACACTCGGTTAGCACCCGAGCAGGCTTAGATAACATCTTATCCCGGCACGTTGGCTCATCACCAGTATCCGGTAATCCTACCAAAAACTATAAAACTGAAAAGATTTTTATTAAGAGGCAAAATATTAAGTTGATTTTGCATTTTTACTTATTTATGATGATGAGAAACATTTGAAATATTTTCTAACCTACTTTCCAAAAAAAAAAAAAATAATAATAATAATCCAAGTCTCCAAGTAAATCGACATTGTTTCCTAAAAGTTCACATTTGTGAGTGCGCTATTCAAAAAAAAAGTTATAAAAAAAAATAGAAAAGTAACTGCTGTTTTTCGTCCAGAACTGAAAAATATAAATGGATCTTATTTTTGCATGTTCTACAGCAATTATGGTCGTGTACTATGAATATTTACAGGAACCTACTGGGCATTTTATTTGGTATGGTTTCTCTGGTAAGCAAAACCATTTATTTCTAACTTAAAAAGCAATGTCTGAGAAGTTTGATGCATTCATGTGGTCACCGGGCAAAAAAAAAAAAATCTTGTCATCGCCTATCAAAGAAGTCATTTCTAGAATTTTTTTTCCCCCTCCTGAAGTACATATTTCTTCGGGTAGATTGGACACAAAGAGGCTCTGGCACGCCAAACACTCTGTGCAAGTGATTTTGAATTTAGTAATAGCCCAATAAAGAAGATGTGGTCAAAAGAAGTAATCACAGCCTTTCTATATTTCAGTTTCAAGTCCATAAATATTCTAAATACTGTCTGGAATCGTCTTTTCTTGTGGGTCGGGGAAGTATATTTAAGGATCTGCTGAAATGCTGAATAGTACTTTATGCCTCGCACCGGACAATTTGTCTATTAAGCCAGACATGGATATAAAACAAATTATTAGCTTGTTGGTCTCTCTCGGCTTTTCAAATAAAACAAATAAAAAATCTGTGTTTCTACCCTCCCGACAGATACCGTAAAATGTGAAAAATGCAGATTCAGGGAGAAAGAGAACATTTTGTAACACTGATGGACGACGGCTCCTCGACATCGTAAAATGCACGAAGAATATCATAAGGCAGAAGCATTTTGGGGGGGCCGTGAATTTAGGACTTAGTTTGAAAGCCGTGAACAATTGTGTAAATTTTTGTGACAAAAATTGGAAAAGGTTAAAAACAATAGAATTTAAAAAAAAAAATCCAAATTAAATTCTACATGAAAAGTATCATGAAGGAGAATGACCTTGAGGTGGTAAGTTTTAAAAGTCATGAGGATTTCTTAACATTTTCAGAATAAAATGAAGATTGAAGATTAAAAATGTAAATCTGAAAACAGTAAAATAAGATCGGATTCACCTAAAAGTAAAACAATTAAATGACTGATTCTTCAAAAGTGGCACTTGTTTGTCAGTCGTGATGCAGATTAACCGCATATCTGCAAGTTAATAGAGTATTTGCTGGTGACCGGTTCCCTTTAAGTGGTAAAATTTCTCATTAAAAAGACAATAGTGAGAATATCCTTATTTTTTTTTTTTTTTAAAAAAAAAGGTACTGAAGGCATTTTTTTCTCTTAATGCCTACTAGCACAGAAAGTGCATGAATGCAGTGCTAGAATTACTGTCAGTACATGAATGCAGCACCAGAACTACGATTAGTACATGACTGCAGTGCCAGAAACACCGTAAGTACAGGAATGCATCCCCAAGCTTAGCACAGCTTAGCACAGTGATCAATCGTAATGTCAGGTCAGCCCCATGTACAATTGTATCCCATGAACCAACAATTCCCAGTAAGTCTTTACCAATGGTAAGGAGACACTGGGAGTTGCCCATCATCAGATTGTGAACCATACAGGAACCACATAACCGATGAGATGCAGGCAGTATAAAAACAAAATGACATCAAGGTACCTTATAGATTTCGTCTTATCTGATTATAGTTGTTCCCATCCCTTTTGTCTCCATGTAGTACAGATTCCATGATGAGATTTCATTCCCACAGATCATCTCTCTAGACTTCTTATCCGTTATCCGTCTTCAGCAACACATCCTGACAAATAATCATATCATTAAACTGCCCAATAAATATATCCCATGCTGTGCCCCTGCACAAAATATCCCCCCATACTGCCTCTTTTCATACTGTCCCCACCCACACTGCCCCTCTCCATACTGTCTCCACCCACACTGCCCCTCTCCATACTGTCCCCACCCATATTGTCCCTCTCCAAAACAGCCCCCCAAACTGCCCCTTTCCATAATATCTCGCCCACACTGCCCCCTTCAGTCTGAAAGAGGCAAATACATTTGAATATAGGATGAAGAAAAAAGGGAACCAGCATCTCCCGGATCGAGCTGATCCATAACAAAACTCTTGGCGGGCCGCGTGCGTGCCGTGTGTAGAGAAGACCTGGTTTAGATTGTAATTCAGGTGGCTGAAAACCTGACAACCACTATGCCAAAAACGTGACCGGACAGGTTGTCAAATGCCCTTTTATGCATTGTAGTGAGGAAGGTTGACGTTTTCCCCAGTTGGCTGCCACACTGCGATGTGTGGAAAATGCATTTAATGGGTATTTTTTTTTTTCATATGAAATGTGTATTTGTGCAGTATTATACTTAGGAAAATCCATTTTGGGGTTATAGAATTGTGGGAACTTCTGTTTTAAATTGAATTTCACATTTTTCTCGCCCTTTTTATTTGCTCTGTAAATCTCGGCCATATATAATAATAGCCTAAAAAAATAATAATAATAATTTCCTATACGTTTTTCTTTTTTTTTTTTTTATTGAGCTTGTAGGCTGAACATTGGGACCCTAATGAGCGCATTATTGTAGGACCCACGGATTTCTCCAACTGTTGTTTTATGGCCACTTAAAGGGAGAGAAGAACACATCTGGAATTGATCTTTACTTAAGAGAAAACAAATTGGTCAATTAGTCTTTAATGAAAGTTACATAGAGATAACCTCGTGCTGCTTCATCCCGTCCAGTGTGAGACATGTTTAACGATGATTTATAAGCCGAGATGAAGTTCCCTGGCTAATAGAAGACTATACCGTAGGGACAAACATCAGAACTGGGGAGAGATAGCGGGCATCATAGTAACACCGCCAGAGAGGATCAGAAATGTAATGGGCACAGAGAGATAAAATACACAATTAAGGGTCATTAGTGACGTCATCGGGAAATATTCCCGACATTTAAAGGGAATCTCCCATCTATTTCATTTCAAGGTTATTATTTAGATTTAAGTATATTAATTATAAATTATTTGATTCTTCTTTCTTTAAATGTTGTAGCTTTTTGTCCTTCATTTAGAAAGGGGCGGCCATATTGGAGGCACACACTTCCTTCCTGCATAGACAGCAGAGCAGGAAGTGTCAGATTGTTACAGGAAGTGATAGGAAACTAGCTCTTAGCCCTAAAAAAAAAACAGGGAATGAATGAGGCATTACAGATTGATTTTTCTGTTTGTATAGTGTTTCTATTCTGCCTTATCTGCATAGTAGAATAAAATTGATTCTCCCCTCTAATGATATTGAGATGTCTCTGCTCATGCAGTCCCAGTCTATACAGCAAATCTGACAAGTGATCTAAAGAGAGCAGGAAACATTAACTAATTGCCACAGTGTGAGAACTAATTGGTGACTATGGGAATTTGAATATTTCCTGATTTTTTTTACGTATAACATTGTCTCAAAAACAGTGAAAAATATGTTTATTATAAAAATTTTAACCTGTCACTTTCTAGTGATACATTCCCATTATTTTTTTTTACTTTTCTCTAGAGCTGCTTATTTAAAACCAATGTGGAGAACCACAAAGTGTTTTTTGTTAGGCTCGGGAAACTCCTTACAAAGTCTTTCCGATTTCTGTCCTCCAATATCCAAGAAGTATCGTTTCTCCTTGCGGAGATTGACATGCTAAGCATGCCGAGATGAGGAGACTTAAAGCTGCAATGCTACTCTGGGAAATATGCAAATTGTCTCTTCAGAGAGGAAGAGGACTAGAACTCTAGTGCCACCTATTGGAAGTAGCGATCCTAAAAGTCAATGTCGACCCTTTAACGAGCCTTGTCACGTGACTTAGGATAAAAGCCAAACCAGAATCTCAATTTGCAGACACTGTAGGAGAAACGATACCGCTTAGATATCGGTCAGACGCCTCTCACACAGCCAAACCAGGTCTACAAATTGAGATACTGGTTTGGCTTTTATCCTAAGTCATGTGACAAGGCTCGTTAAAGGGTCGACATTGACTTTTAGGATTGCTACTTCCAATAGGTAGCACTAGCGTTCTAGTTCTCCTCCTCTTTGAAGAGACAATTTGTCTATTTTCCAGAGGAGCATTGTGGCTTTAAGTCTCCTCATCTCAGCATGCTTAGCATGTCAATCTCCACAAGGAGAAACGATACTTCTCGGATATCACCAGGAGTGAAAAATTCCAGACAACTTTTAAAAAGTGTTATCTTCATGAGACCACCACTAAATGTGCACTTACCCTCTAAATTATGACCATCACATTCTAACACGCTTTTATCAAGTCTTTGTGATCTCTTAAAATGTAAGTAAATAACTATAAAAAGTCAATTCTACAGCCATAATCCTAATAACACGAATTGTCCTTCTCTTCTATGTTTCAGGAACCCATAAACAACAAAACAGGTGCAAAAGTGATCACGCACATAGCAGCCTTTACACCCTGGGATAATATCTTCATGGGATATGGGTGGGAACACGACACGCCTCGAGGGGATACATCTGGAATTGTGAAATTATGTAACGAAAATATCCATTAATTTCACTGGTAATAATTGCTTCAGCGATAAACAACGATGAAGAGTATAGGAAAAAAATGGGAGACTGCAGACTTCAGTATCACTAATAGGAAATAATAATGGGGTGATGAAACTTCAGAATACTATATCCGATAGCAGTGGGTGAGAAAGGGCTTCTTTGTAACTTTGAAGTCCTTAGGACTAACGGGATCCCACTACTAGGATCCCATAGATCTACAACTGAAGGGGCCTTTATTTTAGTACTCCAGAATAGTGCCACCCATACAAGTGTGGCTGTGCCTGGTACTGCAGCTCAGCTAATTCAAGTGAATGTGGCTAAGCCTTGTCAAACTGCGGTCCCAGGAGTAAGCACACTATGTGGATGTCATTCTGTTAAGTACTGCAGTAAATGCTGGCAGCTCTTCTTTCTCCTGAATAATGGAAGTTCATATCCTTGGTGTTTCCTAAGGATCAAATATCCTGAAAATCTCATATAAGAATGGTGAGTTTTCCATAACTTTTCCAACTAAGACAATCCTGATTGGTTCACAGGATCACTGCAGGATAACTTAGAAATCTGTATGCAGTAAGTTTTTTAGCTCCCTCTAGTGGGTGCTATGTGTAGACACAATTTTTTATTTATATAAACTATACTTGCCAACTTTTCTTTAAGTGCTTCCAGAAGGAAAGAAAGAGTTGGACACCACCAGAAAATGTTCACCCATGGTCATGTCTTCTTTTTCAGCCAATGTTCTCCACACCAAGAAAGAACCTTACAGTGTTTAGGTTTTGGTGTCGATTCGAGGGGAGAGAGCCAACCAATCATATCTTGTTGGTGTTTCCTAAAGATAAGCCTTCAATTAAATTTCCTGGAAAACTCACTTAAAAATGATAATTTTTTTTCATGACTTTTCCACCAAAAGTAGCCTTGATTAGTTTACAGGATCACTCCAGGATAACTAACAAAAAATCTGTATGCAGCATGTTCTCTAGCTCCCCCTAATGGGTGCTATAGGGAAACAAATTTATTTTTCTTTATATGAACCGTTCTTGCTAGCTTTTTTCTAACTTCTTTAGGAGGGAAGAGAGTGTTGGACACCAGCAGAACATGTTCACCCATGGTCATGTCTTCTTTTTTTAGCCAATGTGCTCCACACCAGAATAAAACCTTACAGTGCTGAGGTTTTCTGGGAGTTTTATGTGAATTAGAGGGCAGTAATATTATTGTTAGAATCTATTTAGTTCTGACCATCCGCCATCTTGTTGTGGTTTTCTGGCTGCTGGTCTTTTTCCCCTGGTGCTGGGTTTGTCTGAGGTCATGTGATTTTATCACCCTTTATTACCCAGCACCTGCCTTCCAGTCCTTGATGGACAACAGTGTTAATCTGCTAGAGTTCTGGCTAGGAGCTTTGATAGCGTTCTGTGTTTGATGTCGTGCAGTTCTGGGATCTCTAGTTTGGCCTGCTTTGTTTTTTGGTTTTCCTTTCGTTTCTGCAGCTTCCTCTATTTTCCTACTAGAAAGTTACCTGTTTTTTGTTCCCAGTTCCTAGTTTGTTTCCCCCCTACCTTTAGGTCTTCGTTTGAGTTTAGCCTAGGAAATATCGGTGGGTCTATTCACAAGGAATAGGTCGCTCATTGCATCGCAGGGCTTCAGCCTAGTCCCAGTGCAGGGTCAGCTTCTCCCCCTTCTGTCCTAGTCCTGAATTGCAGATCCGTAACAATTATTTGGGTGGAAGCCAACCAATCTTTTTTTGCTGGTGTTTCCTAAAGATAAGCTTTCAATTTAATCTCGAGGAAAAAATCATTTAAGAATGTTACACTTTCCATAACTTTTCAACCAAAGAGGACCTTGATTGGTCCACAAGATCACTCGAGGATAAATAAGAAATCTGTATGCAGTACGCTCTTTAGCTCCCCCTAGTGGGGACTATATTTTCTTTATTTCCAGCAGACTTGTCATCTTTCCAAGAGGAGTGTTGAACGCCACAGAACATTTTTCATCCAGTATCATGCCTTCTTTATCAGGCAATGTCCTCCACACTAGGAAGCACCCTTACAACATTGAGGTATCAGAAGCTTTTGGTGTGAATTCAGGGACGTTTCAAACTCTTCCAGGCATTGTGAAGGCCATCCTTTTTTTTCTGGAATCCAGAAGTTCTCATTATACATTCCGGAAGAGTTGGTAAATATACTTTTGGTTATAAAGAATGACAGGGTTTTAAAAGTTGGAAAAAATTGGATTGGCAGTAGTCTTAACTTAGGCAACTTTTTATGGGATAAACCTATTAAAGAAGTCATTCTGTTCAATTTGAGAACTATTTAAGCCGTTTCATAAGGTCCTGAGTTACTAATCCCTTTTAATAACAGATAGGTGGAAAACAAACCTTGAGAATACTAATAGTAATAATAGGTGAATGTATATTAGTGACTCGTTCCTTAATGGAATCCACATTGCTAAATGCAAAGAATCCCACCAAGTATTAAAATCACCCACATTCGTTGCGTTGCCTGTGGATACCACTAGGATAATGAGCCATACTGGAAAGTTATTAACCTATAAAAAATGACCAAATCATTGTTTTGCAGCTGCAAACCATTACAGCCTGATGGTATCATCTGTAAATAAAAGCTGCAGCGAGAGGAATGCAATTATACATTCGTGAAGAGCAGTTTTATGTGTTTCAATCAATAACTTGGGATTTTGTATCTGTGCCGACGATTACAGCTCAGTTGGCTTTCGACGTTTCGTTCTTTCAACCAAGATCTCAGGGATGAGTCTGAGATTCCTTGCAGAGTGTTTTTTTATTCCAGTGACTTACACCTGTGCACATTATCGCCAAATGTTTGCGAAATTAGTGAAAGCAATGACATCTAGATCCACAAGCACCAAGTGGCGGCACATATAACCACTAAGAGCCTCTTAAGAGGTCGCTCCACCCAACACTTTATGTCACTGCAGGCTAGCGGTGCCCATATGCCATCAATAACAGGTAACTGAAGACTCATTTGACTGTCGATATTTTTTCTGATTCCTCTATGCACATGTGTAGTGCCACTCATGGACAAGCATGCATTTCTTCTAAATTAGTAAGGGCAATAAGCTAGTGACAGACACATCTACCAGAACCAAGGATGAGGCATGTTAACAGCGCAGGATAAATGTGAGCAGAGCCTTACTGCAATTTTTGGTAGGCAGATTGAACAAATCAACAGCAGGTGAGTAATTGGTTTTATTTATTTTTCTTCATGCGGTATAAGTGTTTAGGCGACTTTAGGATGTGTGCCTATGTAGCGTTTTTTAAGCATTCCTGCAGCGCTTTTAGACAAGCGATTCTGCTACAGAAACGCTTAAGAAAAGCATCCAATTGATTTTTAATGAAAAACGCACATGTTGTGCCAATGGTGCGTTTTTAACCGCTGCGGAAACGCTTAGCGATTAAAAACGCAGCATGTTCATTAATTTTGTGGAATCGCACGCGATTCCGCATACCATCAATTACATTGGCAAAAACACTTAGGAAAACGCATGCAAAAATGCTTGACAAACATTTACAAAAGCGCTTCAAAAAATGCATGCGTTTTCCCGGGAGCAGGGTGTGTGATTCTGCTCAGGTTTATTCTGCTTCAGAATCGCTACATGGGCACATAGCCTTATTCTTCGGGTCGGTGCAATTACAGCGATATCTATATATATAAACGCCTTATCAGGTCTGTCTGTAACCGAAATCGCGGGTCATGACAGGTGCAGCTGTTTGTAACGGTAAGCTGCGCCTGCCGCTGATTGGTTATGGCCGCCAGGCCGCGACCAATCAGCGGCGGGCGCAGTCGGGCGCAGCGCTCAATGGGGTGGCAGGCCTTGATCTGTAAAAAAGAGAATCTTCTTTCCACATGCCCAGCCTCGCGGTCCCAGTAATGCCTTGCGCCTTAGACCGGAGATGGCGTCACTCTCGCGAGAGTGCGATGTCATCAGCAGTTTTTCGCGCAATGCATTACTGGGACTGCGAGGCCGGGCGCGTGGAAAGAAGATCGGAGGCTGTCGGAATGTGAGTATATAACTATTTTTTTTAACAGAGACCACGCATACCAGGAAAGGGGGGTGAGGGTGACCATACATACCAGGAAAGGGGGGTGTGGGGGACCATGCATACCCCAGGAAAGGGGGGTGAGGGGACCATGCATACCAGCAATGGGGGGCAGGGAGGGGGACCATGCATACCAGGAAAGGGGGGTGAGGGGGACCATACATACCAGCAAAGGGGGGTGAGGGGGACCATGCATACCAGCAATGGGGGGAGGGAGGGGGACCATGCATACCAGGAAAGGGTGGTGAGGGTGACCATACATACCAGCAAAGTGGGTGAGGGGGACCATGCATACCAGCAATGGGGGGGTGAGGGGGACCATGCATACCAGCAATGGGGGGTGAGGGGGACCATGCATACCAGCAATGGGGGGGAGGGGGACCATGCATACCAGCAATAAGGGG
The DNA here is from genome assembly GCF_039654945.1 of Dendrobates tinctorius. Lineage (NCBI taxonomy): Eukaryota > Metazoa > Chordata > Amphibia > Anura > Dendrobatidae > Dendrobates > Dendrobates tinctorius. The sequence continues at coordinate 2,338,758 of NW_027361906.1, forward strand.
GGAGGGTTACCATGCATACCAGCAATGGGGGGGAGGGGGACTATGCATACCAGCAATGGGGGGAGGGAGACTATGCATACCAGGAAAGGGGGGTGAGGGTGACCATACATACCAGCAAAGGGGGTGAGGGAGACCATGCATACCAGCAATGGGGGAGGGAGGGGGACCATGCATACCAGGAAAGGGGGGTGAGGGTGACCATACATACCAGCAAAGGGGGGTGAGGGGGACCATGCATACCACCAATGGGGGGAAGGGGGACCATGCATACCAGGAAAGGGGGGGTGAGGGTAACCATGCATACCAGGAAAGGGGGGTGAGGGTGACCATGCATACCAGGATAGGGGAGTGACGGGACCATGCATACCAGGAAATGGAGGTGAGGGGGCCATGCATACCAGGAAAGAGGGGTGATGCGACCATGCATACCAGGAAAGGGGGGGTGAGGGGACCATGCATACCAGGAAAGGGGGGTGAAGGGACCATGCATACCAGAAGAGGGGGGTGAGGGGGACCATGCATACCAGGATTGGGGGGCGAGAGGACCATGCATATCAGGATTGGGGTTGAGGGGAACATGCATATCAGGATTGGGGCATGAGGGGACCATGCATACCATGAAAGGGGGCTGACGGGACCATGCATACCAGGAAAGGGGGGTGAGGGGGACCATGCATACCAGGAAAGGGGGGTAAGGGGACCATGCTTACCAGGAAAGAGGGGTGAAAAGACCATGCATACCAGGATTGGAGGGTGAGAGGACCATGCATTCCAGGATTGGGGGTGAGGGGACCATGCATATCAGGATTTGGGGGTGAGGGGACCATGCTTACCAGGATAGGGGGGTGGAGTACCATGCATATTAGGATTGGGGGTGAGAGGACCATGCATATCAGGATTGGGGGGGTGTGGTGCCCCTGAGGCTCAGTCGCCACAGAGGTACTGCACCTCCTCCTGAGGTGTAGTGCCCCACCATCCAGGTAGGTTGGGGGCTCCTGACCACACTCCAACACTCGCACCCCACACAACAGAGTAGTTCAGCAAAGCCACATTGCGGCTCCCTGCTTGGAGTGTAGCAGAGCACCTTTGGTGGCTCCCTGCTTGGAACACGAAACGTGCTGGGAGGCGGGTGGAGCTGAGAATACATAAAAGAGCGGGAAGGTTTAGAATTACAAGTCAGTCTGGGAGAGGAAGCCACTCAGAGAGGAGTGAGGAAAGAAGATCCCTGAGAGAGGGATGGAGGAAGGAGGTGCTGCAGCAAACCTGAGTGACCTGGGTCTGCTGGAACGGGAAAGGAAAGAAGGAGAAAGACATTGAACTGAAACCTGATCTTCCATAGGAGAGAGAGATTAAAACAGAACGAAGGAGTAAAATGGAACAGAGAGGACGTGGGTTAGAGGAAGAACTCTGCCTAGAAGTTCTAAGCGCAAGGCCGGGGCCCGATCCCCGAGGTTGTATGGACACTAATGGTTCTGCAGCAGACATCGGTGGAGTAGTGGGCTGTAAATGCACTACTCCCATCTAAGACTTGGGGGCACAACAGCAACATTGATAGTGAGCCAGGATTCAGGAGTAAGGAGTCCCCGAAGCAGGCTACAGCTGTCTGCCGTACAAGTAGAGTTCTTGGGAACATCTGTCAGGAGGAACTCCAGAGTAACTCAGTACTAGGAGATCTTCACACTTAAAGGCGCTATAAGAGGAGACGTTCAGAAAGGTACATGTTGGCGGAGCGTTGGAAGGGAGCATTCCATCTGACCTGGAGGTTGATTGAGCCTCTGACCCGGAGGACACGGTATGGAGGCAGGCACCTGTGTGTACTACAGACTGTGAGTAAAGCTTTGGAACTACAAGCCCTGGTGTCCTCCATTGATTCTTGCGCCAACACACCCAGCACTGCTACATCTGGGTACCAACTTCCACACCGCTTGTGCCTCTCCTCTAACTCCACATCTACACTGCCCTGGGGCTACAGCTTCACCTGTGGGGAACTTCACCATTTTGGCTGCAGCACACCACCAGCCCCAGAGGATCTGCAGGCAGCGTCGGCCTAACATCTCACTTGCCGAACACCACAAGTGGCGTCACGAACTATTCATTCAAACCATTACATTCCCCCATTACTTGGGCGCCCAGGGCCACGGACCGGGCCCCCGCTGCTGTGACACATCCCGCTGAAACCGGCTCGGTACCCCACGGCCCTGGGAGGGCGTCCCAGGTGCATTATTCTATTATTATAAAAACTTCATAAATAAACTGCATACATATTCTAGAATACCCGATGCATCAGAATCGGGCCACCATCTAGTAGATTTATATCGGGTTTTTATGTTTGGCTGCTGTCACACTAAAAGACGCTTTTTATTGCAAAAACTTTTTGCATCCCCATATTTTGATAGCTATAATTTTTGCATATTTCTGCCAACATAGCCATATGATAGCTTGTTTTTGCGGGACGACTTGACGTTTTTATTGGTACCATTTTGGAGCACATGACATTTTTGATCGCTTTCTATTTCTATTTTTGGGAGGCAGAATAGTTAAAAACCATAAATTCAGGAATTGTTTTTATGGAGGGGGTTTACTACATTCCGCATGTAGTGAAATTGATAAGACAGCTTTATTCCGTGTGTCAGTATGATTACAGAGATACCTCATTTATATCTTTTTTTTATGTTTTGGCGCTTTTACACAATAACAACTATTTTATAGAAAAACACAATTATTTTTGCATTGCTTTATTCTGAGAGCTATAACTTTTTTATTTTTCCGCTGATGGAGATGTATGGCGGCTTCTTTTTTGCGTGACAAGATGACACTTTCAGCTATACCCTTTTTATTTACATTAAACATTTTGATTGCTTTTCTTCCACTTGTTGTTTGGCAGTATGATGATAAAGCATCGTTTTTTTGCCTCGTTTTTTTCTTCTTTTTTTCTTTTACGGTGTCCACTCAAAGGGTTACCTAGTGGGACAGTTTTATAGATCGGGTCATTCCGGGCGTGAGGATACCAAATTTATGTACTTTTATCGTTTATTTTTGTTTTTACATACAGTTTTTACATACATAAATGAATTTATTGGATTAATATTTTTTCACTTTTTTGTTCTTTATTTTGTGATTTTTGTTTACATCTTTACAACTTTTTAAAACTTTTTTTTTACATTGTCCCAGAATGGAACATGAACTTTGCACTGACTCATCGCTGATCTAATAATCTGCAATACTTTTGCATTAAAAAGGTGCATCGCAGGCAGGGAGGAAGTGTATCAGGCTCCGGCTCTGAGCTGGAGATTACAGGCCACCGTCCCTAGGTGACAACACGGCCATCTTTCGGCCAAAGTCACCATGGAGACCATCGGCACAACGGAATCGCAATTGCGTTGTGCCGATGGGAACAGGGAAGGAGTTCCCTCCCTCTGCGATACTCATCAATGTTACTGTCACTAATGACAGTGGCATCAGTGGTGTTAAACACCCGCAATCGGTGCTAGATGCCACCCACACTTGATCATGGCAGAGCAGAGCATGAGCCCTCTCGATCGCTCAGAAGTATATGTACGGTGCTTCGGGGGAACGTAATTCCCATTGTGCCTTACATGTACAGAACATTTAAGGAAGGGGTTAAATATTTATCTAAATTATAGGTCATAGATTGGTGACTGGTCAAGATCGGTGGCGGTCCAACACCCAGCACTCCTACCGATTAGCTGTCTTCAGCTCCGGATATACTGTAATCATGGTTAAAAAAAAATCCAGCACTGTACTTTTTATATAAGATCTAGCTATAATAAAAGTATTGTAGGTTGTGCCCCCTAAAGACCAGTGGATGGGCCAAATTCTATTATTTGTTTCCTAAATAATTTTGGTTTTGGGAAGTAATTTTGTAATTCTAGAAGAAAAATATTTTCTTATACTATTGTGCTGTTTAGCAGAAGAAGAAAAAAATACAAAAAGAGACAGAAAAGCAAAGAAAATTGACCACAGCAATAATTTAATACATGGCAAATGAGAGTTTAAGTAGCAAACATCAGCACACAGGAATCAAGGAAACCAACAGAGTATTGATTTCCTGGATACCCCATCTATCAGCTATGACGGACTCCATTAAAGGGTGCGGCTGCAAGAGATGCCGAAAAGGCAAGTGATATATTTAGGAGTGACATTGATGTTGTATTTTCAAAGAAGATGTCAAAATTTGTTATTATTTTACAGAGAGTTAAAAAAAAATATTACACATTTTTTTCTTTTTTTTTTTTATAGAAAAGGTCCCGCTCTGCCAAAAAATGAATTTCTTGACCCTGCATTTGGGAGAAGCAACAGCAAAACCTCATTAATTCCACAGGTCATTCTGGAAGACATTAATTTGGTTTGGAAGTCGAGTTAGATGGAACTTTTCCAGACATAGAACAGAAATTATGAATTCTCTGCAGCCAGAGAAAAATGTGTCCAAATCACTTTCTAAATAAATCAAAAAGGACTTCTCCTAAAAGAATAACATGTTTAATCGGGGGAATTATGGGACTTAATAGGAAAAATAGAAATCGGTTAAAGACACGGCCAGTCAATCGAACAGTACTGTAGGTCTTGATGTAATGTGAGTCGTATATTTATTCTTTTTTTTTTTTACTTTTTTTTTACTTTTTTTTTTTTTTACTTTCATTTAAATAGTTTAAGATCTGCTTTAAAGCATTTTACTGGAATCCCAATATCTCCTCTAATCCCTTTCTGTCGCACAAAAGAACCTAAATGTTGCAATGATCCATCACATTTTCTTTTTTTATGAGTCTCAACCTCAACCCCGAAATGGAAATTAGTGAAATTAGAGAAAACTGGGCGTCAAGCCATTTTGCGAATCCATCATTTTTAGGATACATAAATTCTTGCATGGGACGGTAATTTATAGATGCTAGATGCATTTCTTAAATCTCCCCGGCTGTTATATAGATTCATAAGATGAATTATTCCTGCTCTAATTTTAACTGAAGCCCATTGATGAACCGTGCGGATGGGACGGTGGTGGGTGCGGAGCGTGAGGGTTCGAAGAGTCACACGGTTATTGCTATACTCAAGCAAAATTTACACAACCCCAAGATTTTTTTATCTACTTTTTTATTTAAACGTGACAAAGGAAGGAAGACACCGAATCAGCAATGATACAGTCAACGGTCCCTGCCACAATTTTCCCAAATCCTTTCTTATATATTCATACATTCATGTCATTTCAATGGAACGATGGTGCTGGACGTTGGCCAGATGCCTTCTAAAGGGTTGGGGCACAATAGAGTGAAGTCATATCCTCTTTTTCACTTATAGAAATCCCATGGATCACAGATCACAAGGTCCCATTGACTATGAACTTTAGTATTTATTTTGCATTATTCACACCATTTATGACCAAGTTTAGCTATAGGCACTGAAGACTTTTTTTGTAGAGGTGAACCTTAGTAAAACATAATGCTGAAGAATAGCCATCCATGGATGGAATGGGAAAAGGCTACAGAGGGAGAGGAAAGGAGTAGAATTGAGCGAAACGGGTCAAAAAAATTCAAAAGTCGCCGACTTTTGGCAAAGTCGGGTTTCATGAAACGAAACCCGACCCTAGGATGAGGTCGGCCACGAGGTCGGCGACTTACGTGCCAAAGTCGCGTTTCAAAAGTTTGTTTTGCGCTCTTTTTCAGCCAATCAGGATCCACGGACACTGTGGGCAACGTGATGACATAGGCACGGGTCACCACCATCTTTCAGAAGGGCATGCAAGTGATTGGCTTGCTTTGGTGGGCGTCACAGGGGGTATAAAAGGGCGTGCACGCCGACCGCCATCTTACTTCTGCCGATCTTAGCATAGGGAGAGGTTGCTGCTGATTCTGTAGGGAGAGCGTTAGGCAGGGAAGAAGACAGAAAAACTGCTTCTGCTGCTAGCGATTTGGCCTGCACAACACACCAGTCACTGTGTGTGCAGTGCAAGGGGAGGCTATATAGTGGTGTATCAGTGGTGTTGGTTGTTGGGCTGCCTTCTAAGGCTTCCTGACAGGCTGGCATTGCTGTTTACCCACTGCTCCGCAAACTGCTTTTTTAAAAGCAATCCAATCTCCTTTATCCTCTAGTCACTTTGGTCACAGCTGCGCCATCGAGCCTGTCACATAGCGCTCAGATATTCATTGGGCCTCAAACTGCTTTTTTAAAAGCAAGCCCAATTTTTTTTTTTGTCCTGCTGAGAAGAAAAAAAAACTGCTTCTGCTGCTGATAGCAATTTGGCCTGCACAACACACCAGTCACTGTGTGTGCAGTGCAAGGGGAGGCTATATTGTGGTGTATCAGTAGTGTTGGTTGTTGGGCTGCCTTTTAAGGCTTCCTGACAGGCTGGCATTGCTGTTTACCCACTGCTCCGCAAACTGCTTTTTAAAAGCAATCCAATCTCCCTTATCCTCTAGTCACTTTGGTCACAGCTGTGCCATCGAGCCTGTCACATAGCGCTCAGATATTCATTGGGCCTCACACAATCCAAAAGTGTCCAGTGTCCAAAAGTGTGTGCAGAGATTCAAAATCTCCCTTATCCTCTAGTCACTTAGGTCACAGCTGTGCCATCGAGCCTGTCAGCGCTCAGATATTCATTGGGCCTCACACAATCCAAAAGTGTCCAGTGTCCAAAAGTGTGTGCAGAGATTCAAAATCTCACTTATCCTCTAGTCACTTAGGTCACAGCTGTGCCATCGAGCCTGTCACATAGCGCTCAGATATCAGTGGGCCTCACACAATCCAAAAGTGTCCAGTGTCCAAAAGTGTGTGCAGAGATTCAAAATCTCACTTATCCTCTAGTCACTTAGGTCACAGCTGTGCCATCGAGCCTGTCACATAGCGCTCAGATATTCATTGGGCCTCACACAATCCAAAAGTGTCCAGTGTCCAAAAGTGTGTGCAGAGATTCAAAATCTCACTTATCCTCTAGTCACTTAGGTCACAGCTGTGCCATCGAGCCTGTCACATAGCGCTCAGATATTCATTGGGCCTCACACAATCCAAAAGTGTCCAGTGTCCAAAAGTGTGTGCAGAGATTCAAAATCTCACTTATCCTCTAGTCACTTAGGTCACAGCTGTGCCATCGAGCCTGTCTCATAGTGCTCAGATATTCATTGGGCCTCACACAATCCAAAAGTGTCCAGTGTCCAAAAGTGTGTGCAGAGATTCAAAATCTCCCTTATCCTCTAGTCACTTAGGTCACAGCTGTGCCATCGAGCCTGTCACATAGCGCTCAGATATTCATTGGGCCTCACACAATCCAAAAGTGTCCAGTGTCCAAAAGTGTGTGCAGAGATTCAAAATCTCACTTATCCTCTAGTCACTTAGGTCACAGCTGTGCCATCGAGCCTGTCACATAGCGCTCAGATATCAGTGGGCCTCACACAATCCAAAAGTGTCCAGTGTCCAAAAGTGTGTGCAGAGATTCAAAATCTCACTTATCCTCTAGTCACTTAGGTCACAGCTGTGCCATCGAGCCTGTCACATAGCGCTCAGATATCAGTGGGCCTCACACAATCCAAAAGTGTCCAGTGTCCAAAAGTGTGTGCAGAGATTCAAAATCTCACTTATCCTCTAGTCACTTAGGTCACAGCTGTGCCATCGAGCCTGTCACATAGCGCTCAGATATCAGTGGGCCTCACACAATCCAAAAGTGTCCAGTGTCCAAAAGTGTGTGCAGAGATTCAAAATCTCACTTATCCTCTAGTCACTTAGGTCACAGCTGTGCCATCGAGCCTGTCACATAGCGCTCAGATATTCATTGGGCCTCACACAATCCAAAAGTGTCCAGTGTCCAAAAGTGTGTGCAGAGATTCAAAATCTCACTTATCCTCTAGTCACTTAGGTCACAGCTGTGCCATCGAGCCTGTCACATAGCGCTAAGATATCAGTGGGCCTCACACAATCCAAAAGTGTCCAGTGTCCAAAAGTGTGTGCAGAGATTCAAAATCTCACTTATCCTCTAGTCACTTAGGTCACAGCTGTGCCATCGAGCCTGTCACATAGCGCTCAGATATTCATTGGGCCTCACACAATCCAAAAGTGTCCAGTGTCCAAAAGTGTGTGCAGAGATTCAAAATCTCACTTATCCTCTAGTCACTTAGGTCACAGCTGTGCCATCGAGACTGTCTCATAGTGCTCAGATATTCATTGGGCCTCACACAATCCAAAAGTGTCCAGTGTCCAAAAGTGTGTGCAGAGATTCAAAATCTCCCTTATCCTCTAGTCACTTAGGTCACAGCTGTGCCATCGAGCCTGTCACATAGCGCTCAGATATTCATTGGGCCTCACACAATCCAAAAGTGTCCAGTGTCCAAAAGTGTGTGCAGAGATTCAAAATCTCACTTATCCTCTAGTCACTTAGGTCACAGCTGTGCCATCGAGCCTGTCACATAGCGCTCAGATATCAGTGGGCCTCACACAATCCAAAAGTGTCCAGTGTCCAAAAGTGTGTGCAGAGATTCAAAATCTCACTTATCCTCTAGTCACTTAGGTCACAGCTGTGCCATCGAGCCTGTCACATAGCGCTCAGATATCAGTGGGCCTCACACAATCCAAAAGTGTCCAGTGTCCAAAAGTGTGTGCAGAGATTCAAAATCTCACTTATCCTCTAGTCACTTAGGTCACAGCTGTGCCATCGAGCCTGTCACATAGCGCTCAGATATTCATTGGGCCTCACACAATCCAAAAGTGTCCAGTGTCCAAAAGTGTGTGCAGAGATTCAAAATCTCACTTATCCTCTAGTCACTTAGGTCACAGCTGTGCCATCGAGCCTGTCTCATAGTGCTCAGATATTCATTGGGCCTCACACAATCCAAAAGTGTCCAGTGTCCAAAAGTGTGTGCAGAGATTCAAAATCTCCCTTATCCTCTAGTCACTTAGGTCACAGCTGTGCCATCGAGCCTGTCACATAGCGCTCAGATATTCATTGGGCCTCACACAATCCAAAAGTGTCCAGTGTCCAAAAGTGTGTGCAGAGATTCAAAATCTCACTTATCCTCTAGTCACTTAGGTCACAGCTGTGCCATCGAGCCTGTCACATAGCGCTCAGATATCAGTGGGCCTCACACAATCCAAAAGTGTCCAGTGTCCAAAAGTGTGTGCAGAGATTCAAAATCTCACTTATCCTCTAGTCACTTAGGTCACAGCTGTGCCATCGAGCCTGTCACATAGCGCTCAGATATCAGTGGGCCTCACACAATCCAAAAGTGTCCAGTGTCCAAAAGTGTGTGCAGAGATTCAAAATCTCACTTATCCTCTAGTCACTTAGGTCACAGCTGTGCCATCGAGCCTATCACATAGCGCTCAGATATCAGTGGGCCTCACACAATCCAAAAGTGTCCAGTGTCCAAAAGTGTGTGCAGAGATTCAAAATCTCACTTATCCTCTAGTCACTTAGGTCACAGCTGTGCCATCGAGCCTGTCACATAGCGCTCAGATATCAGTGGGCCTCACACAATCCAAAAGTGTCCAGTGTCCAAAAGTGTGTGCAGAGATTCAAAATCTCACTTATCCTCTTGTCACTTAGGTCACAGCTGTGCCATCGAGCCTGTCACATAGCGCTCAGATATCAGTGGGCCTCACACAATCCAAAAGTGTCCAGTGTCCAAAAGTGTGTGCAGAGATTCAAAATCTCACTTATCCTCTAGTCACTTAGGTCACAGCTGTGCCATCGAGCTTGTCACATAGCGCTCAGATATCAGTGGGCCTCACACAATCCAAAAGTGTCCAGTGTCCAAAAGTGTGTGCAGAGATTCAAAATCTCACTTATCCTCTAGTCACTTAGGTCACAGCTGTGCCATCGAGCCTGTCACATAGCGCTCAGATATCAGTGGGCCTCACACAATCCAAAAGTGTCCAGTGTCCAAAAGTGTGTGCAGAGATTCAAAATCTCACTTATCCTCTAGTCACTTAGGTCACAGCTGTGCAATCGAGCCTGTCACATAGCGCTCAGATATCAGTGGGCCTCACACAATCCAAAAGTGTCCAGTGTCCAAAAGTGTGTGCAGAGATTCAAAATCTCACTTATCCTCTAGTCACTTAGGTCACAGCTGTGCCATCGAGCCTGTCACATAGCGCTCAGATATTCATTGGGCCTCACACAATCCAAAAGTGTCCAGTGTCCAAAAGTGTGTGCAGAGATTCAAAATCTCCCTTATCCTCTAGTCACTTAGGTCACAGCTGTGCCATCGAGCCTGTCTCATAGTGCTCAGATATTCATTGGGCCTCACACAATCCAAAAGTGTCCAGTGTCCAAAAGTGTGTGCAGAGATTCAAAATCTCCCTTATCCTCTAGTCACTTAGGTCACAGCTGTGCCATCGAGCCTGTCACATAGCGCTCAGATATTCATTGGGCCTCACACAATCCAAAAGTGTCCAGGGTCCAAAAGTGTGTGCAGAAATTCAAAATCTCCCCTGTCCTATAGACACCTTGTACCTTGTTTTACATACTATATAGTTTGTTGGTTTTTGTCTACATTTCTACCAAAAATGAGGAAGGCTGGTGGAAGAGGCCGTGGAATTGGGCGGGGGTTGGCAGCTGGTAATGATGGTGTTGGTGGTGGATCTGATGGTAGTGGCAAGAGCAAAATAGGACCGAATGCAGGAGGTGTTGAGCCTGCGTCATCGTCTGGCTACATAAGGCCTCGAACGCTTAGTTTTCTAGGAGTTGGCAAACCACTTTTAAAGCCAGAGCATCAGGAAAAAGTTTTGTCTTACATTGCTGACTCAGCCTCCAGCTCTATCGCCTCCTCTTCTTCAGTTGTAAAAAGTAAAAGAGTCGTCATTGGAGGCTCATGTTCATGAACCACACCTTTCCTTGTGTCCTTCACCCCAACCAAGATTGAAGGATGACGCAGGCCATACTACTGATTACTCCATGGAGCTGTTTTCACATACCATGCCTGGATTATCAAGTGAAATGGTGAATTACCCAGGCCAAGATGAATCTGACATGGAGTGCACTGATGCACAGCCGCTGATGGATGATTCTGCTGGTACATTCACTCAGAGCACTACATTGTCCTCGCAGTGTACAGAGCCAGATTCTGACCCTGATGAGACTCAGGTGCCCCTTCCCGCACACTATACCACCATACACGGTGACACAGAGGAAGGTGCACATGACATAGAAGAGGAGGTGATGGATGACCCAGTTGTTGACCCAGATTGGCATCCATTGGGGGAAGAGGGTGCTGCTTCCAATAGCACAGATGAGGAGCATCCACAGCAGACATCGACATCGCAACAGCTGTTATCTGGCAGGCCCGGAGCACTCCAAAGACAGGTTCCAAAAATCAAAAGAGTTGCTGGACAGCTTGTCCAGAGGGTCAAAAGATTACAGCGTGCTAGGCCGCAAAATGTCTGCCAAAGTAGGAAGAGTGCAGTGTGGCCCTTTTTTGAACAAAATCCTCATGATCAGGCCAAGGTTATCTGTAAGAAGTGCGCAAAGACCTTTAGCCGAGGGAAAAATCTGAAAAATTTGAATACCAGTTGCATGCTTAGACATTTAACCAGCATGCACTTGCAAGCGTGGACACAACACCAAACCTCAAGTGCCACATGTGCAACTGATCACAACGAAGGTAGTCAGCAACGCTACATTGTTTCCCCCACTGTAAGCCCACCGGTTAGCACAGCAGCAAATGTTGAGGTGTCGTTGCAAGGCCACAGCAGTCAGGGAATCCCACTGTTATATCAACGAAAGACTGATTCTAGGCCATCAGAAAGAACACCAACTCCATCACCATCATCAACCCTCTCTCAGTCCGCCCTGTCCACCGCTACTTCCACCATATGCAGCTCTCAAGTCCAGCTCACCCTCCCAGACACTATGAGTAGGTCAAGAAAGTACTCAGTCTCTCATCCGCGTACACTGGGTTTGAACGCCCACATTGCCAAACTAATCTCGTTTGAGATGATGCCCTTTCGGTTGGTGGAAAGCACAGCTTTCCGCGAACTCATGGCCTATGCAGTACCACGCTATGACCTACCCAGTCGCCACTTCTTCTCTCGCAAAGCCATCCCAGCCCTCCACCATCATGTGAAAGACCGCATTGTCCATGCACTCAAGCAGTCAGTGAGCGGAAAGGTGCACCTCACTACTGATGCATGGTCCAGTCGGCATGGCCAGGGCCGTTACGTGTCCATCACTGCGCACTGGGTTAATGTGGTGGATGCAGGGTCCACAGGGGACAGCGGTGGTGGGACAGTGCTGCCTAGCCCACGGTATAGGAAACAGTTGGCTGTAGGCGTTCCACCCTCCTCCTCCTCCTCCAGAAGCGAAAGCTCGTCCACAGAGCGCAGTCGTACGAGCACTCCATCTGCAGCTGCCACTGTTGCACACAATGTGTCCCTCTATCGAGCAGCTAGTGGAAAGCGTCAGCAGGCTGTGTTGCAGATGTGTTTGGGCGACAGACATACCGCCGAGGTGCTGGCCGAGTACTTGAAGCGACAAACTGAGTCATGGCTGGGCAGTGTACATCTTGAGGCAGGCAAGGTAGTTAGTGATAACGGCCGTAATTTTGTGGCAGCCATAGCCCTTTCAAAACTCAGCCACATACCTTGCTTGGCTCACACCTTGAACCTGGTGGTGCAGTGCTTCCTCAAAAATTATCCGGAGTTAACAGCCCTGCTCCAGAAGGTGCGAAGACTGTGCGCGCACATCCGCCGGTCGCCTGTACACTCCGTTCGTATGCAGAAGCTGCAGCGATTGCTCCACCTTCCCAACCACCGCCTCATTATCGACATTGCAACAAGGTGGAACTCCACCCTGCACATGGTGGAGCGGCTGTGCGAGCAGAGGCAGGCCATAATGCATTTGTGGGAGGATACACGGCCAGGCACTTTGAGAGCAGACATGGAGTTGACAGGTGTGCAGTGGTCGAAGCTGAAAGACCTCTGTAAAGTCCTTCAGTGTTTTGAGGAATGCACACGGCTGGTAAGCGCAGACGACGCCATCCTAAGCATGAATCCCACTTATGCGTCTGCTCATGCAAACTTTGACGCACCTTAAGGAGCAGGCGTCTGCAGCCAATGTTGATGAGGAAGAAGAGGAGGAGGGAATCCTTGATGACATTCAGCCATTGTCTGCTCAGGGACCTCTCCTGGACGAGGTGGAGGAAGAAGAGGAGGAGGAGGATGATGATGGGGATGATTACTTAGGGGAGGAGGATGCATCTTGTGGGGCAAGTGAAAATGTTGGCGTGGCAAGGTCTGGTACAGGGTTTGTGCGTGACTGGAGGGATGTGGATTTGCCAGAAAGTGCTCCTCCAACCAGCACTCGCAGTGCATCATTGACACCGGGAACATTGGCCCACATGTCAGATTATGCCTTGCGGATCCTAAAAAGGGACCCCCGCATTGCCAAAATGATGAACGATGACGACTACTGGTTGGCCAGCATCCTGGATCCACGCTATAAAGGCAAATTACAAAACATCATGCCACAGGAGAACCTTGACCTAATATTGGCTAATAAACAAGCAACTCTGGTAAATCGGTTGCTTGAGGCATTCCCCGCACACAGCAGCGGTGATGGTTCTCACACGAGCCGTACGGGCCGGGGGCAGCTTGGCAGAGGTGTTCGTGGTGCACACAGCAGAAGTGGCGTTGGAGACAGGGGTATCATGACAATGTTGTGGACTGATTTTTCAAATACCGCTCACACAACTGGTAATACTGCATCGATGGAAATTGACAGGAGACAGCAGTTGTCAACAATGGTTACAAACTACTTTTCCTCCCATATCGATGTTCTCCCACACAGGTCATTCCCCTTTGACTATTGGGCCGCTAAACTGGACACCTGGCCTGAATTGGCCCAATATGCCTTACAGGAGCTCGCTTGCCCAGCTGCAAGTGTGCTATCGGAAAGAGTCTTCAGTGCAGCTGGATCAATCCTGACAGAAAAAAGGACCCGTCTGTCAACCCAAAATGTGGATGATCTAACCTTCATTAAAATGAACCATGCATGGGTTTCCAAGGATTTTGTCCCACCTTCCCCTGATGACACATAGGGTGACAGAAAAATGGCTTGCTTTGGTCCACCTCTTCCTGGGACTTGACCTATTTCGCCTTTTGCATCAGCTGAATGTCCAACATCAACATATGCCACTTTCTAAAACTCCCTAACTGTGCTGCCTCCCCCCCATGGCCGGGGTCACCACCTAGCACACGACACCGTGCGAGTGCCGTTGCCCTGGACAGGTGGGTAGGCCGACTCTTGGGCACGGGCACTGGCACAGGGTCCCTCATAGTGCAATCAAGTGTCTCTGACGGTGGTGGTGCACACCCGCCGTCAGACACACCGCTGTACTATGAGGGGCCCAGTGCCAGTACCGACGCCCACGAGTGGGCCCCCCTTGCTTGGGCAGGGCCCCAGCATTTGCAATCCTTACCTCTCCCTGCTCCTCCGCTGTGTAATCTGGGCCGTCAAATCCATACTGTGCCTGACACCGTCTGAGCCTGCCTCCTGAGACATATATTTTGAATGTGTACGCTATCCATACATGTTATCCGGGGATACGGTACCCTTTCTAACCTTTGTGCAATCACATGCAATCCATACTGGGCCTAACACCGTCTGAGCCTGCCTCCTGAGACACATATTTTGAATGTGTACGCTATCCATACATGTTATCCGGGGATACGGTACCCTTTCTAACCTTTGTGCAATCACGTGCAATCCATACTGGGCCTAACACCGTCTGAGCCTGCCTCCTGAGACATATATTTTGAATGTGTACGCTATCCATACATGTTATCCGGGGATACGGTACCCTTTCTAACCTTTGTGCAATCACGTGCAATCCATACTGGGCCTAACACCGTCTGAGCCTGCCTCTTGAGACATATATTTTGAATGTGTACGCTATCCATACATGTTATCCGGGGATACGGTACCCTTTCTAACCTTTGTGCAATCACGTGCAATCCATACTGGGCCTAACACCGTCTGAGCCTGCCTCCTGAGACATATATTTTGAATGTGTACGCTATCCATACATGTTATCCGGGGATACGGTACCCTTTCTAACCTTTGTGCAATCACGTGCAATCCATACTGGGCCTAACACCGTCTGAGCCTGCCTCCTGAGACATATATTTTGAATGTGTACGCTATCCATACATGTTATCTGGGGATACGGTACCCTTTCTAACCTTTGTGCAATCACGTGTAATCCATACTGGGCGTGAGAACGGCTGGCGAGCTGTTAAGCAAGCTACAGCACCTGTGGTTTGCACACGTAAGTTTTTCATTTTTTCAGGAATGACGGTTAGGCCTAATTCCGGAACTGCAGTTGACCTGCACTTACTGGGAAATCATTGTTCGCTGGTAATAATTGTAATCAGTGATCCCCATCACTAACGTTGTTCAGCGGGTTATCTGCACCTGTAAGCGACAAACGCTGGCCTTTTCAGTGTAGCGCACATGCAGCCACGGACATGTAAGGGCATGACACACCAGTTATTGGCCAATCTCATGTTCCAGAGCCTCACGTGTCCCTCTAGTAAGCCGGACTCGGACCGCGGGGCATGACGGAGTCTCGTTCGTTAACGGAATTAAGCTTGCAATGTGTGCATCTGTTCTGTAGCTGGCATGGTTGAGGTTTCCCAGGTGGAGTCGAATTTAACCGTAGGCTCCACTCCTGGTGGTGCCCTTCTGGACATTCCTTTAAGGTTCAGCTTTGCAATCATACTGCCCACGTAAAACAAACAATTTGCCTTCATGAACGCTGTTTGGAGGGTCATGACTCGTGGGAATAACGCCGCCCAATCAGTTAACCTGCTAGAGAGATCCTTCGTTGCTCTCAAGCATGACATCACACTCCCTAGGAGGAAGGTAATGCCACTGTGGCGACCGTACTCCTGGGGGCGACACAAGTGCACTGATGCCCAGCCACTGCTCGATGAATCTGCTGGTACATTGACCCAGACCACTACATTCCCCTCACACGCTACACGGCCTGAATCTGACCCTGATGAAACTCATGTTACCCTTCCCATATACAGTTCCATCTTACACGGTGACAAAGAGGAAGCTGCAGATGAAAGTGCAGGTTCGGCCCACCCGCCATCAGACACACCACCGTACTATCAGGGGCCCTGTGCCAGTGCCGTCGCCAACGAGTGGGCCCCCCCTGCTTGCTCAGGATCACAGCACTTGCAAGGTTGAAATACTGTGCAGTGAGATGGAAGATGGGGACGACGAGGAGTCCAGACTAGTACAGGGATTCCCTAGCGAGGAGACTTATTTGATTGTTTTCAATGTTGGGACAGCAATTTTTGGGGAGCACGTTACTCTGGAGAATGATAGATGGGGCCCACCATACACTGGAACATTCCAAAGGTGGACATCAGACACTGGAGCAGCATTTACAGGGCCCATTATACACTAGAGCATTAGAAATGGGGCCCATTATGTTTGGAGCATTATTTGGGCCCATAAGACAGTGGAGCTTCATCCATGGGGACCAACATATACTGTAGCATTATGTGGAGCTCATCATATACTGTTTCAAACATTATATGGGACCAATGATTCTGTATGGAGAAATAGATGGGCCTCGTCATGAGATGTAAAAAGTGAGGTATTTTTCATTGTACTATACCGCTATTTCTCTGCCGTATCGGAGCATGATGAGTTTTGGTATGTGTTAAAGGGGCGCTCTTTCGCCCAGGGCACATGAAAACCTGGAGCCAGCCCCCCACAACTTTAGCCAAATAACCCCCATTTTTCAGTGCGTAACTTGTATTATGAAGTTAATTAAGGTTGACAAGCTTAAGTAAGAAGAATTGATGCTTTTGGCATTCAAATGGGCACTGTAGGTGTGTTTCCTGTCCTCCTCTCACTGCCGACTTTTATTCCCCATTGACTTACATTGGGTTTCGTGTTTGGGGACGACCCCGACTTTTCCCTATAATCGGCCGATCTTGCTCGACCCGACTTTTGGAAAAGTCGGGTTTCACGAAACGAAACGCGACCCTAAAAAACCAAAAGTCGCTCAACTCTAGAAAGGAGCATTTACATCCCTTAAGATGTTGCCTACTTGATGGGTTGAATCCAAGGAGTCAGCCAATTTGTGCATACATATACAGATTAGAGGGGTCCTCTGCTCTGCTGATGGAGAGCCAAAAGAATGATCCAGGACACAAGGTGGACTTGATAAGGTATTATTATCCACGCGTTTCAAAGTCATCCGACTTCTTCATCAGTGTGTAGTTATATCATGCTGAAGAAGTCGAAACACATTGATAATAAAACAGCATCTAGTCCACCTTGTCTCCTATTATTTTTTGGGATCTTCATCAGCAGCGCAGAGGAACCACCTAATCTGTTTCTCTTCTGGTATTTCAATGCTTTTTTTAACCCGCGGGACTGCAGCAGCTGACAATTTCAAGCTCAATCTTTGTTGTGCGATACACAACTGTACCAGATGAGCAATTCCCTGAATATTATTTAACTTTACCATCAAATAAGACCCTATTCTGCTTTTTGTTTCCAAGGCATTTTCTACAGTTTGTGCCAACAAGCATCTTGAGATAGTAACTGAGTACTCCTCACATTGGTCTATGTCTCAGAATCTCAGGCTTGAAGAAGCCAATTGACCTAACAATAAGATGTTGGTATGTGCAAGGAAATTGGACAACCCAGAGAAAAGCCATGAACTAATGAGAAGAACAGGCAAAGTTCGGCATTAGACTTTGTAGAACGTCGGTGACATAGTGGTGCCTACTGAGCCACCGTCTAAAATGCAATGCCCATGACCACCTAAAATACTACAAGAAGAAATGAACAAGACATTTCTGCATCTTCTAGCCATTCTCTTCTCGTCTGAAGAAATGTTCTAGTGCAAAGAAAACAACTCCCATCTGCTGAAAGGGAAGGAAGTGATGGTGTGTGCCTAGCCACTGATTTCTGGAGAATTTCTTAAGAAAGGAGATAATTAGCAAGAGGTGATGGGGAGGAAGGGAGGAATGGTAATATGTGGTTACTAGTGTTGAGCATTCCGATACCGCAAGTATCGGGTATCGGCCGATACTTGCTGTATCGGAATTCCAATACCGACTTCCGATATTTTTTCAATATTGGAAGTCGGCATCGGAATCGGAAGTTCAAAGTTGATTGACAGCCTGACGTCATCATGATGCGCGGTGTGTGCGCATCATGATGCGCCGTCATTTCGGGCCTTCCGGGGGTCTCTGCCGGCCTGCCGGGGGGCTGTGTGGACTGCCCGGGGTCTGTACCGGCCTGCCGGGGGGCTGTGCCGGCCTGCCGGTGGTCTGTGCACCCTGTGGGGGTCTGTACCGGCCTGCCGGGGGGCTGTGCCGGCCTGCCGGTGGTCTGTGCACCCTGTGGGGGTCTGTACCGGCCTGCCGGGGGGGCTGTGCCGGCCTGCCGGGGGGCTGTTCTGATGTCCGGGGGTCTGTGCAAGCATCGTCCGATGGGACTACAAGTCCCATCTGGCGATGCCTGCTACCATGACAGTGATTGACACATTAGCCAATGATGGGACAGTAGTAGTCCCATCATCCGGCTAATGTGTTAAATGTTAAAAAAAAAAAAAAATACTACATACATACTACATGCATGCTACATACATACTACATGCTACATACATACTACATACATACCAGATACATACTACATACATACTGCATGCTACATACATACATACTACATATATACTACATGCATGCTACATACATACTGCATGCTACATGCATGCTACATACATACTACATACATACTACATGCTACATACATACCACATATATACTACATACATACTACATACAATACATTCATACAATACATACATAGACATACAGTACATATAACATAGAGTAACATACTTACCAATACTTGTCACATTGTTCCCCGAAGCCATTGTCTTTTACGGAATAAATATTAACATAACAAACCACAAAAATACTCACCCACGATCCGTAGCAGTCCACGAGTGTGTCCCACGACGATCTTGGGTAGAGAACTGCAGCATCAGCTGTTGCTGCCGTTCTCTACGGGCTGCAGGAATCCAATGACGGAAGGTAGGTATCCTTCCGCACTGTATTCCTCCGCCACTTAAAAAAAAAAAAGTCCCTAGTCTCACTTTATGCCATTGCTGCGTGGGAAATTCCCACACAGCAATGGCATAAAGTGAGACTAGGGACTTTTTTTTTTTTAAGTGGCGGAGGAATACAGTGCGGAAGGATACCTACCTTCTGTCATTGGATTCCTGCAGCCCATAGAGAACGGCAGCAACAGCTGATGCTGCAGTTCTCTACCCAAGATCGTCGTGGGACACACTCGTGGACTGCTTCGGATCGTGGGTGAGTATTTTTGTGGTTTGTTATGTTAATATTTATTCCGTTAAAGACAATGGCTTCGGGGAACAATGTGACAAGTATTGGTAAGTATGTTACTCTATGTTATATGTACTGTATGTCTATGTATGTATTGTATGAATGTATTGTATGTAGTATGTATGTAGTATATATGTGGTATGTATGTAGCATGTAGTATGTATGTAGTATGTATGTAGCATGCATGTAGCATGCAGTATGTATGTAGCATGCATGTAGTATATATGTAGTATGTATGTAGCATGTAGTATGTATGTAGTATGTATGTGGTATGTATGTAGCATGTAGTATGTATGTAGCATGTATGTAGTATATATGTAGTATGTATGTAGCATGCATGTAGTATATATGTAGTATGTATGTAGCATGTAGTATGTATGTAGCATGCATGTAGTATATATGTAGTATGTATGTAGCATGTAGTATGTATGTAGCATGCATGTAGTATATATGTAGTATGCATGTAGCATGTAGTATGTATGTAGCATGCATGTAGTATGTATGTAGTATGTAGTATGTATGTGGTATGTATGTAGCATGTAGTATGTATGTAGCATGCAGTATGTATGTAGTATATATGTAGTATGTATGTAGCATGTAGTATATATGTAGTATGCATGTTGCATGCATGTAGTATATATGTAGTATGCATGTTGCATGCATGTAGTATATATGTAGTATGTATGTTGCATGTAGTATATATGTAGTATGCATGTTGCATGCATGTAGTATATATGTAGTATGTATGTTGCATGTAGTATATATGTAGTATGAATGTAGCATGTATGTAGTATGTAGTATGAATGTAGCATGTATGTAGTATGCCGGTTGTATGTATGTAGCATGTATGTAGCATGTAATTTTTTTTTTTTTTTTTTTACATTCAACACATTAGCCGGATGATGGGACTACTACTGTCCCATCATTGGCTAATGTGTCAATCACTGTCATGGTAGCAGGCATCGCCCGATGGGACTTGTAGTCCCATCGGACGATGCCTGCACAGCCCCCCGGCAGGCCGGCACAGCCCCCCGGCAGGCCGGCACAGCCCCCCGGCAGGCCGGCACAGCCCCCCGGAGCCTGCACAGCCCCCCGGTAGGCCGGCACAGCCCCCCGGCAGGCCGGCACAGCCCACCGGAGCCTGCACAGCCCCCCGGCAGGCCGGCACAGACCACCGGAGCCTGCACAGACCCCCTGGCAGGCCGGCACAGCCCCCCGAAAGGCCCGTACTGACCCCAGAGAGGCTGTACAAGGGAAAAACAGGATTTTTCTTATTATTCCGATTCTTAGTATTCCGATACCGGAAGTCCCATAGACTTGAATGGGACTTCCGGTATCGGAATCGGCGATACCGATACTTTTTTTTAAGATCGGCCGATCCATTCCGATCCGATACTTTGAAGTATCGGACGGTATCGCTCAACTCTAGACTGGTTACGCTTGCATCCAACGTATTATGAATGTTTTTGAAATTTAACAAAAATGATTAGTCATTGAAGACATCTGGTCAATTAACTTCACAACTTCATGTAGGAACATTCAATCCCTTGTCATGAAAGTCCTTTGATTGCGTCCATCAGGATCCTGACTACATTAATGACAGCTATCTGATTTGCTGCCCAAATCTCACAGACAATGGGTCACAGAGTAGAAAGCAGAATTCTCTTGTAGGCACAAGACTGTGGTTCATTTTGTAAAAACATCAGCTGTAAGTAACCATTTTACAAGCTATGGAAAGCTTTTTTATGTCACCGAGCCACAAAAGTTAGATAAATCTTTTCCCGCATTTCCTTCTTCTCCATTCCACCTCTTCTATTTCTATCTCTTTCTAACGACTATAGCTACGACTACTCCTAGAGAACCCCATTTTTAAGGTGGCCCATTCAGATGCAAGAATAATGTTTTTTTTTGTAGCAAATTTATGTTAGTGAATAGATGGAAGACTTAAAGAGGACTTTTCACTGGGTATTTTAATTTAAAATGAGTACATTGCCCAGTTGCTGCTCCTTCATTAATTCTGGAACAGTTTCACTTTGTGTTCTGTGCCCCTCCGTTCCAAAGTTACACCCCTCGGTAATAATGGTGCAAATTTTCCCCTCAACCAATTGGGTGTACATCACAGAACTTCTGTAAGGGTGTTTGCTTTCTCTCATCTGATGCTAGCCAATCAAAATAGGGCTGGCTCCATGTTTTCACGGGCTGTGGTGTAGTGACCACTATGTCCGCTAGGGGGTGCTGTGTGGGTGTCCCAGGACGGGCATACAGGCATATCCATTGTGGTAATGGGTATAGAATGCTGAATGACCGCTATGTATCCCAAGGTAGGTGGCCTTGAGATGCAGGCTCGAGTATTGATCAGCAGAGGCACTGCTGACGGTTCCGTTGCAATGTGTCAGGGAAGCCTGTGTGTGGCTGTGTGTAATAGGACCTTTAGTGAGATCATAGCCATGTGATCACCTGTGGGTGTGGTTATGGACCATATAAGGTACCTGAGGTCCGGTCACATGAGAGAGAGCGCATGGATCTGATTGGGCCATGTGGAAGGTCCCGGCAGGCCTAGGTGGAGGAAGGTGGGCTACCTTCCTGAAGACCACGTGCTGAGGCTGCTGACCCGGTGAGGCCTATGTACGTATGCTGGCTGTATGCGAGGAGGGATAAGCCTCCTATGCTTTGCTGAGGCTCCAGGACTGAGCCTGAAGTAATGGACATTTTTATGTTCTTCTTTTGCCAAAGCTAGAGGCTATTTTTTGTGATATGCTGATTTATGGTTTATGACACAAATAAACTGCATGAACTTTAAAGGAACCTGCCTCTTGACTGTCTCCCGCTGCACCTGAGTGAGTCGAATCCCTACAGGGCATTGGGCGAAAGAGTCTCAGTGGCTCCTTTATGACATACCACGATTCATGACACACAGATACGACAGAGAAATATAGGTATAGTACAATGCCAAAGATCTCACTTCTCACATTACATGAGTGTTATATTGTGCATTCTACAATACCATACATGTAGTATAATGCACATCCCATAGTCTTCCATATATAATGCACATCCCATAGTCTTCCATATAAGGTAATGCATCTGATAGTCCTCCATACAGTATATTGCACAGCCCATAGTCCTCCATATATAATGCACAGTCCATAGTTCTCCATGTAGTTTAATGCACCTCATTGTATAATGCACAGCCCATAGTCCTCCATATTAGTATAATACACAGCCTACAGTCATCCATGTAGTATAATACACAGCCTATAGTCACACCTCTAGTATAATTCACAGCCCATAGTCCTCCATATATAATAATGCATTCCCCATAGTACTCCATGTAGTTTAATGCACC
Source organism: Dendrobates tinctorius (assembly GCF_039654945.1). Lineage (NCBI taxonomy): Eukaryota > Metazoa > Chordata > Amphibia > Anura > Dendrobatidae > Dendrobates > Dendrobates tinctorius. Next base: position 2,361,487 of record NW_027361906.1, read on the forward strand.
TCCATATATAATGCACGGCCCATAGACCTTCATATAGTATAATGCACAGCTCATAGTCATCTATACAGTATAATGCACAGTTCAAAGTCATCCATGTAGTAGTATGGCCATTGTGTACTCACTGACTTAAAAAAAATAAAAATAAATGATACTCACCTTCCTCATGTTCCCCCGCCATGCAATCTTCTCTTCTAAAGTTAGCAGCTGACTTGTGTGCAAGTGATGGGAGCGCATGATGTCACTGCTATGTGCCCCCAGTCACGTGCACGCCGACGTCAGCTACTGGTCTCTGGTTGATTGGCAGTGTGTATTGCACTGCAATATAATTCAGCTGAATGCGCATCCGAGGATGCACTTGCAGCTTAATTATTTGCTGGCTTTAATCAGCCCCTTACCCTCTGAGCCCAGGAGGTCACAGTGGCGACCATGGTAGTTACGCCCAGTTGATGGTGAGTGAGCCTCCCTGTTTGTTCAGGGCCTCAGCACTTGCCTTAGTACACAGGGTAATGACGCCAGCCCTGAATCAAAACATGGTTTCGTCATAGAGGGGATAAAGCAAATGCCCAAAGAAACAGTCAAAGTTGCAGAGTGGCTCAGTGTGTTTTCATTCCTTGTCCCTTCTTGCTATTGGCCTGTCGGAAGTCAGGAAAAGAGCAGCACTGGAGAACTGAGGTACAAGAAAACAGTAGTGCTGGAGAGCCAAATCACAAGAAAACAACAGTGCAGGAAAACTGGGGTACAAGAAAACAGCAGCTCCGGAGTGATGGAGCACTGGAAAACAGCAGTGCCGGTGAGCAGAAGCATAGGAAATCAACAGTGCCAGAGAGCCAGAGAACAGGAAAAGAGCAGTGCAGGAGAGCTGGAGCAAGGGAAAACAGCAGCGCCAGAGAGCAGAAGTATAGGAAAACAGCAGCCAGAGAGCCGAAGCACAGAAAAAGCGCAATGCTGGAGAGCTGGAGCAAAGGAAAAGAGCAGCGCTGGAAAGCCAAAGCACAGGAAAAGAGCAGTACTGCAGATTCAAAACACAGGAAAACAGCAGTGCTGGAGAGCTGGAGCAAAGGAAAATAGCAGTGCTGGAGAGACGAAGAACAAGAAAACAGCAGTGCTGGAGAGACAGAGCACAGGAAAAGAGCAGTGCTGTAGAATCCAAACATGGGAAAACAGCAGTGCTGGAGAGGCGGAGCACAGGAAAAGAACAGTGCTGTAGAGTTGAAACACAGGAAAACAGCAGCGCTGGAGAGCTGGAGCAAAGGAAAATAGCAGTGCTGGAGAGATGGAGCACAAGAAAACAGAAGTACTGGAGAGACGGAGCACAGGAAAAGAGCATTGCTGTAGATTCGAAACACAGGAAAACAGCAGTGCTGGAGAGCTGGAGCAAAGAAAAATGGCAGTTCTGGAGAGCTGGAGCAAAGGAAAATAGCAGTGCTGGAGAGACGGAGCACAAGAAAACAGTGCTGGAGAGAGAGAGCACAGGAAAAGAGCAGTGCTTTAGAGTCAAAACACAGGAAAACAGCAGTGCTGGAGAGACAAAGCACAGGAAAAGAGCAGTGTTGTAGAGTCGAAACACAGGAAAACAGCAGTGCTGGAGAGGCGTAGCACAGGAAAAGAGCAGTGCTGTAGAGTCGAAACACAGGAAAGCAGCAGTGCTGGAGAGCTGGGGCACAGGAAAATAGCAGTGCTGGAGAGACGGAGCACAAGAAAACAGCAGTGCTGGAGAGACGGACCACAAGAAAATTAGCAGTGCTGGAGAGATGGAGGTCAGGAAAAGAGCATTGCTGTAGAGTCGAAACACAGGAAAACAACAGTGCTGGAAAGCTGGAGCAAAGGAAAACAGCAGTGCTGGAGAGCTGAGGCACAGGAAAACAGCAGGACTGGAGAACAGCAGTATAGGACGATAGCAGTGCTGGAGAGCTGCAGCACAGGTGCACTGGCTGTAACACAGGTGGGTCTTGTGTTCCGACTCTCCAGCATTGCTGGAGTCAGGCTGTAATGATGTTATTTTCTGTGCTTTTTCCCCTGCATTCTGTGTCCATGTTTTTACTGTCCTGCAGCACAGAAGAGAAAAACAAATGCCCACAGAGAAGTACTGTGATGTATGTGTGGCGCCCCAGGAGTATGGTTGCCACAGTGGCCTTACTTCCCTCCAGAGGGAATGAGGTCATGCCTGGAAGCAAGGAAAGAGTCTCTCTGTCAGGTAGTTCCAGCATACAACACAGTTCCTGCTCCAGGCCAGCAGAGGGAGCTCTAAATCTGACTTCAGGGGAGCTGTTCTCTCTGGTCAGGAGGAGGGAGTTAGGAGTTAGCGTGTGGACAGAGTAGCGAGCAAACATGGGGAAAAACAGCTGGAGATTGGAGCTATAGCAGAGCTCATCTCCAAGCTTAAGCTCCAGAAACCGGACCCCGGAGTCAGAGGATGTGTGGATGCTAAAGGTCCTACAACAGAATCCGGAGGACAAGAGGCTGCAGATCCTCTGTTCCCAACTGAGACTCGACGACACAGCAGCACGTGTGAGCCAGAGACGCCATTAGGAGCGGTTCATGAAGGAGGCTACAGCTGCCTGTCAGTTCTAAGTAACAGACAGAAAGAGGAACTTGAGTGGAGTTCACAACCGCAAGTACTTCACAATAGCGCTAGAAAGGAGACCTCCACAACCCATCTGTATAGAGAGATTCTCAAGTTGCTTTCAGGCTAACCGACTCCAGCACCAACTGTAACTTGAGCCCTGGACTGTACATACAAAGCACCATAAAAGGTAAAGGAAACTTCACTCTGTTGTGTCCTTTGAATTCTTTCTGCAGCACCTTCTCAGCACTGCTACATCTCTTGCTAAATACTACATCACCATCTTCCTCAACATCTTTTATCTGCCCTGGGACTAAGCTCTGCCTGTGGAAAGCTATTCCACCTCTGCTGCATCCTATCATCAGTCCCAGCGGATCTGTACTGCAGCGCTGGTCGCTTCTGATCAGATACCACAGGTGGCGTCACTCATTACAAAAACTCTTTATTTCTCATCCCTTGTAAATATACCCCTTTTATTGGATGCCCAGGGCCACGGACCGGGTAACCGCCGCTGTGACACTGCCTCTTTAAGAAGCGGCCCGGTACCGAGTACCCCATGGCCCTGGCGGGCGCTCCATATGCTCATAGATAAAGCATGAGAGAAGCATGCTCACTTCAAAGGAATTCAACTGTAATACCAGGAAAAACCCATGGTCAGGGGTGGCGCTGATTCTGAAAGCGAGCAGCCATGTTTCACTTATTCTGGACAACCCATCTTAACCACACAATGTTCTAATATGAGAATTTCTGAACATATTTCTAGAAGAAATCACCTTTTTGGAGCAAGGCCTTTGTGTTGCTATCTGAACTTTATAAGACAGTGCTCTTCTTTGTAGATGCCACAATGTATACCAGACCGGAGAGGTAATGTAAACACTATATCCATTAGCTACAAGAGATTATCACTACATTAAACTGCTTAGTTAGCACTTAACCGTTCCAACTTCTGGAGCGCTTCGGAAGGTCATGGACGGGTTCAGAAGGTTGAAACCACATTAAGTTATTTCATTTTCCTTCACGTATCCTAATGCCAAAATGATTTGCACTCTGTCATGTGTTAAAACGTTTACATTACGTTGATGGGACTTGGATGTATACATTCCACACATTGTCCAGCCGTTGATCTGCAGACATTTTTTTTTAACAAGATCTTCTGATAAGAACAACACATTTCATGAAAATCATCCTTGGGTGTAGTAGGATTGGCGATGAATCACAATCGTTACTTTTTTATCTTTCACCACAAATGGTCTGTTACAGGAAACATCTTGTTTTATTACGAGAATTAATTGTCCACAAGCCGAGGTTATCATCGCTCAATAGACAATCCATTAGCCCCAGTTAGTCAACAATGCTGAATCTCTATCAATAGGCGTCCGCCAACATGAGGAACTGCTCTCATTCTTCTCAGATATGCAGGGTATGACGGAGGAATGCTACTTACACTGAATGGCCACTTTAATAGAGACGCCCGTCTAGTAGACCATTGGACTACCTTTGGCCATCAGAACTTCAGCAGTTCTTTATGGTCTAGGCTCCACTAGATTTTGAAATTGTTTCTGCTGGAATATTGGCCAATGTGGACTGGATAGCTTCTTGGCAGTTGACGCAAAATAGATGCTCGGAACAACCTGTTCTACCTCGTCCGAGACAGGGGCGGACATATTGGTGCAGCCTGTGCAGTCGGAAAGGGGCTGAAGAAGTCAGGGGCCACAACTACCTCCAAAGCAGGTGGAATTTGGCATTAGGATGAGCTATTTGGACTGCTAAGGGCCCATATATTGTTCTTGACCATGGCCCCTTTTCTGTCTGTGTCTGCCACTTGTCCCAGAGGTGTCTTTGGCTAACCACTGCATCTATGGTCCTCAACGTTGCCCATTCCTTGGTGTCTTCAATGCTGAGAAATACAGGCATACTCTTACCCATCATGCAATACTATCAGGGAGGCATCTGATTGCCTCTAAATTTATTCTGCAGCAGGACAACCACCCCAAAACATACAGTGAATGTCAGTAAAGGAAATCTGTCAGTAGGATCAACCCTCCTAAGCCATCTATATTGGCATATAGGTCACAGGATGCTGAATAAAATTATTTCTGCGATACGTTTTATTCCAGAGTAATTCACATTTTTCTTAATATGTTAATTAGCTGTTAAGACCTATGGGCCGGGCATAGATCTCCCTAAGACTCTGCCTATAGATTGTTTTTTTTAAATAAAAGGAGGAGTTACTAGTATGAGACATGTAATGACTGCCAGTCTGCTATCCTGAGTATATGGCTCACACTAGTAATGACCCCTTTTATATAAAATAAGTTCTGGGGGCAGATTGTCAGACCACATCAAAGTTGTATGTGAAGGGAAAATCCAAATGGTGCAGCATTTTCAATGTTATTCAATTGCAAAAATGATTTTTAATTTAAAATATATGTATTTTGGTAAAAAAAAATGTTCCCAAAGGTGACCAACCACAGTAATATCATTAGGGTATTTGCGCCAATATTTGTTGGCATAATATGATAATATGTCAATATATAGCAACATACAGTGGGGAAAATAAGTATTTGATACGCTGTCGATTTTGCAAGTTTTCCCACCAACAAAGAATGGAGAGGTCTGTAATTTTTATCGTAGGCACACTTCACCTGTGAGAGACAGAATCTAAAAATAAAATCCAGAAAATAACATTGTATGATTTTCTAAATAATTAAATTGCATTTTATGGCATCACCTATCAACAAGCAAGAATTCTGGCTCTCACAGACTTCTTAGTTTTTATTTAAAGGGAATCTGTCACCCCATTTTTGGCCTATAAGTTGCGGCCACAGTCATCAGGGGCTCATCTAAAGCATTCTGTAGTGCTGTAGATAAGCCCCCAATGTAACCTGAAAGATAAGAAAAACTAGTTAGATGGTCCGGTCCAATGAGTGTTGCGGTCCGGTCCGGCGCCTCCCATCTTCTAGAGATGACGTCCTCCTTCTTAATTCTGCCACGGCTCCTGTACAGGCATACTTCTCTGTCCTGTTGAGGGCACAGTAAAGTACTGCAGTGCGCAGGCGCCGGACCTCTCTGACCTTTCCCGGCGCCTGCGCACTGCAGTACTTTACTCTGCCCTCAACAGGGCAGAGAAAGAAAATGGGAGGCACCGGACCGCGACACCCACCGCACCCGCCCCCGGTAAGTATAATCTAACTTGTTTTTCTTATATTTCAGGTTACATCGGGGGCTTATCTACAGCATTACAGAATGCTGTAGATAAGCCCCTGATGGCCGTGGCCGCATCTTATAGGCCGAAAATGGGGTGACAGATTTCCTTTAAGAAGCCCACCTACTCTGCACTCATTACCTGTATTAATTGCACCTGTGTGAACTCATTACCTGTATTAATTGCACCTGTCCATACACTCAATCACACTCCAACCTCTCCACCATGGCCAAGACCTAAAAGCTGACTAAGGACACCAGGAACAAAACTGTAGACATGCACAAGGCTGGGATGGGCTACAGGACAATAGGCAAATAGCTTGGTGAGAAGGCAACAACTGTTGGCACAATTATTAGAAAATGGAAGAAACGCAAGATGACTGTCAATCTTTCTTGGTATGGGGCTCCATGCAAGATCTCGCTTTATGGGGTAAGGATGATTCTGAGAAAGGGCAGGAATCAGCCCAGAACTACACGGTAGGACCTGGTCAATGACCTGAAGAGAGCTGGTAACAAAACACTACCATTAGTAACACGCTATGCCATCAGAGATTAAAATCCTGCAGGGAGCACAAATTCCCCCTGCTCACGCCAACACATGTCTAGGCCCATTTAAAGTTCACCAATGACAATCTGGATGATCCAGAGAAGGCATGGGAGAAGGTCATGGATTCAGATGAGACTAAAATAGAACTTTTTGGTATCAACTCCACTCGCCGTGTTTGGAGGAAGAAAAAGGATGAGTACAACCCCAAGAACACGGTCCCAACCATGAAGCATGGTGGGGGAAACATCATACTTTGGAGGTGCTTTTCTGCAAAGTGGAAAGGACTACTGCACCTTATTGAAGGGAGGATGGATGGGGTCATGTATCGCAAAATTTTGTCCAACAACCTCCTTCCCTCAGAAAGTGCATTGATGATGGGTCGTGACTGGGCCTTCCAGCATGACAATGTCATGAATCACACAGCCAGGGCTCCCAAGAAGCATTTCAAGGTCCTGGAGTGGCCTAGCCAGTCTCCAGACCTGAGCCCAATAAATAATCTTTGGAGGGAGCTGAAACTCATTGTTGCCCAGTGACAGCCCCGAAACCTGAAATATCTGGAGTAGATCTGTATGGAGGAGTGGGACAATATCCCTGCTGCAGTGTGTGCAAATTTAATTATGTAAAGTCCCGTGTCACATGGATGGTGAAAGCCCATTACGCTTCTTGTCCAGGGGTCCATAAAATCTACACTATAACTATAAATCAAACCTGGGCAAAGTGTGGCCCGTGTGCCACTTCCAGCCCTCTGGCTGTTCCAGTCCGGCCAGCGGACAAGACAGCTGAAGGGATGTAAACAGTGACCAATGGGTCGCAACATTTCTTCTGCCGCCCGCATCCCAATATCATTACTATCTGCATCCGCAAGATGCAGATAGCAGTGAATTCATTGGTGAAAGACAGGACCACCAGCTCCTTTTTCCAGTAATCCACATGTGCCACTGAAACACCAGACGCGATGACGTCACTATATCACATATGCTGTGAGAACAGACAGTGCACTGTGGCGAAGCGCCAGGGGAACAGGAGTGAGGTGACTATGTGTTGTTTTTTATATGTGTATGGGCTGTGTGCCTGCATAGGGGGCTATAAGGGGACTCATACTGTATATGAAGGGTTTTGTGAGGTCTCATACATAGGTATATAGGGAGGCTATTTCAGGGCTGAGACTGTATGTAGTGTATGTAGGGGACTATGTGTGAGCTCATACTGTATATAGGGAGACTGAGAGCTCATCTAATATATAAAGCTCAATGTGTGTATGTATGTATGTATGTATGTATGTATGTATGTGTGTGTGTATGTGTGTATGTCCGGGATTGGCATCCGCACCGTCGCAGCTACAGCCACAAAATTTGGCACAGTCACACGTCTGGACCCCGAGAGCGTCCTAAGCTATGTTGTGAGGTGAAATTTTAACCCTGCACGTTCCAATTCACCAAACAATTTTGCCCCTATCTACATACTGGGGAAAAAGTGAAAGGAAAAGTGTTGGAGGCAAATTGACAGCTGCCAGATGTGAACAAGGGGGACTTAAAGAATGAGAGCGATGGCGCCAAAGAGTATATACCGTACAGTTGCTAAGGTGGGGCCCTGACATGGGATACTCGCCACACACGGGGATATGAACACACACACAAAATGCGCCACACACTACCACGTGCATCACCACATCTACCACCCTCAGCACACATTTCACCACACATACACCAACCTCGCCACATAAAAGTCCAAACACAAAAGTCGCCACTCGAAACTCGCCACGCTGTCCCAGAGGTGTTTAAAAGCTGAAAAATGAGCTGTGATTGGTCGCTATCAGCAACAGTTTTCTTTGTAGACAGTTGTGGTAACTGAGGCCTATTATTCTTATCATTTCTATGGTGTTATCGTCCTTCTGTAAAGCTGGAAATAACACAATTTATTACCGCGCCAACACAGACCACCCTCTGACACAGACTGCAGGGGGAGCCCAGTATCACACAGGATAGGATTAGATACACGGCTCAGCAGTCAGTATCACACAGGATAGGATTAGATACATGGCTCAGCAGTCAGTATCACACAGGATAGGATTAGATACACAGCTCAGCAGACAGTATAGGGGGTTTTACACTAAGCGATATCGCTAGCAATATCGCTAAAACGTCACTGGTTTTGTGACGTTATAGCGATATTGCTAGTGATATCGCTATGTGTGATACTTACCAGCGACCGGCTCCCCCGCTGTCCATCGCTGATCGCGCGAGAATGTCCGGCTCCATTTCTCGTCGGGCGCTTCCTGCTGAGACTTCCTGCTGTGACGACGAGCGACGCTGGACGCGGGCGGGAGGACGCAGGATCGCTGTGTGTGAATGGTAAGTATCGTGCGCTGCGTCGCTGCTGCATCGCTGTGAGATCTTTCTGTATGAAAGCTCACTAGCGATCATTTAGCGATGCACCAGCGATCCTGACCGGGTCGGATCGCTGGTCGGATCGCTGGTGCATCGCTAAATGTAAAAGGGCCTTAACACACAGGAGAGGATTAGACACATGGCTCAGCAGGCAGTATCACACAGGATAGGATTAGATACACAGTTCAGCAGTCAGTATCACACAGGATAGGATTAGATACACGGCTCAGCAGACAGTATCACACAGGATAGGATTAGATACGCAGCTCAGTAGGCAGTATCACACAGGATAGGATTAGATACATGGCTCAGCAGTCAGTATCACACAGGATAGGATTAGATACAGCGGCTCAGCAGTCAGTATCACACAGGATAGGAATAGATACACGGCTCAGCAGTCAGTATCACACAGGATAGGATTAGATGCACGGTTTTTATGTGCAATATAATCATTATAATTTGTTATAACTAACCACAGTTGGTTACTATGCCCAGGCAACGCCGGGCTCTTCAGCTAGTACTTTATATAGGCAGCTATGTGGCGATGATACTGTAAATAGGGGGCTATGTTGGGGCCAATAATGTATATAGAGGGCTATGTGGGGGCTCATATTGTATGAATGTTGATTGGGGGGCTCATATTGTATATAGGATGCTATGTAAGGCCTCATACTGAGTGTAGGGCTATATGTGGGTATATACTGAATGTAGGGGGTTGTGTGGGGGCTTATGCTGTATATACAGTTGTGGCCAAAAGTATTGACACCCCTGCAATTCTGTCAGATAATACTCAGTTTCTTCCTGAAAATGATTGCAAACACAAATTCTTTGGCATTATTATCTTCATTTAATTTGTCTTAAATGAAAAAACACAAAAAGAATTGTCCTAAAGCCAAACTGGATATAATTCCACACCAAACAAAAAAAAGAGGGTGGACAAAAGTATTGGCACTGTTCGAAAAATCATGTGATGCTTCTCTAATTTGTGTAATTAACAAAGCTCCTGTAACTTACCTGTGGCACCTAACAGGTGTTGGCAATAACTAAATCACACTTGCAGCCAGTTGACATGGACTAAAGTTGACTCAACCTCTGTCTTGTGTCCTTGTGTGACACCACATTGAGCATGGAGAAAAGAAAGAAGACCAAAGAATGTCTGAGGACTTGAGAAACCAAATTGTGAGGAAGCATGAGCAATCTCAAGGCTACAAGTCCATCTCCAAAGACCAGAATGTTCCTGTGTCTACCGTGCGCAGTGTCATCAAGAAGTTTAAAGCCCATGGCACTGTGGCTAACCTCCCTAGATGTGGACGGAAAAGAAAAATTGGCGAGATTTTAACGCAAGATTGTGCGGATGTTGGATAAAGAACCTCGACTAACATCCAAACAAGTTCAAGCTGCCGTGCAGTCCGAGGGTACAACAGTGTCAACCCGTACTATCCGTCGGCGTCTGAATGAAAAGGGACTGTATGGTAGGAGACCCAGGAAGACCCCACTTCTTACCCCGAGACATAAAAAAGCCAGGCTGGAGTTTGCCAAAACTTACCTGAAAAAGCCTAAAATGTTTTGGAAGAATGTTCTCTGGTCAGATGAGACAAAAGTAGAGCTTTTTGTGCAAATCATCAACATAGAGTTTACAGGAGAAAAAAAGAGTCATTCAAAGAAAAGAACACGGTCCCTACAGTCAAACATGGCGGTGGTTCCCTGATGTTTTGGGGTTGCTTTGCTGCCTCTGGCACTGGACTGCTTGACCATGTGCACGGCATTATGAAGTCTGAAGACTACCAACAAATTTTGCAGCATAATGTAGGGCGCAATGTGAGAAAGCTGGGTCTCCCACAGAGGTCATGGGTCTTCCAGCAGGACAATGACCCAAAACACACTTCAAAAAGCACTAGAAAATGGTTTGAGAGAAAGCACTGGAGACTTCTAAGGTGGCCAGCAATGAGTCCAGACCTGAATCCCATAGAACACCTGTGGAGAGATCTAAAAATGGCAGTTTGGAGAAGGCACCCTTCAAATATCAGGGACCTGGAGCAGTTTGCCAAAGAAGAATGGTCTAAAATTCCAGCAGAGCATTGTAAGAAACTCATTGATAGTTACCGGAAGCGGTTGGTTGCAGTTATTTTGGCTAAAGGTTGTGGAACCAAGTATTAGGCTGAGGGTGCCAATACATTTGTCTGGCCCATTTTTGGAGTTTTGTGTGAAATAATCAATGTTTTGCTTTTTGCTTCATTCTCTTTTGTGTTTTTTCATTTAATACAAATTAAATGAAGATAATAATACTAAAGAATTTGTGTTTGCAATCATTTTCAGGAAGAAACTGAGTATTATCTGACAGAATTGCAGGGGTGTCAATACTTTTGGCCACAACTGTAGGAGGCTATGTGGAGGCTCATGGTGTATATAAGAAGCTATGTAGGGGCTCATACTATATAAAAGGAGGCTATTTGAGGGTTCATACTGTATATAGGGGGTTATGTGGGTGTTCATACGGTATATAAGGCCTATGTGAGGGCTGATACTGTATATAAGGGACTGTTTAAGGGCTCATACTATATGCAGTGTCTGTGTGGGGGATCATACTGTACATAAGGGGCTATGTAGGGGCTCATACTGTATGTAGGGGGCTATATGGAGACATAATGTATGAGGGGGTTCATACCTTATACAGGGGCTGTGTGTAGAATCATACTGTATATTAGGGGTTGTGGGTGGGCTCATAGGGTATATTGGGGGTGTTAACATATTTAATTCTGCTCATTATTAAGTGATGCAATTAATAACCTGAAATAATAATTATAATACATATGCTAACATTAATATTGAGCAGAATTAATTTGAGTCTATTGGTTTGGCCCTCCACAGCAGTCATGGCCTCTACAGCCCACCCCTGCTATAGATTATTATAATAGACTGTAGATGATATTTCCTATTTACATTTCCTGCCAAGAAGGAAGAATGACGATGGATTAGTAGAGCAGCTGTATCTTCTATCAATCAGACAGGGCCGACAAGAAGTCCTTGTGTCCACGTCACAGTGACAACAAAGACATATATGGTAGCACCAAATGTTACCAGTCTTACTGTTTTTACCTATTTTCATGTTATATTTCTCTTTGAAGAATACTATAAACCTGTTTAGTGATGGACACCAGCTCGGCCGAAATTCTGCTCAATAAATAAGCCCCAACGAGTTTTTGCTTACACCAAGACTTCAATAGAGGAAATTAAGCTAAAAAATGACTTGCTACAGTGAAAATAATGGGGCAGCACGGAACAAAGAATCCAAAAAAGCGGAGTGTCACCTCACCGCGGCACACGTCCATGAAATGTTTATCGAGAGTGTCAAAAGAGCGTGATGGATGCGGCTCCTAATGAAGAGCACGAGTGATGAGATGTCGAGATTAAGCTTCATTTGTTCTGCCACTGCAAGGAGATGTGTGGACTGCAGGAAAACCGTGTTTCACATGAAAGTTCACAATAATGTGTACCTTCCATTTATCACTGACCCATGGTCATATGTGAGCCAAGACGAGACATCTATTGACTTTCAAAATGCTTGTTGGCCAACAGCTATAACTAAATAGGCTAATGTAGGCTGGCTGCATAAGCATATTTCGTAAGAGCAAATTTGTTTTACCATTTTACGGCAATTTCTGTAAATATCATGATTTCTGCCCAATATTCATTTGCATTACATTTTTCTTAATTTTGGGTGGTTTGGGGGCTTTTTCCAAAAAGAGAACAGGGCTTCACCAGAGGAACCTGGTCAATCACAACCCAACAGATTGACTTAATTTCTGCCAGTTCACAATTGGAGTACATTTCAGATTCAGGAGCATAGGCAGTCCAAAAACTGAGGCCAAGTCATAATGGAGTTTGGGCCTCTTAATGAACTTGGCACATCTTACTGCTTAAGGCTGGAGGTAAGAAACTGATCCTGTACTATTTGCAAATAAATCTGCCCTATAGCATCTGGAAAAGTCATAGAAATAAACAAGATAATGTCCAAGATGGCACAAATTCAAAAAAAAGCCACCCAAAAATTATATAGTAATAGCCTGGTTCCCAATGGTGCCAACCGCTCACACCATGTTTTGATGATCCTGGCATTGTGACTAGCAGCCTCTGATTATTCCACAAAGGTACATGTTGGAGAAATGTCTGGTCTCATTGAATTTTAGGAGTCTGACTTATTCCCCTCTACCATGAAAACAAACATGAACATTGCAAGTCAATAATGGCGTCTGGCTTCATTCAACACCTCAAAAGACATTCAGGAAATGGCAATATCACAGCTTCTCTGTTACTCTGCTACCTGAAAAGTGGTGGAAACCCTGGAGCCATGTTCCATAACTATATTGGGTGCAGATGCAATAGATGAACCTGGCCACCAAAGTCCCCTCTAATGTATGCCACCCATGGTTCCCAGTTACTGATTTTGCCTTGAGGTCCAGAAGCTTCAGGTTAGACCTCTGTCTATATTATTAAAGTGGTTTCCCACTACTATAAAAGTTAAAATTAATGGGCCCAGGGTAATGTATGAAAAATAACTTATGCTCACTTACTCTACTGATGAGGAGGAACTAGAAAGCAAAGAGAGTACCAAATAGGGTTTTACCAAATTAGAGAATGAATTTAAACAGCGAGTGCTTGCTCACCTGGTAGTGTTGCAATTGCAATAACCTTTAGGCATGCACCAGCTGCTGCAGGCCATGGGTTATCAGACCAGAGAAAAACTGTGTGGATACAAAGCGGTCTTTGCGCTGCTGGCAGGATCCCACGAAAAGACTCTGGAGATGAAGAAGTCCAAAAAGCAATATTTTTTAGGTAGCTACAATTTCAGCGCGTTTCAAAGTTATGCAACTACCTCTTCAGGACATAACATATCGGCACACCTACTCTACTGGCGCTGCTCCTCTGCACCCCTTACTGTGTACTCCATCGGTCTCCCAGCCTCAACTTCTAGTATCATGTGACTGTTGAAGTGCCTTACCATAGAAGAGAAAATGCAGGACAAAGGCACAGCTGTATGACCTCGGGTTAATGAAGCTGCACACACATCAGGGAACATGGGTGCCACTTCCAAGAAAAATAGTCCTGTTGACCTGTTGAAGCGCAATGTAAGCGCGAAACGATCGTCGTCTGTACTTGCTCCATGGTTTTATCTGCCTGCTGTTGATAACTTGATGCCACAATAAAGGATTATTTTTCACGGGACGGGATGTGCCTATCCACTTTCTTCTCTATGGATATACTGACTGTTGAAGTGGCTGTCACAGGGATACTGCAACAGAGTGGGGTCAGACGATTGGAGCCTGTGGTGACACATACACCTGCAGTAGTTAGAATTGCTGCACCGGCCTATTAGTGTTCCAGCTTTCTTTGCTCTGGTGCTGCAAGGGTTAAACTGCTTAGTTGGACTCCTGGAGTTCTATGTCTTGGGTGGTATCAGCTGTTCTGAGCTTGTTACTTCCAGCAGGTGTAGGGAAGGTGACCTGACGGACGGACGGACTAGTCAGAGTGAAGAAGGAAAGGTTTGCACAGTTTAGGTAGGTGTCAGTTATTACAGTGGGGAAACAGCTAGGAAAGTGTAGTGGACGTGCAGTACCTGGGTTGACCATTAGAGGGTAGGGAGGAGTGTGAGCAAAGGACTTGACATCAGCTTAGGGCTTAGGAAACCGTTGGTCATGGGGGGCGGAGTTACAGGGAACCAGGAAAGGTATATATACTGAGGGAGGGTTCCAGAAAGTTCCAGTCCCCATGGGGAGCTCCAGTGACAGGAGGACTACGACAGTTTGTGCACTGTGAGGAGAACCAAACTAGGGGGACTGAGGAGAGAGAACGTCAGGGGGGTGGTCCTGACAGGAAGAACCGTAGTATAGACGAGGCACAGGGTGAAGGACACCATATTTGGAACGACGAAGCTGACCAGTAAAGTGCTGATGTTGTACGGGCCTAAGGCGGCCACAGTGACTGAGCTAACAGGATGATCGTCGAAGAGTGGAAAAGGGGCAGTATGTATAAATACGTCCTTGGTGTAAACTACGGTGTGTGTAGCGGCCCTGGACACGGAGGGCCGTGGGAAAGATATTGCGGTGTGCTGTGAGGGCCGTCAGTCGGACGGTGGATGATAAACTTGAACCTGTTGCACCCGAAACCTGCCTCATCTTGTGTCTGTACGTCACTGTGCGGTATACAGAGGGACCACCCCTCAGCTCGGCCCACCCACCCTACACAAGTATAAGAACCCTCCTCCTTGCTTCTAAAGGGGGCTTTACACATAGCGATATCGCTAGCAATACCGCTAAAGCGTCACCGATTTTGTGACGCAGCAGCGATATTGCTAGCGATATCGCTATGTGTGATACCTCCGACCGGCTCCCCCGCTGGCTATCGCTGATCGCGCGAGATCGTCCAGGTCCATTTCTCGGTGGCGGCTTCCTGCTGGCGCCGACAAGCGACGCGTGGACGCGGGCAGGAGGACATCTTCATCGCCACGTCTGAAAGGTAAGTAACGACCGCTGCTGCGTCACTACATCGCTGGTGAGTCTGCCTGTTTGGCAGCTCACTAGTGACCATTTAGCGATGCACCAGCAATCCTGACCGGGTCATATCGTGGTCGGGATCACTGGTGCATCGCTAAATGTAAAGGGGGCTTTACCTTGCCAGTGATAGTTACCACTACCTGGTTTGGAGTTGAAGGAGAGAGTTCAGTGTTTGGAGAGTTTTTCAGGAGATTGCTGTGTTGTCTTGGTTTGCATGTGTATCCTTATCCTTTCCCATTTTGTTGTTTTGTGAGTGTATTTGTATGATTGAAGTTTTCTTTTATCCCAGTCTGTTAAGCCTTGTCGGTCTGATTAGTGTTTGCCTATACACTTCAGCCTCACACCTCCCTGGGTGGGGGGAAGGAACAGATAAAGGTAAGATAGGGGCATAGCAAGGTAAGAGACCCTGGCGTCTTCACCATATGGGGTAATTCAGGGTGATAGCCTAGGATGCCCCTAGTTTGCGGGATCTGGTAGGTGCCCACAGTCCCTTGTCACTATGTGGCAGTGGCTCCTAATCATCTGCATGGTCAACAGTTTCCTCCTGTACTGACAAAATGTAAAGGCTGACACTGATTAGTGGTCACTGAAGCCAAAATCACACCTTCCCCTATCGGAAGTTGATGCCAGGAGACTGATGGGGGACATGGTACAGAGTGTGAAGGTATATGGTTTTATACTTACCATCCTGGATCCTTTAAAATTAACCTTTATAGTACAGTCATGGCCAAAAGTTTAGAGAATGGCACAAATATTATATTTTCACATGATCTGCTGGCCTCTGGTTTTTATGTGTGTTTGTCAGATGTTTTTATCACATACAGAAATATAACTGCAATCATATTATGAGTAACAAAAGGTTATATTGACAGTTAGAATGAGTTAATGCAGCAAGTCAATATTTGCAGTGTTGACCCTTCTTCTTCAGGACCTCAGCAATTCTCCCTGGCATGCTCTCAATCAACTTCTGGATCAAATCCTGACTGATAGCAGTCCATTCTTGCAAAATCAATGCTTTTATTTTGTCTGAATTTGAAGGTTTTTGTTTGTCCACCCGTCTCTTGATGATTGACCACAAGTTCTCAATGGGATTAAGATCTGGGGAGTTTCCAGGCCAAGGTCCCAAAATCTCTATGTTTTGTTCCCTGAGCCATTTAGTTATCACCTTTGCTTTATGGCAAGGTGCTCCATCATGTTGAAAAAGGCATTGTTGATCGCCAAACTGCTCTTGGATGGTTGGGAGAAGTTGCTCTTGGAGGACATTCTGGTACCATTCTTTATTCATGGCTGTGTTTTTAGGCAAGACTGAGAGAGAGCCCATTCCCTTGGCTGAGAAGCAACCCCACACATGAATGGTTTCAGGATGCTTGACAGTTGGCATGAGACAAGACTGGTGGTAGCGCTCACCTAGTCTTCTCCGAATAAGCCGTTTTCCAGATGTCCCAAACAATCGAAAAGGGGATTCATCAGAGAAAATGACTTTACCCCAGTCCTCAGCAGTCCACTCCCTGTACCTCTTGCAGAATATCAGTCTGTCCATGATGTTTTTTCTGGAGAGAAGTGGCTTCTTTGCTGCCCTCCTTGAGACCAGGCCTTGCTCCAAGAGTCTCCCCCTCACAGTGCGTGCAGATGCACTCACACCTGCCTGCTGCCATTCCTGAGCAAGCTCTGCACTGCTGGTAGACCGATCCCGAGGCTGAAACACTTTTAAGAGACGGTCCTGGCGCTTGCTGGTCTTTCTTGGGCGCCCTGGAGTCTTTTTGGCAACAAGGGAACCTCTCTCCTTGAAGTTCTTGATGATGCGATAGATTGTTGACTGAGGTGCAATCTTTCTAGCTGCGATACTCTCCCCTGTTAGGCCATTTTTGTGCAGTGCAATGATGACTGCACGTGTTTCTTTAGAGATAACCATGGTTAACAGAAGAGAAACAATGATGCCAAGCACCAGCCTCCTTTTAAAGTGTCCAGTGGTGTCATTCTTACTTAATCATGACAGATTGATCTCCAGCCCTGTCCTCATCAACACCCACACCTGTGTTAATGGAGCAATCACTGAAACGATGTTAGCTGGGCCTTTTAAGGCAGGGCTGCAATGATGTTGAAATGTGTTTTGGGGGATAAAGTTAATTTTCTAGGCAAATATTGACTTTGCAAGTAATTGCTGTTAAGCTGATCACTCTTTATAACATTCTGGAGTATATGCAAATTGCCATTAGAAAAAATGAAGCAGTAGACTTTGTAAAAATTAATATTTGTGTCATTCTCAAAACTTTTAGCCATGACTGTAGTGTAGAGCCCCTTTAAAAGTAAAATATCTTTATGGCTCCGTTTGCAATCTCAAGCGTGCCAACAGTCTCCATTTTTCCAGGACAATACTGCAACCCATACTGTAAAAGGGATGGTGTTTCTGCTAACCTTGGCCAAAAGTGACCATTTTATGGAATTCCTAGGTATTTTTTGAGCATTCCTGGGCATCCCCAGTGGCAGGGCTTGGATATAGTGATTTATAATATTACCAAATATACAATGCTAGGCTATATAAAAACTCTCTAATTCAATATAATAATAATAATAATACATTTTATTTTTATAGCGCCGACATATTCCGCAGCACTTTACATTTCAGAGGGGATTTGTACAGACAATAGACATTACAGCATAACAATAATCACATACAGTAGATTATAACAAATAACACGAGGAGTGAGGGCCCTGCTCGCAAGCTTACAGTCTATGAGGAAAGAGGGAGACACGAAAGGTGGGTGGTAACAGTTGCTCTGATTGTATGGACCAGCCATAATGTTAAGTGTGTAACAGTACAGACACAGAGGGCTAATGGATGCATAAAGTATGTGGGAACATGATGCTGGGAACCTGGTTATGGTAAAACTTTTGGCTCTGCCACACAGGGATAGGTTAGGTTAATGTGTTGAGGCGATAGGCCAGTCTGAATAAATGCGTTTTCAGGACACGCTTAAAATTGTGGGGATTGGGGACTAATCGTATTGACCTGGGAAGTGCATTCCAAAGAATTGGCGCCGCACGTGTAAAGTCTTGGAGACGGGAGTGGGAGGTTCTGACTATTGAGGATACTAACCTCAGGTCATCAGCAGAACGGAGGGCGCGGGTAGGGTGGTATACTGAAACAAGGGAGGAGATGTAGGGTGGTGCTGAGCCATGGAGGGCTTTGTGGGTGAGGGTAATAAGTTTATACTGAATTCTGGAGTGGATGGGTAGCCAGTGTAATGACTGGCACAAGGTAGAGGCATCGGTGTAACGATTGGCGAGGAATATGATCCTGGCTGCAGCATTCAAGACAGATTGGAGAGGGGAGAGTTTGGTAAGAGGGAGACCGATTAGAAGAGAGTTACAATAGTCGAGACGAGAATGAATAAGAGAAACAGTAAGAGTTTTTGCAGAGTCAAAAGTAAGAAAAGGTCGAATTCTAGAAATGTTTTTGAGGTGCAGATGACAAGAGCGAGCCAGTGATCGAATGTGGGGGGCAAAGGAAAGCTCGGAATCAAGTATGACCCCAAGACAGCGGGCATGTTGCTGGGGAGTAATAGTGGAACCACACACAGAATCCTTAGACAAGTATCTGGTTAAGAGCAGTTCTATGCAGATGAAATAACAGAAAGTGCATTGAGCTTTAAGAAGCAAGTCAGTCTACCTTCCTACAAATGGCAGGTGCATGGTTTTACTGTTGTGTCTTGTTGGGCATGTGCATTGGGTGCATAGGGATGCCATCAGGCCACCTTGCCTTGGTTGGGGAATTTATTTACAATACGGGAGCATCAAGGCTGGAGAACATTCTAGACATGGAAGTCATCATACAGTACCTTCTGTAATACTAATTCTAGTATACACATTCAGTGATGGAACACACAACGTAAAGAAAAAAAAAGTATGAAATTCTAAGTAATCTCCATAGTATGTGATCGGTTTCCTGAAACGGGTATAAAAGAAGTCAGGCAAGAGTTACTCACTGCATTCATAGATGTTTCAGGTTATTGATGCAACCTTCACATCTCGACACATTACTGTGAAAAAGATTATAGAAGATTGCACTTTCAGAAGGCGGCTGCAGCTGGTGGAAAGCTTAGCATAGGTATTTCATCATTTCATGTGGTCGGTCACACCTTTTCTGTGGTAATAGATTGGGATACAGTTGTAGAATCGTCATGATTCCTTGCAGACTGATATACACGATAGGGAATATAGTACTTCAAAGACAAAACAATGGTCAAATTAGTGATTCTTCTTGCACAAAGAACAGGAGGCATGGAGTGGGACAGATGTACTAGTCTTGGCTGATGATTAGACAGCAAAAGTTAGGCTTTAACGTCTGGAAAATATTCCACATTTATCAAAGCATTCAATACATAATATTTAGACCTAAGGACTAAAAATACTAATCTTTGCTTTTATAACCTAAGGTGAAATTCTAAAAGGAAAATTGGTGATGATGTCAAATGCTATAGCCCACTCCACACTGGTCCATCACCTCTACACTGGTCCACCTCCTCCATGCTGGTGCACAACCTCCACGCTGGTCCACCACCTCCATCCTGGTCCACCTCCTCTAAGCCGGTCTACCATCTTCACACTGGTTCACCACCTCTACACTTATCCACCAGCTTCACACTGGTCCACCAGCTCAGGACTCATCTATCACTTCCACACTGGTCAACCACCTTCACGGTGGTCCACCTCCTCCATGCTGGTCCCCAACCTCCATGTTGGTCTATCACCTTTACACTGGTTTACCACCTGTACACTGATCCACTAGCTTCACACTGGTCAACCAGCTCCACACTTGTCCATCACCTCCACGCTGGTCCACCACCTCCATGCTGATCCATCACCTCCAAGCTGGTCCATCATCTACACACTGGTCCACTACCTCTACACTGGGCCACCATCTCCACACTGGTCCACCACCTCCACACTGGTCTATCACCTTTAAAGTGGTTCACCACTTTTACATTAATCCACCAACTGCACACTGGTCCATCTCCTTCATTCTGGTCCACCACCTCCACACTGGTCCACCTCCTCCATGTTGGTTCACCTCCTCCAAGCTGGTCTTCAACCTCTATGTTGATCTATCACCTTTACACTGGTTGGAACCTTCTCTACACTGATCCAACAGCTTCACACTGGTCCACCAGCTCCGCATTTGTCCATCACCTCCATGCTAGTCCACCAATTCCATGCTGGCCCATCACCTCCACAACAGTCCACTACCTCCACACGGATTCACCACCTCCATACTGGTCCACCACCTCTACGCTGGTCGACCTTCTCCACATTGGTAAATCACCTTTACATTGGTTCACAACCTCTACACTGATCCACCACCTCCTCCTCAATGGTCCACCTCCTCCATTCTGGTCCACCACCTCCACATTGGTCCATCTCCTCCATGCTGGTCCACCACCTCCCCACTTGTCCACAACCTCCACGCTGGTTCACCACCTCCACACTGGTCCACCATCTCCAAGCCATCTTCTGTCTCACCACACAGGGATACTCTTGTTATTCCAAATAACCAGCGTCCTGACCTGAGCCAAAGGTCTAGCACCTCACATTGTAAACTGCAGAGAAACTTCCAGAATAGGGCTAAATATTCTCATAATATGGCCGCCCTCTCCCAACCTACAGCATGGTAATGCAACATACAGTATTTACATCACTGCACTACATAGTTTGCAGTGGACTTCTAATGGGACTAGCAAATTCTCCATACATCCCCTATCATTGTTACCTATGAAGGTAAAGCCAATGTGTTAGTCCTGCCCATGTCTTCACTGGAACCACCCAAATCTCATCAGAATTACCTATTTCTGGATGGGCTTTAAGCAAATCTCAGACCTTTTTGCCCAGGCATCTCAAATTTGCCTGTGTCCAAAAAATCAGGACAGTCCCACCAAATTTGGATCAGTTGGTATGCGTGCCCTTTAACTGCCCACCTGAAGCCTCCAACTCCTTCATCCACATCCAATCTCCGGCAGGAGACATACGGTAAATACATTTTATTACACCAGTTACCAGTTGAACATGTTTTTTTCTCCTTTTTAATTATCTGTCATTATCAGATTTTCTCAGTGTATAAAGTGCATAATTCCTAATCAGCAACTGCCCCCGGGAAAAGATTCAATCTCCTGGGATTTCCCGGTCACAGTCAGGGGACATGAAGTAAACATCCGAATAGATAAAAACCTTGTACTGTACTGACACATAGAAATGAACTTTAGAAAAGTCTAGTCTGTAATCACATTGTGTAATCCCAGAAATCCTCCAAAAAACATTTTTCAGACGTTCTTGAAATATTGTAAACACTGTTGTAAAGCTGGTCAGGATCTCTGTTTCCTCCTAATCCCGGCTAGGTTCAGCACAGTGCTTACAATCAAGGCAGCAGCGGTGGTCGGTCTCCTAGACAACAAGCTGTAAACTAAAGAAAAGCTCAATAATTCAAGAGCAGCTAAACATTTTTACTAAGCAGCAAATTGCAAAAGTGCTCGATTTTACAAGAAATATCTGCAAATACCCATTTATGAAGATAGGAATAGCCCTATAATGCTAAACGTACAGTATACAAAAATAATGGGACTCGGTGGTAGGTGGCAGGGTAAATAAATACATACTATTTATCTGTTTATGATGTAACCTCCCGGCTTTTGACCTCGGACTCTTTGACTACACTGATTCTCGGCTTGTCCCGAGAAGTGACTCAGTGTCACACTTACATTCTACAGGAGAGAGAGATGACCCCGCTGACCATTAGAGCTTACACTCTACAGGAGAGAGAGAGAGGACCCCACTGACCATAAGAGCTTACACTCTACAGGAGAGAAAGAGAGGACCCCACTGACCATAAGAGCTTACACTCTACAGGAGAGAGATGGCTCTGCTGACCATAAGAGCTTACACTCTACAGGAGAGAGAGAGGACCCCACTGACCATAAGAGCTTACACTCTACAGGAGAGAGAGAGGACCCCACTGACCATAAGAGCTTACACTCTACAGGAGAGAGAGAGGACCCCACTGACCATAAGAGCTTACACTCTACAGGAGAGAGATGGCTCTGCTGACCATAAGAGCTTACACTCTACAGGAGAGAGAGGACCCCACTGACCATAAGAGCTTACACTCTACAGGAGAGAGAGAGGACCCCACTGACCATAAGAGCCTACACTCTACAGGAGAGAGAGAGGACCCCACTGACCATAAGAGCTTACACTCTACAGGAGAGAGAGGACCCCACTGATCATAAGAGCTTACACTCTACAGGAAAGAGGACCCCACTGACCATAAGAGCTTGTGACGCGCCCACCAGGGCCGTGGGGCACCCGGAATCGGACCGGCAGTTCTATAGGGGAGGTAACGGGGCTGTGCTCCGTTTCTATGGCCCTGGCTATGGCATAAAATAGAGGATAGTTATGTGGTGTTTAATCATGACGCCACCCTTGGTGTTCGGCAATGGGCGGCCGACGCTGCAGTTTCGTTCCACTGGGGCTGATGGTGACGCAGCAAAGATGGTTCAGCTCGCCACAGGTGGAGCGGAGCCCCAGGGCAAATATATTTGATTGTTCAGATGGTGGTGAACATTGGGGTGCAGAGAATAAGTGAAGGACACAGAAAAGTGCAGTTTTCTTTACCTTTTACTTGAAAGTAGATGCAATCTGCGGTACCAATTACAGATGAGGGGATCCACCCTGCCAGGTGGGGTTGGAGACCTTCCTTCTGCGCTCTGTTTTTGGGTCCCTGCTGCTTGTAGCTAAGCTGCGGCCCTCTCCTGCGTGATGGTTTCTAACCTGTATGGCAGACAGCATGAACCTATATCACGGGCACTGTCCTTTTCAATGTCAGCCTCCAGCTCTTGGTCTGCTGTCGTGCCTTCAGGTGTTCGGTGTGGCCAGGGAGCTTGCAGTCCCCTGCCATCCAGATTCGGCTGTCAGGGCATACAGCACCCGCCCAGCCAAGGACTCTGGCATCCCTTTCTGTCAGCGCTCTGCTCTGGGGTCAGCAATATGCAGTTTTTATTCCCCAGAGCGCTTGTCTCTGCTCCTGTCCCTTCCCTCTCCACAAACCAACTGCCCACTCTCCTTTTTCACTGTCCTGTCATGAGCTCCAGCTGGCTCCCATTTACATGACAACTCTACTGTTTACTTATCAGCTGACGTCTTTCTGACTCATAAACCCCACCTGCTGGCCAAAATTTATAAGGAAGCTCCCCTTTCTGGCCTGGAGCAGGAATTGACATGTACACTGTGTTACCTGGCATGGGGACCCCCCTACCCCTAGGCATGACATCACCCCTTAGAGGGAGGCAACGTCACCGTGGTAACCAGACTCTGGGGTGCCACACTTACACTTTACAGGAGAGAGAGAGGACCTCGCTGACCATAAGAGCTTACACTCTACAGGAGAGAGAGAGGACCCCTCTGACCATAAGAGCTTACACTCTACAGGAGAGAGGACCCCACTGACCATAAGAGCTTACACTCTACAGGAGAGAGGACCCCGCTGACCATAAGAGCTTACACTCTACAGGAGAGAGAGAGGACCCCACTGACCATAAGACCTTTCAGAAAATTCCACTCAAACTTCATTCTCAGCGGGTCGATCTTTCCTTCTCTAATAAACAAGGGGTAATTGTCTACACATGTGACACCAGTTGGCTTCCCATATACATGAAAGTTTGGCTCAGTTTAAAGGGGAGAACGGAGAAAGTTTCAGCCAGTCATCTCTCGGAGGGCCAAAAAGAGGAGCATTTACTTTCAAGTTTGGTGGTGGTAAGTCAGGAGTGTTACAGTTGCTGTTACAGGGGCGATGAGGAACAACTCGGAAGTGGACCCTCTGGGTCACGGCTCCAGAGCCCCCGAGAGCGAGCGGCCCAGGTGTGGCCACCCCCTATACAGGGAGTGTTAGGGGCAGGCCCACGGAGAGTAGAACCGTGACGGCTGGAACCAAAGGGGCGACTGGGGTACGCCTGGAGAGGATACACAGGGAATCAGGGCTGATGCGGAGAAGGACCTGGAATAACGGAGAAGGGGCTGCGAGACAGACTCAGCGGATGGCACAGGCGGGAGGCTGCAATAGAGAGGGACAATGGATAAGGCACAGACCGGGAGACAAGACAGGATACAAGCAGACAGAGGCAGACACAGGAGTCAACGGAGGCAAGGGCAGGCAGAAGAGACAGATTGAGAGCCAACAGGGAGAGCGCAGGCAAGGCGCAGACAAGACAGGGATGGCGCAGCAAGGCGCAGACAAGAGGCACGGCCAGAGACACAGTGAACGCTGCAGGAGATAGCATCACCGAAGTCGACAGTCAGGCACCTTACCTGACTAGACACAGATCCTAAATAGCCAGTGGACGCCGCCATGTTGGGGGTGGCTCCACCGCATCATCACTCCCAGGAGGCAGAGCGCCGGGATCCCCACAGGGCGCAGGTGCCCGATGCCGAGGAAGCCGGGCGCGGGGACGCGCCGGGCCACAGGGACGCGCCGGGAGGAGCGCAGCCGGGACCGTGACAAGGAGGTCCTCATACACAGCAAATTGTCAACCAATATTGACAATACCAATGGGTTTGGCTGAATCAAATCTAATGTTTTTGGGTGCCTTAAGGTCGGCGGGGTGGCCCGTAAGCAGTGAGGATCTGTCACTATGATATTCTGTATATACATTGGACCTTTAGGGACTACCAGGAATGTAGATAGAAAATTCAGGGTCCCATAGCAAACATTTGGAAAACATCCATTTGTTGGCCGTCTGTATCTCCAAACAAAAAAGCACAGTGATGTCATCATGACATCATCACACGCCTGCGTCCTGAAAGGCCACAAGCTGCTATTATAACCAGGAGAGCGGAATCTTCTGATCAGATTATGATTTAAAAAAATAGATTAGACAATGGAAAAACATATCTAATATATCAAAGTACAATCTCGATTCATTGTGTGACATTTATATGAGGGGTTTGAATAGATGTGTACGGCACTTCCCGCCAGAAACAATAGAGTTTCTCAGTGCTGAGCTGACATTTGGTAATAATAGCCGTTCCTGTAATATCTTACCCAATGACCAGGGTGGCGGATTCTTATAAATACAATTATTGTTACAATTACCACAAAAACAATTGAAAAATATGTTATTTGAGGACATTTTGCATTATCTACTTCTGCAAAGTTTTCTCTATTGCTCAAGAAGGAGAAAAAAAATGTGTTGAGTACATTGGATATTTTTTGGGCTAATGAGTGTACATGTAATGAAAAAACCCTATTTATGCTCGGTCATATGGTTAGCCCAGATAGATATTGGCTCACCTAGGTGAGGTGGATTCTCTAAGCTGAATGTCAGGGTGAGCAGCTCAGACCAGAGGCCATGATGCAGCAGATCTAGACTTGCCAAATAGCACAGATTAATAAAGACCAGAACAGCAAAGCAGAAAGGTTTGCAGATGTACAAGCTGAGCATGACAGCATATGGCGACTCCAGTTTTCCTCCCTCTTCCATAATCCAATACCTACCCAACTCTTTCCGATATCCCCAGCCCGAAAAAACACACACTGCAATTTTAATTCTTTTGGATAATTTTGGCCACAGCGGCCAATTTTATTAACAAACAATAACATTAACAATAAACATCAATATGTTAATCATAATGCAAATATGAGGGGAGGGTTCTTGGAGCTAAAAGATCTGGCTATAAACCCTTTTGGCCCAAAAACCAATGTAAAAAGCTCGACCACCATGTTACCCTCAGCCGTCCATCCCCAGCTCGAGGGCACCGTAACTCCCGTTCCGGGAGGCTAACCACCAGAGCTCCCGAGGTAAAAACTCCGTCCAGAGCCCATAACCAAAAAGCCAGATCCCCCATACCATTTTAAAACTGTCGGGAATATTACTTCCAAATCCTTCCCCGACCAATCATCGTCAACTCCAAGAACCCCACCCCCCACCCCTCAGCCACTGTGACAACAGCAACCAATCCATGTAGATCCCACCAACTCTATGTTTTATATATATATATATATTTCTTTTTTTATACATATATCCTCCAACACTACCTACCCCGTATTACCACCTAACAGGGAGGGTGGGTGGGTCTTTACTCCTCTGCTTTCAGATGGTGATTGCGGCTTTTCCCGCACTTTCTCCCCACTGCCCAGGCTGCCCCCACCCCGAACTCCTCCCCTGGCCCCATCCCAGCCATTCATGCCACGGCAGCCCAAACAAATTCAAAAACTTGCCCGCCCATTGCAGTCATGGGGGGCTACCTTCAGGCTGTGCCCTCCCCAGCCCCCTCCTGGAAGCACTAGATGCAGCAGAAGCAGATGTGTGGATAGAACAGAAACAGGAGAGATGTCAGTCACACTGGTATCTTGTTTGTAGAAGAGCAGTTACATAAAGGCATAGATGAAATGTAAAGGCAAATTGATAACTTGCTTGCAGAGATGCTGTTACTCATAGGAATAGCAGAATAGAAAATGTCCATTGCATCGGAATAGCAGCGACAAGCTTAATAACATTACTGAGACTAGAAAGGAGAATGGAAGAACACTGGGAAACTCAGGACTGAGCCTGGAAGTAGCAGCAAGTTACTGAATTCCAGACAGGAGTAGCTGAGAAGATAGATAGATACCTGGCTGTAGCAATGTAAAATGGAAGATGAAGCAACCTCCAGGAAAATGATATGCGAGCAAGGTGCCAAGTGTCCTGAATGATGATGATATTAGTGGTGCTCGTCAGGCTACCACAGTAACCCAGTGCAGACTAGCAAAGGTGGAGTGGCCAAAGCAAAAGGAAGGGAAGATAGATAGATAGATAGATAGATAGATAATTGATAGATAGATAATAGATAGACAGATAGATAGATAGATAGATAAAAGATAGATAGATAAAAGATAGATAGATAGATAATATATAGATAGATAGATAATAGATAGTTAGATAAAAGATAGATAGATAAAAGATAGATAGATAGAAGATAGAAAGATGAATACGTAATATATAGATATAAAATAGATAAATAGATCACACAACTGATAGAAGCAATAATCCCTCTCTCTGGCCCCCGTCACTGCTCAGCAGGCTCCATATATACAGTTTTTATTACTATATTTCTAGCATCCCATTAAAATTAATGAGGTGCCCGTCTTTCCTAATTCTGTCAGCTCTCAGGCCGGTGACGTCCCCGCAGAGGATAATGGGAAGGTGTGCAATTTTTTTTTTGGCTGCATTTATTGTGGAAAGAACATTAGCTGCTTCCATTTCCCTGCGCTGCGGAATGAAAGACTTCATTATGTTTCTCTAGCTTCGCCATTATATAATGCACAGGAATAGGTGTGACTGACAGGATCAAGCTGACAGCAGGGAAACTGTCCGAAAATGATGTTTGCACGTTACTACCTGTGACTGGATCGGGAGCGCGGCTTCCTACTAAATATCCTAAAGGTTGTTTTTCTTATGGTGTATGGAGTCATAAAGGTGTGATATTCCTTTATAGTCACATGTTCTGCAAATAAATGTTTCTTTTTATCATGACAATTTATATAAATCTGCTATAGACATTCTTCAAGATTTCTGATTGCTGTCACTCATCAGGACGGACTTTTACCAATCACTAGGAAACTATGAAAGTTCCTAATTAATGACTACAAGACCTGCAGTATGACTTGTGAACACCAGGTGGCGACGCAGCCATCTCTGATTAAAAATGTGGTTGGGCCTCATGCAGCCGCCATATGACATCCTCTGTGCACAGCTAGCAACATTGGTTTTGGCAAATCAGGGTTGCCTTAGTCCTGCCCTTGGTCCCGCCTGACCCAACCACACACAAAAATGACATTTTATAGGCAAGATCATGTACACCCCATCCCTTTTTGTCCTTCGAAACCAATAAAATTTAGTAAAATTATTTCAGGAAAATTGGCAAAGTCCTGACAAATTAATGTTGGCATCTATGAGTGCGGCTCCCCTTTCTTGAGTCACCTTTTTATTACATAAATTACATTTCATTTGTAAAACTACATTTTCCCTGCATTGGTCTAATTTAAATCAAGTTGTATTATGAAAAGATTTTTATAATTTTTGCTTTTTTCTTCTTTTTATTATGTGACGATCATATAAAAAAACTTGAAATGTCACAAATTTGACAATAGCCACTAGAGCAGTCATAGCCGCAGGCTATCTCTTCCTGTTTACTGTAGGTCACTTGTTGGCTTTTCTGTTTAGACTGGGACAGAGTCAGCAGAGTCAACTCATTATTATTAGAGAAATGAGCAAGTTAATGACACCTCTATTGTGCTGGAAGCCTTAAAAAGTTACATATAGACAAGCTACATGCAGCTACATCATTTCCTTGACATTGCAATAATCGATGATATTTCTAGAATGATTAACTTTCACACCTTATATAGTCCGACATGTCAAAAAGTACAAATTGTACAAGCCTAAAATAGTTTCTGTTGTTTCAGTAAACTTTGCATAAGTCAATGATACTGTCAAATATAAGAAACTTTGCAATATACCTTATTAGAGTAATATACTTGTTTCTCCATTTATGATCCAATTCTCCTGCCCTGTGCCTCCTGAACTTATCACTCACTTTGTAAAACTGTTAATATCCATCTTGGGCAAAACAAGATGGACTGCTAGCTCACTGAGGATTCAAATTACCCAGAAGGGGACAGGGGAGAAGGAGAGTGTGAGGCAGAGAACTCAACCCAGTGCTGGATTCACAGCTACACTGCTAAATACTCCTGTATTATGTTCTCCATGCTGCTGTTGTTCTTGAACATGAGCTACATAGAGACAGGAGAGCAGGAACCCCTCATGTCTGTGTGCTCTGTGTATGGGAGACATCGTAGCCGCTAGTCTGTACCCGCTAGCTCAGAGATAACTAAGAATTAGAGAGACAGCCTGTGAAGGGGAAAACTGCTAATAAATGCAGTAGGGAAGTCATATAATGGTCAGAGATAGTGTTATTCCTCTTGTATATGCTCAAAAGTACATTTTGAAAAGCCATCTGAAATGACAGGTCCGCTTTAAAGAAGTTGTCGAAGTAGTAAAACTTACACTTACCTCCTGTGCTGGCGCCGTTCCCGCAGTGTCGGCACTCGGTCACCCGGGGCTCCCGTGCTGTTGTTGTGACATGTGACACCGATGCCCAATCAGCGCTGGCGTCAATGTCCCCGCCTCCAGTCAAATTAAGCAGGAAGAGGAAGCCAGAGATCAGCTGATCCCGGACTTCCTCTTCATGTTCGATTTGTCCGAAGGAGGAGTCAGTGACTCCAGCTCTGATTGGATGCTGCGGTCACGTGTCACAATAACCGCACGGGAGCCCTGGAAGAGCAACTGCCGACACCGCGGGTACGACGCCGGCACGGGAGGTGAGTGTAAGCTTTATTATTTTATGTGGGACAAACATTTTGATCAGGAAGGCGTTGTCCTAGTAATGGAGCTGTATGGAACTGCAGATTTGTTTCCTTGGTGAAGGAACTAAGGCAAAATAGTTATGACATATTTTCCACTATTTTCAGGAACTTTATACATTTGATTAATTTACTTGATGAGATGCTTTAAGAATTAAAAAGTAAGAAAAGTTACATAATGTTCCAGCATTTAATATCCCTGTGGTTAGGCTCAAATAAACGTCATGGTGTTGTGATTTTCACAATGGGTTTTGGTTTCCGAGGAAGTGGCGGTGGCCACATGTTCGGTAAAAGGAAATTAATACAAAACTTTATATTTATTCTGAGGACTGGGTCACCCCTTGGGTACTTAAAGCACAAAAATGTCTGTTGGAAGCTTCAAGTTACAGCTAAAATTCTAGAAGTGGCTGGGTGACCGTCCACAGCTGGTTTGTTACCGAATTTGACCTGATACTGTGTAACCAATCAGGAGAAAGTATAGGGTGTGCAAGAGGTAGCTGTGGATCCTGGATCATGGTGCATAGGGGTAGCCCAAAAAAAACAGTCTGCTACATTTTAAGCCACCAGACTATAGCAGATGGGGCCCTCATACAGATTTGCAACGAGACCCAAGTACACTTCTGCAAGTGGTTAAAGTTCTAGTACAGGTTAAAAAATTCACCAATGATCTAATTTTTCTATTTTACTATCTTATGGCATCAAAATAACAGAGGAGGCAGCCCTGCTGGTTCATGCAATCACTCCGTGACAAACGAGATCTGCATGGGCGGGTATATACTGGCCCCTCCCATGCCTTGTAAAAGGAAACCGAATCATGGCGCACTGCTGCTTTGCTCCTTACTTATTTGATCTTGTGGCTATAAATCTAAACTTGCAACATCTCAGAGGCTTCCAAAAAATAGAAAGGCTCCTGGAAGAGTTGGCACATCTCCTGGTGCATGACCGAAACGTCTCACCATCAGCTGGAGCTTTGGCGTGACGTCTAATCACATGTTCCGGTGGTGGGTAATGAGATGGGTCAAGGATGTGGAATAAATGTGGAAGGTCTGGTCATGAAAAGAGGCATAGCCATGAAAAACTAAAATAAAGAACTTTTTTTTTATTTTGCGCAAAATTAACGAACGTCGTGAAAAAAAAAGGCAACGAATACCCCAAGACTGAAAAAGAAAAGTGAAAAAAAAATCAGTGTCTTGTAAATGAAACACCGTCTACTTTTATTTTTTTTTTTACATTTTTTGGTCTTTTTCACTAATAAATGACATATCGTTGGAATTTTTCATTTCAGAGCAAAAAAAAAAGAAAATGTTCTCCTCCTTCCAGCCTGATATCTGCAGCGGGCCAAGAAGCTCGAACATAAAGATGTTTGGACAGGCAGGTTCCATCCATCATAATTGATAGGCCTTATGTTTTCTTAAAAGTCGTCTTATTTATGGCGGAGGAGGCGGCTGCTTTCCTTCACTCACGTACTAATAAACAGAAGAGGGGAGATTGTGGACAGTTGGGAGATTAGGCAGAAGATACGGTTAACTGGTAATAAAAGTCTATTCCCTTCGCATCTGAAGAATGTCTCTGTCATGAGACGACTCCAACCGCAAAACAAAGCAGAGCTCGGGATATAATGCGATAATTACAGCACATCCACGGGCCAAGAACACTGCGAGAAGCCCACGTGGAACGCCGCAAACAATCACAGGAACGAGGACACATCACAACAAAAATATAAATAGAACGGCGGTAGGCAATTTCTGCCAACCTGTTTTGTGGCGCTCCCGGAATTAAAGGGGTTTGTGGCTTTAGGAAATGAAGCCTTAAAGGGAATCTGTCACCCCATTTTTCGAGTATCAGCTGCTGGCACTGCCATCAGGGGCTTATCTACAGCATTCTGTAATGCTGTAGATAAGCCCCCAATGTAACCTGAAAGATAAGAAAAATGAGTTATATTATACTCACCCAGGGGCGGTCCGGGTCCGGTTTTGGTCCAATAGGTGTCATGGTCTGGTCCGGCACCTCCCTTCTTCTAGCGTTGACGTCTTCTTCCTTGCTGCCTGTCGTGGCTCCTGCGCAGGTGCACTGCTCTGCCCTGTTGAGGGCAGAGGAGTATACTGCAGTGCGCGGGCCCCGGACCTCTCCCGGCGCCTGCGCACTGCAGGACTCTGCTCTGCCCTCAACAGGGCATAGCAGTGCGCCTGCGCAGGAGCCACGACAGGCAGCAAGGAAGAAGACGTCAACGCTAGAAGATATGAGGCGCCAGACCAGACCATGACACCTATCGGACCAAAACCGGACCCTGACACCCCTGGGTGAGTATAATATAACTCATTTTTCTTATCTTACAGGTTACATCGGGGGCTTATCTACAGCATTACAGAATGCATTACAGAATGCTGTAGATAAGCCCCTGATGGCAGTGGCGGCAGCTGATACTCAAAAAATGGGGTGACAGATTCCCTTTAAAGGAGATAGTTGTCTTGTGAAATGGCAAAGTACTGGTAAAAACAAGCAACTTACCTATTACTAAAAGTCTTCTCTGTGCTCAATTTTTCACTATTTATTGAAGTTTACTGCTCATTGCCTAGGTTAATATATCATCAGGTGAGCAGGACTCGCATTCTTTTTCTATGAGTGGAAGGAAGAAACAGGACTTACAAGCTTCCTCTATGAGTGGGAGGGTGGAGAAGGACTCACAGGCTTTCTCTATGAGTGAGTGGGTGGAACAGGACTCACAAGCTTTCTCTATGAGTGGGTGAGGAGCCGGACTCACAGGCTTTCTCTATGAGTTGATGGGTGTAGAAAGAATCAAAGGCCTTCTCTATAATGCATGCAATGTATAACGACTAGTGTTGAGCGATACCTTCCGATATCGGGAAATATCGGATCGGATTGGATCGGACCGATACCCCAAAAAGTATTGGATATCGCCGATTCCGATACCGGAAACCAATGCAAGTCAATGGGACAGAAATATCGGAATTAAAATAAACCCTTTCTTTCCTTGTAGGTTAAAACAACTAAGAATAATGTAGAATGTATTGGGGGAGGTGGAGGAGACATTAAAGGCATAGAGGTTTAGCCCAATCAAATGGAATAGCAGGAATTAATTTTTTTTTAAGACGTTCGGAGTTACAAAGATATTGACTATGTTAAAGGGGTTGTGTAGCAATAGAGGGAGACGTTCAGAAAAGGCACATATGTTGGCGGAGTGTTGGAACGGAGTGCTTCATCTAGCTTGGAGGTTGACTGAGCCCCTGACCCGGAGGACACGGCATGGAGGCAGGCACCTATATGCACAATAGACTGTGAGTAAAGCTTTGGAACTACATGCCCTGGTGTCCTCCGCTTATTCCTGCGCCAACACACTCAGCACTGCTACATCTGTGTGCCTGGCACTGCACCATCTACGTCTCTTCACTACCTCTCCATCTACACTTCCCTGGGACTACAGCCCTGCCTGTGGAGGGCCACAACATCATTGCTGCACCACACCATCTGTCCCAGAGGATCTGTCTGCAGCATCGACTTAACATCTTCATTGCCGAACACCACAGGTGGCATCACGAATCACTCACTCATAAACTTTAATCATCATCCACACGTTCAACATTTCCCTTTTACAATGGACGCCCAGGGCCACGGACCAGGTCACAGATATCGTGACATCTCCCATTGAAACCAACGGGCCCGGTACCGAGTACCCCACGGCCCTGGCGGGCGATCCAACTTGGCGGAAATACATAACAGAACAGGTTGTCCGGGCTTTTCACATAATCTCAGTGCATATCTAGGCTGCAGAATGCTGACAATAAGTAATTTACCTTCTGTGGCTAGTCTGCACGTTTCCAAGATATCATCTCTTGCTTCTAAGACAAACGTCCAGGGGGGGTGTTCTGGCATTGAAATGAGAACTGGTCGTTTCCTCCTCCCTCACTAGTTTCACTTTCCATAGATCACTGTTCAGCATGTGCCTGGGGGAGGAGCAACTGGGTGGTCTGCTCGCAGCCAATCACAGCAATGCCATTAGTTAACATGCCTACATGCCTAACAGGATGTGCCCACACTCTTAGGATTCCTCATTGGTTGAATCAAATCAAACTGGCTCATAGCATTATGGGAACTTCCGATTCCGGTATTCGATATGCAAAAAGTATCGGAACTCAGTATCGGAACCCGATATTTGCAGTATCGGAATGCTCAACACTAATAACGACAATTCATAAAGGTGCTTTGCTACCATCTACTGGCCAATATGTGTATATGAAAGTTAAGTGATTATTCTCACAACAAGCTGCCATAGAAACGGTTGTAAGGAATCTCTCAGCTCAGGGCTCACACACTTCCTGAGGTAACTCCCAGCTCAGGGCGATTCAAGCTGCCTGAGGAAGCAGACACTACTGCTCCCAGCATAGTTTTCCATGCCGGTCCATGCTGGGGGGACATTTTTCTCCACATAATCTCCACAAAGGAGTGAAGTCTTCTAGTCAGGAGAGATAATGCTGCACGTGTGCTCTCCTGCATGCTGGTTATCCTGTTTGCTTCTAGCCAGGACCAGATCCACATGGCTGCCACACCACTGACTTTGTTTAACTAACCCCCTGCGAAAGGGAACGGTAGGCTCAAAACTGTGAGTACTTCCACACTTTAGTGTGTTTCCACAGAGAGCCAATCTATGAAGGTCCCTCCATCAGTGTAAGGCTGAGTTCACACGTGGCGTTTTTTTCGCGTTTCCGCGGTGGTTTTTACCGTGCGATTTTGCCGCGAAAAATAAGCATCCCATGCATTCCTATGGGATTCCGCAATGCTGTGCTAATGCTGCGGTTTTTACAGCGGCGGAATTGCTTATCGGTAAAAAACGCAGCATGCTCATTAATTTTGCGGAATTGCGGCGATCCCGCACCCATAGGAATGCATTGTTCTGCTTACTTTCCGCATGTGGCTGTGCACAACATGCGAAAAGTAAGCAGAACATTTGCGGATGGTACCCACAGTCCGGGGGAGAGGAGACTGTCCTCCGGGCTTTGGGTACCATATCCCTGTAAAAAATAGAATTAAAATAAAAAATATTGTTATTCTCACCTTCCGGCGTCCTGCGCAGCCTTCCCGCCTCTCTCCACGCTCCCAGTCCCAGTAAGCCTTTGCGAGCGATGACGTCCGTTCTCGCGGGATCGCGAAGTCTCGCAGTCATTCGCACGACGTCATCGCGGTAATTGTCGCAAAGAATTACTGGGACCGGGAGCGTGGAGAGAGGCGGGAAGGCTGTGCAGGACGCCGGAAGGTGAGAATAACAATATTTTTTTTTTTATTATTATTATTTACATTTTATCTTTTACTACTGATGCTGCATAGGCGGCCTCAATAGTAAAAAGTTGGTCACACTCGTCAAACACTATGCTACAGATCGCTTGGAAAACGCTAGCATTCTGCAAGCTAATTATGCTTGCAAAATGCTAGTTTTTCCACGGGAAAATCGCGGGAATTTAAAATGCGATTTTCCCGCGGAATGGAATTCCGGAATTCTCGCGGTAATTTCCGCGAGAGTTCCGCTACGTGTGAACCCAGCCTAATAGCGAGTGAAGAGAACTCTGCTCCAGCTGCCCTGAGAGGCCATAACCTCGCTTGTCTCATGAGGAGAGAACCATTATACTGTGAACTTTGGCTTTAAGAGAGAGACTGTGCCCCTCCTCTACCTCTTTCAGTAAAATTGTTATGTTTACAAGTTCTCCTGTGTATCTGGCTCCTTGAGATTGCACAAACACCATGGGTACTCCAAAACCTGCACCCAGACACCACCGCTACAGGAGTGCCTCCAGGAGGTCCTGTACCATCCACAAGTGCCACCTCCCACTATTGACAATTGTTGTAGATGCAAGGGAAGCATTGAGGGGTCCAGCAACCCTCTTCAGCTACCGTGACATCATTATCTGCTGCCAGTGGGACTACATGCCCCAGCTGGCCCTCCTGCAACATCTCACACCTCTCCAGTGGCACACCACGCTATGAGTGGTTGGGTGGAGAAGGACTCAGGCTTTCTCTATGACTGGATGGGGAGCAGGACTCACAGGCTTTCTATATGAGTGGGCGGAGTAAGCAGGACTCACAGTCTCTTTATGAGTGGGTGGAGAAGGACTCAGGCTTTCTCTATGACTGGATGGGGACCATTAGTCACAGGCTTTCTCTGAGACTGGGTTGGGAGAAGGACTCACAGGCTTCCTCTATTACTGGGAGGGAGAAGCAGGACTCACAGGTTTTCTCTATGAAGGGGTGGGAAGCAGGACTCACAGGCTTTCTCTATGAGTGAGCGGGAGAAGCAGGACTCAGTCTTTATGAGTGGGTGGGAGAAGCACGGCTCACAGGATTTCTTTATGCGAGAGGGCAGGAGAAGCAGGACTCACAGGCTTTCTCTATGAGAGGGCGGGAGAAGCAGGACTCACAGGCTTTTTGTATAAGTGGGTGGGGAAGCAGAACTCACATGCTTTCTCTATAAGTTGGGGGGGAGCAGGACTCACAAACTTTCTCTGTGAGTGGGTGGGAAAGTTGGACTCACAAGCTTATCTATGAAAACCGGCAGCATTTCAATATCGTTATACATGATATGTCCTGAATCGGCTGATAGAAGACTATATATCCCCGAGCTCAGCAACTCTCGCCTTTATCATTTTCTGGCCTCAGATCATACACCTGAGGGTCCCACATTAAATTGGGCCTAGTCACTAAATTTTTCTCAGCGTTGAGTGCAGGAGCCAAATGTGCTGTAAAGTCCTCGGACAGCCGACTGTGGCCCTGCCATCATCCTGCTACAGGGACCCTTTAAGTGTCATGCCCCTTTAATACACCGGCATGTCAGCCACACATGATCACCTTGTAAAATCCTGATAGAAATAACTTCCACTTCCTCGACCTCACATGGTAGTCACGGTTTAGACGTCGGGTGTTTCTCTGCTTCCATGTAACAGACAGGCTGTAGTCCTGAGCGCAACAAAAGCGGCTTTCAGAACTTTTTTCTTTTTTTTATAGCTGGAAAGTAATTGCTGAGCTGCCGTGTGCTGCGGACGCGCGCCCGCCTCTATTCACACATACTTATGTGGTTATTAAAACAATTTTTGTCCTCATTTCGGTGCCCACAGAATGAGTGATTTTTGTAACGTGACCCCCAACTAGCTGAGGGCTCACTCAATGGCTTCTGTGCAGAAAATATATTTTTTTAATAAAATTCCATTAATCCAGCATCAAAAAAAATCAGATAATCCGGCACCTGATACTAGCAAAGTGACTTGGAATTTCCCAGTACAATATGCAGGAGATAAATGATGGTCGTTGTTCGGATATGGCGGATTGTTTCAGATTATTGTCACATTTTCGGCACCCAAAACTTTCCAGCAGAATGCAGTAAAGTAAATCCATTGTAAAAAAAAAAAAAAGATAAAAAAAAATCTACTCAAGGTTACAGTATATTCACACATAGGATTCGATACGGAACTATCTATATTATCCACAATCTTACGGGCAAATTTGGAGGCATTTTTGATTGGACATCAGGTTTTTGCAGGGGGCCAGGACGGTGTTGTCAGTAGTGATTACTTTCTGATTTTTATTTTAAAACAAAAAAAATCATTTATTTCCGCTGATACCAACATAATTCCACCATATAGAGCGAGATAATACTGTCATACACTGTATAGAACACATAGATTAGCACTGTATTGTATCAATATAATACTCCCAAATACTACTAAAGTATACAGCATTATAGTGCGAAAATAATACCGCCATATACATTCCACAGAATATCAAAATGTAGCATCCAGTTAAAACTGCCATATACAGTCCATGGTATACCACTATATAATGCCAAAATAATGCAGCCATATACTGCTCATAGTGTACTGCTATATAATGCAACATGATACTACCTTATACAGCTCACAGTGTACCACTATATGGTGCCAAGATAATACTGCCATATACAGCCCACAGAATATCACCATATAGTGCAAAGATAATACTGCCATATGCAGTCCACAGAATATTACCATGGGGTATCCATATAATAATGCCATATACAGTTGATAGTATACCACTTTATAATGCCAAGATAACACAGCCATATACTGCCCCATAGTGTACTGCTACATAGTGCCAGCATAATACTACCTTACACAGCTCACAGTGTACGATATTATGCCAAGATAATACTGCCATATACAGCCCGCAAAATGTCAGTATCCAGATAATACTGCCATATACAGTTCATGGTATGCCACTATATAATGCCAAGATAATACTCATAGATTGTAAGCTTGCGAGCAGGGCCCTCATTCCTCTTGGTATCTGTTATGATCTATGTGATTATTGTTATGCTGTAATGTCTATTGTCTGTACAAGTCCCCTCCGAAATGTAAAGTGCTGCGGAATATGTCGGCGCTATAGAAATAAAATTTATTATACTGCCATATACAGCCCACAGAATATCACCATATAGTATCCAGATAATACTGCCATATACAGTTCATGGTATACCACTATATAATGCCAAGATAATACAGCCATATACAGCCCACAGAATATCATGATATACTGCAAAGATAATACCACCATATACAGTCACCAAAATATTACCATGTAGTATCCAGATAATAGTGTCATATACAGTCCATGGTATACCACTATATTGTACAGCTCATATTAACCCACTATATAGTGGCAAAATAATACTGCCACATACAGCCCACAGAAAACCAATATATAGCGCCAAGATTATACAGCCCTTTGAGTACCACCATATGGTACTAAAATAATACTATATATTTCCCTTAGATTACTACCCTTTAGTGCCAAGACAATACTGCTCTACACAGTCAAACAGCCTATAAAATATCACTATGTAGTGTCAAGCTGTCCTTATTACCAGATACGAAGCCACAGAAAATCAATAATATGTAATTTAAAAATATTCTGTTACAGAGCCCCCATAATACCGCCATACAGTTTCCACGTAATATTAATTTTCAAAGCCCAAAAAATACCACCCTGCCGCCGCTAATGATGCTGGTGGTTTTGGTTTGTTCCCAGGGTTCCTGTTACAATGGGCCCACTAAAACACAGGGTCTCTGGGCAATTGCCCAGTCTGCCACCCCTGAAAACATGAATGAGTGACATCGATGGCAAGATCACGACATTGTAGAAGGATCAACTTTATTCTCATTTGCACAAGGAAAGACTAGAAGCAATGGGATGAAACTGAATGGGAGGAGACACAGATTAGATATTAGAAAAAACTTTTTGACAGTTAGAGTGATCAATGAGTGGAACAGGCTGCCACGAGAAGTGGTGAGTTCTCCTTCAATGGAAGTCTTCAAACAGAGGCTGGACAGACATCTGACTGGGATGATTTAGCGAATCCTGCTTTAAGCAGGGGGTTGGACCAGATGGCCCAGGAGGTCCCTTCCAACTCTACGATTCTATGATTCTATGACACGCATCTGAAAATTGGGTGATATTTGATGCTGTGTCTGAGCTATACCTCTGAGGTCAATTTGTCATAAAGGGTGAAAAAAATTCTGAAAAATTCAATAGCAAATGAGCAACAATAGGGCGCATAGATGGCGCTGTGGAATTCACTTTAAAAATCCGCAAATTATTAAACAGCAAAAACACAAAAGAAAACTAAAATTAAAATAATAAAAAAAATAATGAAAAATTAAAAAAACTGTAGTGCATTAATAATTGCACTGTAGGAATTGAGTACGGATTTTTTTTTCTCTATGGCAGACTATACATGAGCCGGACGCTTCCTGCGGCAGGAACACCCCGCTCATTATTGCTGCTTTGTGCGCGTCCTATTGGTTATTTGAACTTCGGGTTAGCAGATAATGTTATCATGGTGAAAACAGTTTCGTATGACGCTGACATTAAAAAACAAACTTTGGCGAGATCAAAGCCTCGTAGTGTGTCCAAGTTTTGACTGAACTCGACTTTCATTTTTTTTTTTTTCTCTTTTTGGAGTAATTGCCGAGACTTTAGGAAAACATGTGAAATATTTTCAACACTGAGCTACTGGCTGCTCAGATCTCCAGATTTCAGTGTAAACATCTTACAAACGTTCCTACTAAAAAGGTTATATAAACATGAGAAAATTGCTCTTCTTAAGTGCACGATGCCGGGCCGCGCTCAGTGATGTCGGATTAGTGCAATGAAGCCGGGCTGATAAGGTCTCTAATTTCTGTCTAATTGGCAGCCATACCATGTTCCATCGTGCCGTAACACAGATGTCTACTGAAAACATTCTGCTCTGTCGCGGACAGAATGTCAACCGTTCAGCTACCAAATATAAAGGCCGAGGGGGTAATTTTACACTGCAGCTGTAGGGGAAAATAAATGGAGATATGATAGTTGGTTGGGTTACATCGGGAAAAGAGGTTGCCAAAAATGGTGTCGGAGAGGGGAACGTCAAGATTAAGTCAAAAAAGGTTTCAATTAGCTTAGATGAGTCAGTAGCACAAATCGAAATCAAATACAGGTTGGAAATGAAAAAACACAAAAACATCACGACAGCAACAAAGCCCATCAAAAAGGCAAAAACACGGTGACAGTGAGAAAGCCCAACAAAACAATAAAAAACATCATGACAGAGAAGAAGTCCATCAAAAACATCACGACAGAAGAGAAGCCCAAGAACACACATAAACATAAGTTCATCAAAACCAGAAAAACATAACGAAAGAGAAATCCATCTAAAGCTTCACGACTAATGAGAAACCTAAGAAAAACACAAAAACATCATGACAGAGGACATGTTTATCAAAAATATCACAACAGACGAGAAGGCCAAGAAAAACACAAAAACATCACAACAGCAACAAAGCCCATCAAAAAGACAAAAACACGGTGACAGTGAGAAAACCCAACACAATAACAAAAAACATCATGACAGAAGAAAAACACAAAAACTTTGCAACAGAGAAGTCCATCAAAAACATCACGACAGAAGAGAAGCCCAAGAAGACACATAAACATAAGTTCATCAAAAACATAGCGAATGAGAAATCCATCTAAAGCATCACGACTAATGATAAACCTAAGAAAAACACAAAAACATCATGACAGAGGAGGTAATCAAAAACATCACAACAGAGCAGTAGCCTCTGAAAAACACAAAAGTATCATGATTGAGAAGTCCATCAAAAACCAAAAAAATTCCGACAAAGAAGTCTATCAAAAACCACAAAAATATCACGATAGAGAAGTTAACCAAAAACATAAAAACATCACGACAAAGGAGAAGTCCATCAAAAGCATTACAATGGAAGAGAAGCCTAAGAAAAACACCAACACATCATGACAGAGGAGATGTTTTTCAAAAATATCAAAACAGAGGAGTAGGCCAAGAAAAACACAAAAATATCACCACCGAGAAGTTCATGAAAAACACAAAAACATCACGACTAAAGAGAAGTCCATCAAAAACATCTTCATAGAAGAGAAAGAAGCAGAAGAAAACACAAAAACATCAAAACAGAGGAGAAATTCATCAAAAACATCACAGCAGAGGAAAAGCCAAGGAAAATCACAAAAACATCATGACAGAGAAGTCCGTCAACAACACACAAAAATAACTACAAAGAACAAGTCCATCAAAAACATCATGATAGAGAAGTCCATCAAAAGCATTACGACAGATGAGAAGCCCAGGAAAAATATAAAAACATTATGACACAAGAGAATCCCAAGAAAAACACAAAAATATCTCAATAATGGAAAAGCCCAAGAAAAAATACAAAAACATCATGACAGAGAAGTCCTTCAGAAACACAAAAAACATCACGACAGTGGAGAAGCCCAGGAAAAACACTAACACAACAGGGCAGAGCAGAAGCCCATTCAAAAATGCAAAAACTTTGAGAGAGAGAAAAATCCAATCAAAATAACAAAAAAACCATCATGACAAAGGAGAAATGCATTAAATACACAAAAATAGGAGGAGGAGCCCATGAAAATGATAAAAATATAATAACAGCGGAGTAGGTCATCAAAAAGGGTAAAAACATCACAACAGAGGAGAAGCCCGGAAAAAATACAAAAACATCATGGCAGTGAAGAAACTCAGGAAAAACAAAGGAAAAAATATCACAACAGAGGAGGCTAGGAAAAACACAAAAACATCACAGCAATGGACAAGCAAAGAAAAGGCAAAAACATCATTATATTTTTTTGTGCATTTTTAATGGGAGAAAACAGGGCAGTGAGTCGAATTTTATGCTTTTTTTTACAACTTTTTTTTTTTTTTACTTTTTTCGATCATGGAGTAGATAATCAAACAACATCTTAACATGGGAACACCCTGATGGAAGCCCACGTGTATGTCCCTTATCATATATAGTGAGAATGGCAATAATAATAAATAATAATAAATACCCCGGGGCGAACAGCACATCATCTATATAGCAGCACATTCCCGTTTCGCCTCATTTTATGAGTATTTGCCTGGGGAGATAATAAGCTCTTTTGATACTGCATGTCTCCGAGCTTTGTTTTCCACCTTGGGTCTCCGGACTTTGTAGTCCTTCCAGGTATTTACTAACATTTGTTTTCTCTCGTTCCAGGACATATTTGACCTGCGCTCCACGCTTTATATTACGATGAAGCTTTATAATGAGCATGTGCAGAAAGATCTCACTGCCATGTGGTCTCCATCATCAGAATTCCTTCTGTGTCAGGAACATTACTTCTACTTTTCAGAAAGTTATTAGGAGCGCAGCCCCGAGAGTTCATATAACTTTTCCCACAGTTTGGTTTACGTAAAACTCTTCCGATTTCCTGACCCCCGTGTGTGTACAGGTCTGGAGATGCCTTCTTCTGTTGCTGGCGGGCGGTCATGTCTTCAGTGCAAGGGACATCTGGTGGTCCCCTGAGTCACTGCATCACAGAATGGTTTAAACCTTTTCATTAAATGTTAGGGGGTATCACAAGTATATATTGCAACATTATGACATCAGTGACCCCCAAAATCTTCAGAATAGATCCGGAGCCCCCCACAGTCAGCTAATTCTGCAGCCATTCACTGTTCGGAAAGTAATAGTATATCCTAGCAATGTACAATACATGTATGACCACTAGAGGGAGCCCACTTCATACAGATCGATCATTGAGCTCAATGGCCACTGTATAACCCCTATGCAGTGAGCTCCCTCTAGTGGTAGCCACAGGAAAACAGAATTTTTTCATTAAGTTCTGATTAATTTGAAGGCATTCTGCTTGCACTATTTATGTGCCGAAATTAATTACCAGTGTTCCCTTTTCCACCATGCTGGTAATATCTATGTAAGGACAGTTTCCTAGCAGTTTAATGTTTAGGGTGGGCATCCTGATGTCACTATCCAAAGGGCCTGATGTCAGGTGCTGTAAATTTCAGCTTTCAGCAGAATCATCAGCTTTCAAACATTATGGGGAAGTGACTGTTCAACATGAGACATGCTGCAACAATTATCTTCTGTATCATCAGCAGGAAGAGAATACACACAAAAAGAGAGAGGTCATACTATAATAAATAGAGTATCAACAAACTCTAACTATTATCACAGCGCCATCTGGTGACTGATGAAGATAGTCCTTCCACAAAATAAGCCTGCAGCTGTTGTATACGCCAACAAATGGTTCATACTATACTATAATATGCATGCAAAAACTTGTACCCATGTAGGAGACCAATCTACCTAGGCTTAATAGGCACAACCGTGTACCGCCATATACTACTTCAATAGTAATTCATTTTAATATTCTCAGTCTAATAGGTCAATAAAAGGGAATAAGTTTGGTATTACGGCTCTGCACAATTTGGAAGTTTGCTGTAATGTGTTTGATTGCATTAGGCCTACAGCATAGTCGGGTGAAGAGAGGATCAGTACATCCTTGCACTCGACTAATCCGCAATCCTCCTGCACTTTACATTACACAGAACATACTGAGCAGATAACACAGAGTCCAACTTAATTAGCGCAACCATCCAGATCAGCAATAATTGTCATTATTGCTCTGAATCATTATTCTTAATAATCATAATAATTTCCATCACTGATAAGGAGACGCGATTCCCGCAGCCGTATAGACTGAGTATCTGGCAGGATGTGTAATGTACAGTATACGGCCTCCAACCCGACTGGAAAGGATCATCTCATTCCTCCATGTCACTGAGAACCAGGAAAATGTGCAGCACGCTCCTCATTGACCCTGTGAGAGGTGTTCTTCTCCAGACTGATATGAGACTGTTTTATTTCTGCTCCTCCTGTCAGATAACTGGAGTGTGTGAGCTTCCCGGTATATGGTATCTACACAAAGAGCAGGACTAAACAGACAAGAAAAGTCTGCATATTTGTCCGTAAATGTTAGTAGCTTTATTATAGCAGTAATATTTTTGTTCTTAGAGGACATATTATAGTAGTTATATACTTGTACATAGGGGGCAGTAGTATAGTAGTTATATTCTTGAACATAGGAGCAGTATTATAGTAGTTATATTCTTGTACATAGGAGGCAGTGTTATAGTAGTTATATTCTTGTACATAGGGAGAGTATTATAGTAGTTATATTCTTGTACATAGAGAGCAGTACTATAGTAGTTATATTCTTGTACATAGGGGCAGTATTATAGTAGTT
Organism: Dendrobates tinctorius; assembly: GCF_039654945.1. Taxonomy (NCBI): domain Eukaryota; kingdom Metazoa; phylum Chordata; class Amphibia; order Anura; family Dendrobatidae; genus Dendrobates; species Dendrobates tinctorius. The sequence goes on from NW_027361906.1 coordinate 2,405,825, forward strand.
ATAGTCTTGTACATAGGGGGCAGCATTATAGTAGTTATATTCTTGTACATAGGGGGCAGTATTATAGTAGTTATATTCTTGTACATAGGAGGCAGTATTATAGTAGTTATATTTTTGTACATAGGGGGCAGTATTAAAGTAGTTATATTCTTGTACATAGGGGGCAGTATTATAGTAGTTATATTCTTGTACATAGGGGCAGTATTATAGTAGTTATATTCTTGTAAATAGAGGGCAATATTATAGTAGTTATATTCCTGTACATAGGGGCAGTATTATAGTAGTTATATTCTTGTACATAGGGGCAGTATTATAGTAGTTATGTTCTTGTACATAGGGGCAGTATTATAGTAGCTATACTCTTGTACATAGGGGCAGTATTATAGTAGCTATATTCTTGTATATAGGGGCAATTTTTATTATAAAACCCAAACATAAATACAATTATAATAAAACAAAAATCATCCAGTATTACAAAACACAAACCACTTAGGTAATATATACACAGCACTAATAATCAGATCATATTCATCAATAAATTAAAGTGTCCACACCTGGGGATGGAAAAAAAAAGTTAGAGGGAAAAAAAAACAAAAAAAAAAAAACAAAAAAAACACAAAAAAAAAAAACAAAAAAAAAACATTATCATATTTTCTAACTGAATTTTACGTTTCTCCATAACGTTATGTTTCTTGGACTCCTTCCAACTTCTAGTGATTTTATCCACCGGAGTTCTGACATAACCTGATTGGCGGCAGCGGTGTGATCGAACGGCTCATTGTGCAGTGACACCCGGGTTCTCATGTGCCAGTGATAGTATTTGATGACACTGATTATAATGTACATTGTCTCTCTGTTGATGTTACTAACAGTGGAGGGGACACCATAGATTATGTCAGGATACTTTAGAGTCCGCAGTCTGGGGATTTTTAGATTATCTGACACTTCCTCCCAGATCTTCTTCCCTCCCCAGCAATCACATATAAAGTGCTCCATAGTTTCCTCCTGCTGACAACCAAGGGGACAATTCCGATCAGAGACACACAGATGTTTCAGGTTCCCTCTGACAAAGAGCCGACTATGCAGTGAAAGCCAAGTGACATCAAACAGTTTAGGAGGAAGCCGTTTCCCGTTTAGGAACCTAAGGCTTTCCTGCAGGGTGGTGGTGACACAATCTCTCAGGGCCAGTGGAGAGTAGAAGAAAGTCCTACATACACGAGCATACAGGTCTCTTCTCGTACTGCTCTCAATGCAAGACCTCTCCAGTCCCCACCTCCTAACACACTTCAGACCATAGTCCAGATACTGGGGGAGGTGGTCACCTGTCCATCTCCTCCTCTTGAGACTGCCGCCTCGCACCCAAGATTCTGCAAAAGGCAATATCCAGTACCTGATACTATTTACCCACAGGGAGCTACTGTTTGAGTCCATGTTCCCAAAATTCACCTTTAGAAACAAGGAGTCAAAGAAAACCCTTGGATTCAACATATCCAGCCCACCCTCTCTCCGCCGTAGGTATGTTATTCCCCTCTTTATCAGGTTCATCCTATTCCTCCACAAGAGCTGGAAGAACAGGCTGAAGAGCCTCGCTGAGAAAGATTCTGGTAAAGGGAAAATGACAGAGACATACAAGAAAACGGGGACCAGGTAAGTCTTCAACATTGTGACCCTTTCTCTGTAGGTCAGCCTCCAGTTCTTCCATCGCTGAACCTTTGCATTTCCGGTTTCCAATTTCTCCTCCCAATTTAGCGTGGCATTATCATCCCTCCCAAATTTAACCCCTAGGATCTTAATATGGGTGGAGGCTTTGGAAAACTGCGGCAGATCAAAGCTGGGCTCAGTATCTAATGTCCACAGAGCTTGACTCTTTTCAAGGTTGACCAGAGACCCGGAGGCCTCTGAGTAGCTTCTGATGGACGCAGATAACATCTGCACCTCACGAGGATTGGAGATCACCAGCGTCACATCGTCCGCATAGGCAACAACATTCAGAGGCGGGCAGTGGGGGACCGGCACCCCCTGAAAATCGCACTCCTGCAGTGACCTCAGAAACGGGTCTAGGGCAAAAACATACAGGAGCGGACTCATTGGGCAACCCTGTCTCACCCCCGCCCCAACTCCAAAAGTGTCACCCTGCCAACCATTAATCAGAGGAAAGCTCACCGCCTCTCTGTACAACGTCTTCACCCAATCCACAAATTGTCCCGGAATACCGTACTTTGACAAAGTGGCCCACAGATAGTCGTGATCAACCCTGTCAAAGGCTTTAGCCTGGTCCAGACTAACAACATATCTCCCACACCGCAGAGCTTTACATCTCTCAAACATCTCTCGTATCGAGATGACTGCTCCAGAGATGTTCCGCCCTTTTACTGTGCCAAACTGAGAGCCTGCCAACAGTGCCGGGGACAAACAGACTAATCTAGAAAATAGGATCTTTGCTAGAATCTTCCTGTCCACATTCAAGAGGGCAATCGGCCTCCAGTTCTTGATGTCACTCGGCTCTTTACCTTTAGACAGCAGAATTAACGAGGACACTCTCATGGATGGAGGCATCAGGTGATTTTCTAGACAATTTCTATACACATCCACGAGAATTGGAGCCAGGAGGTCTCTGAATTTCTTATAAAATTCTGCTGTTATACCATCTGGACCTGGTGCCTTCTTCAGATATAACTTATCAATAGCCTCCTTAACTTCTTCCACCGTTAATTCTGCTGTCAAAGGAGAAAAGTCCAGATCATTAGTATCAGGCGCTGGAGTTGCCTCCAAGAATTGAGCCATCTTATCTTTATCCAAAACTTTCCTCTGAAACAAGTCAGCATAGTAAGATCTCACCACCTCCAGGATACCCTCCCGTGAATCCTGCAATACACCCTGGGAGTCAATGAGACCCGTGACCATTTTTTTGGCCACCCTCTCCCTGCAATTCTCAAAGGGATCAGGGGCCCCTAAGGACCCATAATCCCGTTCAAGAACCAGGGAGGTATACCTGCTATACTGATACTGCTTTATCTCAGATTTCAGCCGGTCGATCTTCACTTTGTCATCCCCGCCCGCCGAATACAGTGACTCCAATTCTTTGCGCAGCTTTAGGTACTGGCTGTACTTATTCCTCCCTTTATTAACTGACAGTCTCTTTAAGAGGGATCTGATATCCTCCTTGACGTCCTCCCACCAGTCGGTCATGTTGTCATAGAAGTCAACCCTGTCTAGATGAAGCTGGATAAGGGAGTGAACACGGCTCTGAACATAGGCATCATCCAGGAGACTGGAATTAAGCTTCCACAACCCTCTACCAATGTCCGGACGGTTAGAGGAACCCAAAGAGAAGCACAAGGCGAGGTGATCAGAGTAAGGGACGACCTTCTCACTCAGGGCGCCGACAGCCTCAGTAGGACTGACAAAAGCAAAATCTATCCTACTGCTCCTGTTGGAACATGAATACGTGAATTTTGGCTGTCGCCCACCCTGTGTGAAAACGTCGGTCAGTCCTGCCTGCATTATAACGTTATGTAGGACCTTACCGTCCCTGGTCACTGCCCTGCCCGAGGAGCTGTCACCTGATGTCATTATGGCATTAAAGTCCCCCGCCATCACCACTGGAAGAGAAGTGAAGAGGTAAGGCTTGACGTCATTAAACAGCTGGATCCTGTCCGTCACTGTCTGTGGCCCATAGATGTTAATAAGCCGGAGTCGCCTCCCATGGACAGTGACTTCCAGGACCAGACATCTTCCCATGACCACCTCCGTCATCCTATGCACAGTCACATCATTGGTGTTAAACAGGACAGCGACCCCGGCGTAAGGCTCCACAGCCAGTGACCAGAAAGAAGGACCGGACCGCCATTCCCTCTCAGCCTCTCTCATAAGCCCCAGAGATATCAGTCGTGTCTCCTGCAGGAAGATGACATCTGTGTCCAGATATTTGAGATGTTCATACACCGTGTGTCTAGTTCTCCTCAGCTTAATGCTATTCACATTGCTCGAGGTCACTGTCAATGAGAACCCCGCCATCACAACACAATATAGAAAGAGCAGAGTAATAGCCATCATCATGAGTCAGAGATGTTCTGTCCACCACTGGTGTCCATGTCAGACTCTACCTGAGGGTCTACAGATAAGGGCTTCCGCTTTGGTGGGGGATGGTCCTCTATGTCCCTGTCACACTCAGAATCAACTTTCCTCAACTCTTCCTCATAATCGTCACCATTGGAGTTAGATAAAACTCCATACTTGTTGGACACGACCATCACTCCTGCAGAATTCTGAACCTTCTTACTAGCACTCTGACCAGTGTCATATTCTGCCTCAGGTTTACGGGAGGATGTGTTCTTTTTCTTCCTTTTATTATTATTAATGTTCCAGTCATCAGATACAGACAGCGATGCTGAAGGGGGGGCTATCTGAGGCTGCTGGACCTGATGGACGACCTCCATGTTCCCCTCTGCACCCTGCTTCTCTGGTGCTGCCTGAGTGGACTCCTGGTGGGCATCTGAGCTGGTCAACATCTCTCCTGACATTAAACACTCCTCCTCATGTGTCCCTGCCACCACATCCTCATCCTCCTGAGCCTCTGCCCCTGCCATCACTAACTCATCAGGGAAGACTCTGCAGATGTTGTGCCAGGCGTCTGGACAGTCCCTGTGAGGGTGGCCCATCCTACCACAGAGGTTGCACCTGACGTCCCGGCAGTCTGCAGCGACATGGCCGATTGCCCCACACAGACTGCACTTCACCACAGTACAGGCGTTAGCCAGATGACCTTTCCCACCACATTTGAAGCACTTTCTGGGTTGCCCGGGATAATAACACCTTCCCTTCTCCCTCCCAATGAAGAAGGAGTTGGGTAAGTGGTCAGTGATGTTATTACATTGCCGCAATTTTACCAAGACCCGCCACCCCATTGTCCAGATACCATCCTCATCTCTGACCTTGGTGAGTCCAGAGACGAGGTCACAGTGTCTCCGGAGCCACACCTCGATGTCCTGTGGAGGAACGGCCTCATTCCAGAAGGTGATATTCACTGTGACAGTGTCCGGCCTGGAGATAGGAACCAACACAAACTTATTCCAGCCCTCAGCATCTCTGAACTTGGGGTAATTAGCCCAGAATCTATCCAGGTCAGACATGAGCTTGAAGCTGACCTCGTAGCCCTGCCTGTCCTGAAGATTAGACACTGCCAGTATCTCATTTGCCACAAACCCCATCTGGCCGCAGAGCAGCTCTCTCACCACATACCTGCGTTGTGGCAGATCCTCCTTGGCACCTATGTATTTAAACCGCACCACATTAATGCGCTTGAATGTCTGGCCGGTGTACCTGGCGCTGGAAGTGAAGGATGGGGCGCCGCGGCTCCAGGCATTCCTGGGGGGCACCTGCCGGGTCACACTGGGCTGACTGACAGGGAGAGGGCCTGCAGCAGGGGAGTCTGTCACACCCTGTGGACTGGATGGCAAAGGGGGATAATCACACATATCATGCACATTATCATGAGCAGCATCATTATCATCAGACAGTGCGACGTCCAATACAGAGTGTGAAACCCCTCCAACCCCCGACCCCATGGGCACAGCATCCCCAGCCACAGTCTGTGCTTCAGCCTCAGCCTCATCAGCACAAATAGTCTCACAAACACTGTCCTGCTCCTGTGTGGGGCACTCTGGGACCTGTGGTGCCTCTGCTGGAGTCTGCAGTGTGTGCTCCTGTTCACACTGAGCTGCCTGCTGCTGCAGTTGTTTACCCTCCTGGAAGCAGAAGCGGGCAGCCTGTAACACTGGCCGTGTCCGCTGCTGGGGGGTCCCGTCCTGAACATCAGGGGTCCTGGCCTCTACAGCACAGTCCTGCTTATAGGAGGCGAACCGCTCGCGGTTCCTGTAGGTCTCTGCCAGGGGCCCCATGCTCTCCAGCACAGATTCAGTGTCCTGCACAACACTCGCCAGCTGTACACCCAGTGTGTTCAGTCTCAGGTCATACGCCTCATTACTGGCAGGATTAGTGGTCTTTAGGCTATAGATGAAGTCTACCTCCATTTGCAGCGCTTTTTTTTGCTGCTGTAACTCACCCAGTTTTTGTACAAGTCCCGGTATCTCATCCGCTAGCTGCAGCTCGGGTGCACGCGCCGGCTCCACAGGTTTAGTCTTGACCACGGGTACAGGGGTTTTGAATCCTGTCTTGTGCAGGTCCACCACGGATGGTTTTGTGGCCCCTTGGCTGGATGCAGGCTCCGCAGCAGGTTTATCGCTGCCACCTGATTGCGACCGTGTGCGTCCTGACCGCGCCATACTGCCATGCTGCTGTAGGTTCTCCTGCATTGTCTGCCTTTCCAAAGACGTCCGTCTCTGCCTGGAAGCAGCAGAGGTGATCTGCACAGCTGGGGCCGATCTCACCTGTGCACCAGGCAGGAGCTGCTTACTGACTGGGGAGCTACAAGGCTTCACATTCAGCTGGTTTCCATCACACACTGACACTTTTCCTTCTGGCTTCTTTGCTGGAACTGGAGAAGGTTTTCCTCCCAAAACTTTACTCACAACTGTTTCCTTCTTCATAGAACTGCTGCAGCTTTGACTCGCTGCATTCACTGGACTCACAGCGGCTTTGGGATTAACATTCCCATTAGTAGAAGCCTGAGAGGCTAGTCCAAGTGTGGGCCGGGAAGCCTGGGCCTTGCCTGGGGAGCTTCCCCGCCCAGGGTGGCCACTCCCTGGGCTTGCTCCAGACATCAGGAGAACCACTGACACACAACCTCACAGCTAGGAGGCAGTATTATAGTAGTTATATTCTTGTACATAGGAGCAGTATTATAGTAGTTATATTCTTGTACATAGGGGGCAGTATTATAGTAGTTATATTCTTGTACATAGGGGCAGTATTATAGTTATATTCTTGTACATAAGGGCAGTATTAAAGTAGTTATATTCTTGTATATAGGGGCAGTATTATAGTAGTTATATTCTTGTACATAGGGGGCAGTATTACAGTTATATTCTTGTACATAGGAGGCAGTATTATAGTAGTTATATTCTTGTACATAGGGGCAGTATTATAGTAGTTATATTCTTGTACATAGGGGGCAGTATTATAGTAGTTATATTCTTGTACATAGGGGCAGTATTATAGTAGTTATATTCTTGTACATAGGGGCAGTATTATAGTAGTTATATTCTTGTACATAGAGGGCAGTATTATAGTAGTTATATTGTTGTACATAGGGGCAGTATTATAGTAGTTATATTCTTGTACAGAGGAGAAGTATTATAGTAGTTACTGTATATTCTTGTACATAGGGGCAGTATAATAGTAGTTATATTCTTGTACATAGGGGGCAGAATTATAGTTATATTCTTGTACATAGGGGGCAGTATTATAGTTATATTCTTGTACATAGGAGCAGTATTATAGTAGTTATATTCTTGTACATAGGGGCAGTATTATAGTAGTTATATTCTTGTACATGGGGCAGTATTATAGCAGTTATATTCTTGTACATAGGGGGCAGTATTATAGTTATATTCTTGTACATAGGGGCAGTATTATAGTAGTTATATTCTTGTACATGGGGGCATTATTATAGTAGTTATATTCTTGCACATAGGGGCAGTATTATAGTAGTTATATTCTTGTACATAGGGGGCAGTATTATAGTAGTTATATTCTTGTACATAGGGGCAGTATTATAGTAGTTATATTCCTGTACATAGGAGCAGAATTATAGTAGCTACTGTATATTCTTGTACATAGGGGCAGTATTATAGTAGTTATATTCTTGTACATAGGGGCAGTATTATAGTAGTTATAGTCCTGTACATAAGAGCAGTATTATAATAGTTATATTCTTGTACATAGGGGGCAGTATTATAGTAGTTATATTTTTGCACATATGGGCAGTATTACAGTAGTTATATTCTTGTACATAGGTGGCAGTATTATAGTAGTTATATTCTTGTACATAGGGGCAGTATTATAGTAGTTATATTCCTGTACATAAGAGCAGTATTATAGTAGTTATATTCTTATACATAGGAGCAGAATTAACGTAGCTATATTCTTGTACATAGGGGAAGTATTATAGTAGTTATATTCTTGTACATAGGGGGCAGTATTATAGTAGTTATATTCTTGCACATAGGGGCAGTATTATAGTAGTTATATTCTTTTACATAGGGGCAGTATTATAGTAGTTATATTCTTATACATAGGAGCAGTATTATAGTAGTTATATTCTTGCACGTATGGGCAGTATTATAGTAGTTATATTCTTGTACATAGGAGCAGTATTATAGTAGTTATATTCTTTTACATAAGGGCAGTATTATAGAAGTTATTTTCTTGCATATAGGGGCAGTATTATAGTAGATATATTCTTGTACATAGGAGCAGTATTATAGTAGTTATATTCTTGCACGTAGGGGCAGTATTATAGTAGTTATATTCTTGTACATAGGGGCAGTATTATAGTAGTTATATTCTTGTACATAGGGGCAGTATTATAGTAGCTATATTCTTGTACATAGGGGCAGTATTATAGTAGTTATATTCTTGTACATAGGGGCAGTATTATAATACTTATATTCTTGCACATGGGGGCAGTATTATGGCAGTTATATTCTTATACATAGGGGCAGTATTATAGTAGTTATATTCATGTACATAGGAGCAGTATTATAGTAGTTATATTCTTGCACATAGGGGGCAGTATTATAGTAGTTATATTCTTGTACATAGGGGGCAGTATTATAGTAGTTATTTTCTTGTACAAAGGAGCAGTATTATAGTAGTTATATTCTTGTACAAAAGGGCAGTATTACAGTAGTTATTCTTGTACATAGGGGGCAGTATTATAGTAGTTATATTCTTGTACATACAGGCAGTATTATAGTAGTTATATTCTATATAGGGGCAGTATTATAGTTGTTATATTCCTGTACATAGGAGCAGTATTATAGTAGTTATAGTCTTGTACATAGGGGCCAGTATTATTGTAGTTATATTCCTGTACATAGGGGCAGTATTATAGTAGTTATATTCTTGTACATAGGGGCAGTATTATAGTAGTTATATTCTTGTAAATAGAGGGCAGTATTATAGTAGTTATATTCTTGTACATAGGGGCAGTATTAAAGTAGTTATATTCTTGTACATAGGAGCAGTATTATAGTAGTTATATTCTTGCACATAGGGGCAGTATTATAGTAGTTATATTCTTGTAGATAGGGGGCAGTATTATAGTCATATTCTTGTACATAGGGGGCAGTATTATAGTTATATTCTTGTACATAGGAGCAGTATTACAGTAGTTATATTCTTGTACATAGGGGCAGTATTATAGTAGTTATATTCTTGTACATAGGAGCAGTATTATAGTAGTTATATTCTTGTACATAGGGGCAGTATTATAGTAGTTATATTCTTGTACATAGGGGGCAGTATTATAGTTATATTCTTGTTCATCGGGGAGTATTATACTAGCTATATTCTTGTACATAGGGGCAGTATTATAGTAGTTATCTTCTTGTACATAGGAGCAGTAATATAGTAATTATATTCTAGTACATAGGGGCAGTATTATAGCAGTTATATTCTTGTACATAGGGGGCAGTATTATAGTTATATTCTTGCACATAGGGGCAGTATTATAGTAGTTATATTCTTGTACATAGGGGGCATTATTATAGTAGTCATATTCTTGCACATAGGGGCAGTATTATAGTAGTTATATTCTTGTACATAGGGGGCAGTATTATAGTAGATATATTCTTGTACATAGGGGGCAGTATTATAGTAGTTATATTCTATATAGGGGCAGTATTATAGTTGTTATATTCCTGTACATAGGAGCAGTATTATAGTAGTTATATTCTTGTACATAGGGGCCAGTATTATTGTAGTTATATTCTTGTACATAGGGGCAGTATTATAGTAGTTATATTCTTGTACATAGAGGGCAGTATTATAGTAGTTATATTCTTGTACATAGGGGCAGTATTAAAGTAGTTATATTCTTGTACATAGGAGCAGTATTATAGTAGTTATATTCTTGCACATAGGGGCAGTATTATAGTAGTTATATTCTTGTAGATAGGGGGCAGTATTATAGTCATATTCTTGTACATAGGGGGCAGTATTATAGTTATATTCTTGTACATAGGAGCAGTATTACAGTAGTTATATTCTTGTACATAGGGGCAGTATTATAGTAGTTATATTCTTGTACATAGGAGCAGTATTATAGTAGTTATATTCTTGTACATAGGGGCAGTATTATAGTAGTTATATTCTTGTACATAGGGGGCAGTATTATAGTTATATTCTTGTTCATCGGGGCAGTATTATACTAGCTATATTCTTGTACATAGGGGCAGTATTATAGTAGTTATCTTCTTGTACATAGGAGCAGTATTATAGTAATTATATTCTAGTGCATAGGGGCAGTATTATAGCAGTTATATTCTTGTACATAGGGGGCAGTATTATAGTTATATTCTTGCACATAGGGGCAGTATTATAGTAGTTATATTCTTGTACATAGGGGGCATTATTATAGTAGTCATATTCTTGCACATTGGGGCAGTATTATAGTAGTTATATTCTTGTACATAGGGGGCAGTAATATAGTAGATATATTCTTGTACATAGGGGGCAGTATTATAGTAGTTATATTCCTGTATATAAGAGCAGTATTATAGTAGTTATATTCTTGCACATAGGAGCAGAATTATAGTAGCTATACTCTTGTACATAGGGGCAGTATGATAGTAGTTATATTCTTGTACATAGGGGCAGTATTATAGTAGTTATATTCTTGTACATAGGGGCAGTATTATAGTAGTTATATTCTTGCACACAGGGGCAGTATTACAGTAGTTATATTCTTGTACATAGGGGGCAGTATTATAGTAGTTATATTCTTGTACATAGGGGCAGTATTACAGTAGTTATATTCCTGTTCATAAGAGCAGTATTATAGTAGTTATATTCTTATACATAGGAGCAGAATTAAAGTAGCTATATTCTTGTACATAGGGGCAGTATTATAGTAGTTATAGTCTTGTACATAGGGGGCAGTATTATAGTAGTCATATTCTTGCACATATGGGCAGTATTATAGTAGTTATATTCTTTTACATAGGGGCAGTATTATAGCAGTTATATTCTTGTACATAGGAGCAGTATTATAGTAGTTATGTTCTTTTACATAGGGGCAGTATTATAGTAGTTATATTCTTGCACATATCGGCAGTATTATAGTAGTTATATTCTTGTACATAGGAGCAGTATTATAGTAGTTATATTCTTGCACGTAGGGGCAGTATTATAATAGTTATATTCTTGTACATAGGGGGCAGTATTATAGTAGTTATATTCTTGTACATAGGGGCAGTATTATAGTAGTTATATTCTTGTACATAGGGGCAGTATTATAGTAGTTTTATTATTGTACATAGGGGGCAGTATTATAGTAGTTATATTCTTGTACATAGGGGGCATTATTATAGTAGTTTTATATTCTTGTACATAGGAGCAGTATTATAGTAGTTATATTCTTGTACATAGGAGCAGTATTATAGTAGTTATATTCTTGTACATAAGGGCAGTATTATAGTAGTTATTCTTGTACATAGGGGGCAGTATTATAGTAGTTATATTCTTGTACAGAGGGGCAGTATTATAGTAGTTATATTCTTGTACATAGGGGCCAGTATTATTGTAGTTATATTCTTGTACATAGGGGCAGTATTATAGTAGTTATATTCTTGTACATAGGGGCAGTATTATAGTAGTTATATTCTTGTACATGGGGGCCGTATTATAGTAGTAATATTCTTGTATATAGGGGCAGTATTATAGCAGTTATATTCTTGTAGATAGGGGGCAGTATTATAGTTATATTCTTGTACATAGGGGGCAGTATTATAGTTATATTCTTGTACATAGGAGCAGTATTACAGTAGTTATATTCTTGTACATAGGGGCAGTATTATAGTAGTTATATTCTTGTACATAGGAGCAGTATTATAGTAGTTATATTCTTGTACATAGGGGGCAGTATTATAGTAGTTATATTCTTGTACATAGGGGCAGTATTATAGTAGTTATATTCTTGTATATAGGGGCAGTATTATAGTTGTTATATTCTTGTACATAGGGAGCAGTATTATAGCAGTTATATTCTTGTACATAGGGGCCAGTATTATTGTAGTTATATTCCTGTACATAGGGGCAGTATTATAGTAGTTATATTCTTGTACATGGGGGCAGTATTATAGTAGTTATATTCTTGTATATAAGGGCAGTATTATAGCAGTTATATTCTTGTAGATAGGGGGCAGTATTATAGTTATATTCTTGTACATAGGGGGCAGTATTATAGATATATTCTTGTACATAGGAGCAGTATTACAGTAGTTATATTCTTGTACATAGGGGCAGTATTATAGTAGTTATATTCTTGTACATAGGAGCAGTATTATAGTAGTTATATTCTTGTACATAGGGGGCAGTATTACAGTAGCTATATTCTTGTACATAGGGGCAGTATTATAGTACTTATATTCTTGTATATAGGGGCAGTATTATAGTTGTTATATTCTTGTACATAGGGAGCAGTATTATAGTAGTTATATTCTTGTACATAGGGGCCATTATTATTGTAGTTATATTCCTGTACATAGGGGCAGTATTATACTAGCTATATTCTTGTACATAGGGGCAGTATTATAGTAGTTATATTCTTGTACATAGGGGCAGTATTATAGTAATTATATTCTTGTATATAGGGGCAGTATTATAGTTGTTATATTCTTGTACATAGGGAGCAGTATTATAGTAGTTATATTCTTGTACATAGGGGCCAGTATTATTGTAGTTATATTCCTGTACATAGGGGCAGTATTATAGTAGTTATATTCTTGTACATGGGGGCAGTATTATAGTAGTTATATTCTTGTATATAGGGGCAGTATTATAGCAGTTATATTCTTTTAGATAGGGGGCAGTATTATAGTTATATTCTTGTACATAGGGGGGCAGTATTATAGTTATATTCTTGTACATAGGAGCAGTATTACAGTAGTTATATTCTTGTACATAGGGGCAGTATTATATTAGTTATATTCTTGTACATAGGAGCAGTATTATAGTAGTTATATTCTTGTACATGGGGGCAGTATTATAGTAGTTATATTCTTGTACATAGGGGCAGTATTATAGTAGTTATATTCTTGTATATAGAGGCAATATTATAGTCGTTATATTCTTGTACATAGGGAACAGTATTATAGTAGTTATATTCTTGTACATAGGGGCCAGTATTATTGTAGTTATATTCCTGTACATATGGGCAGTATTATACTAGCTATATTCTTGTACATAGGGGCAGTATTATAGTAGTTATCTTCTTGTACATAGGAGCAGTATTATAGTAATTATATTCTTGTACATAGGGGCAGTATTATAGCAGTTATATTCTTGTACATAGGGGGCAGTGTTATAGTTATATTCTTGCACATAGGGGCAGTATTATAGTAGTTATATTCTTGTACATAGGGGGCATTATTATAGTAGTCATATTCTTGCACATAGGGGCAGTATTATAGTAGTTATATTCTTGTACATAGGGGGCAGTATTATAGTAGATATATTCTTGTACATAGGGGGCAGTATTATAGTAGTTATATTCCTGTACATAAGAGCAGTATTATCGTAGTTATATTCTTGTATATAGGAGCAGAATTATAGTAGCTATATTCTTGTACATAGGGGCAGTATTATAGTAGTTATATTCTTGTACATAGGGGCAGTATTATAGTAGTTATATTCCTGTACATAAGAGCAGTATTATAGTAGTTATTTTCTTGTACATAGGGGGCAGTATTATAGTAGTTATATTCTTGCACACAGGGGCAGTATTACAGTAGTTATATTCTTGTACATAGGGGGCAGTATTATAGTAGTTATATTCTTGTACATAGGGGCAGTATTATAGTAGTTATATTCCTGTTCATAAGAGCAGTATTATAGTAGTTATATTCTTATACATAGGAGCAGAATTAAAGTAGCTATATTCTTGTACATAGGGGCAGTATTATAGAAGTTATAGTCTTGTACATAGGGGGCAGTATTATAGTAGTCATATTCTTGCACATAGGGGCAGTATTATAGTAGTTATATTCTTTTACATAGGGGCAGTATTATAGTAGTTATATTCTTGTACATAGGAGCAGTATTATAGTAGTTATGTTCTTTTACATAGGGGCAGTATTATAGTAGTTATATTCTTGCACATAGGGGCAGTATTATAGTAGTTATATTCTTGTACATAGGAGCAGTATTATAGTAGTTATATTCTTGCACGTAGGGGCAGTATTATAATAGTTATATTCTTGTACATAGGGGGCAGTATTATAGTAGTTATATTCTTGTACATAGGGGCAGTATTATAGTAGTTATATTCTTGTACATAGGGGCAGTATTATAGTAGTTTTATTCTTGAACATAGGGGGCAGTATTATTATAGTTATATTCTTGTACATAGGGGGCATTATTATAGCAGTTATATTCTTGTACATAGGAGCAGTATTATAGTAGTTATATTCTTGTACATAGGAGCAGTATTATAGTAGTTATATTCTTGTACATAGGGGCAGTATTATAGTAGTTATTCTTGTACATAGGGGGCAGTATTATAGTAGTTATATTCTTGTACATAGGGGCAGTATTATAGTAGTTATATTCTTGTATATAGGGGCAGTATTATAGTTGTTATATTCTTGTACATAGGAGCAGTATTATAGTAGTTTATTCTTGTACATAGGGGCCAGTATTATTGTAGTTATATTCTTGTACATAGGGGCAGTATTATAGTAGTTATATTCTTGTACATAGGGGCAGTATTATAGTAGTTATATTCTTGTACATGGGGGCAGTATTATAGTAGTTATATTCTTGTATATAGGGGCAGTATTATAGCAATTATATTCTTGTAGATAGGGGGCAGTATTCTAGTTATATTCTTGTACATAGGGGGCAGTATTATAGTTATATTCTTGTACATAGGAGCAGTATTACAATAGTTATATTATTGTACATAGGGGCAGTATTATAGTAGTTATATTCTTGTACATAGGAGCAGTATTATAGTAGTTATATTCTTGTACATAGGGGGCAGTATTATAGTAGTTATATTCTTGTACATAGGGGCAGTATTATAGTAGTTATATTCTTGTATATAGGGGCAGTATTATAGTTGTTATATTCTTGTACATAGGGAGCAGTATTATAGTAGTTATATTCTTGTACATAGGGGGCAGTATTATTGTAGTTATATTCCTGTACATAGGGGCAGTATTATAGTAGTTATATTCTTGTACATGGGGGCAGTATTATAGTAGTTATATTCTTGTATATAGGGGCAGTATTATAGCAGTTATATTCTTGTAGATAGGGGGCAGTATTATAGTTATATTCTTGTACATAGGGGGCAGTATTATAGTTATATTCTTGTACATAGGAGCAGTATTACAGTAGTTATATTATTGTACTTAGGGGCAGTATTATAGTAGTTATATTCTTGTACATAGGAGCAGTATTATAGTAGTTATATTCTTGTACATAGGGGGCAGTATTATAGTAGTTATATTCTTGTACATAGGAGCAGTATTATAGTAGTTATATTCTTGTATATAGGGGCAGTATTATAGTTGTTATATTCTTGTACATAGGGAGCAGTATTATAGTAGTTATATTCTTGTACATAGGGGCCAGTATTATTGTAGTTATATTCCTGTACATAGGGGCAGTATTATAGTAGTTATATTCTTGTACATGGGGGCAGTATTATAGTAGTTATATTCTTGTATATAGGGGCAGTATTATAGCAGTTATATTCTTGTAGATAGGGGGCAGCATTATAGTTATATTCTTGTACATAGGAGCAGTATTACAGTAGTTATATTCTTGTACATAGGGGCAGTATTATAGTAGTTATATTCTTGTACATAGGGGGCAGTATTATAGTAGTTATATTCTTGTACATAGGGGCAGTATTATAGTAGTTATATTCTTGTATATAGGGGCAGTATTATAGTTGTTATATTCTTGTACATAGGGAGCAGTATTATAGTAGTTATATTCTTGTACATAGGGGCCAGTATTATTGTAGTTATATTCCTGTACATAGGGGCAGTAGTATAGTAGTTATATTCCTGTACATAAGGGCAGTATTATAGTAGTTATATTTTTGTACATAGGGGGCAGTATTATAGTACTTATATTCTTGCTTATAGTGGTAGTATTATAGTTGGCACTTTAACACTCCAAAAACCATCCACTTTACCTGTCCAACTCCAATAGACATTAAGCTAAACTTTTCTGAAATATTCCAGAGAAATGTACCACAAATCTATCCAACATCTTAGGGTAAGGAGAAGATTTCTTCCATGGAGGGGGTTGTTGAATAAGGGATTTGGGTTGGTATTGACAAAATTATAATTGTAGAAGCATTTGACACTACGCATTCTTTCTCTTCTTAGAAGCACAACTGAAGAATTTAGCAAGTATGGATCCTTTCCATCATACCGAGTGATGGCAAGTTGCTAGATGCAGTGGGTGGCCAACCAATCCAGAGGAGGAAGGGGGTCACATTTTTTCTGTAGCACAGTGACTCCTGCATGGTTTTTCCATCAGACCGCAGCATGTCCCCAATAATGTGAAAGGGGCAGCAAAAACTTTAAAGGAGGACTCAAGGCTAAAAAAGCTTTGTGGACCCTTCATCCTCAAGAGTTTAGACATTTTTTGAAGATTGGTTAAAACAAGTCTTCATCTTTCAGGGTTAAACAAAATGGTGAGTAAAGTTTATTTGCATCTCGAAAATGTTTAGTTTTTCACTGTAAGCCAGGTGAAATCAAAGATAATGAAATCATTAAGACTTTACTGGACAAGATAATGAAGCCCCATGGTGTTAATAGAGAGAGGAGATTGTTCACAGAAGGATCTGTCAAATGCCATGTCCTTATCTGGGGCCCTCACACTAAGCAGATAGGCTCTATGGTCAAGTCTTTAAGAAAGTCTGATGGAGGAATTAGAAAACACTCACTCCCCGAGATTAAAATAAACCTTGTTGTAGAGATCATTACATTATCTCCTCGTCTGATCATTAACCACTTGATTAGCTGCCACCAGCTCATAGAAGAAGATACCCTTGGGTGTTGCTTACTCAACATGTAGAGCAAGTCAAGCATGAAGACCACAGTGGTTGACCAAATGAGAGTCCTACAGCATTAACTGTCACCTTTCACCCCTAAAAATCTCTTTAAATAAAAAAAATAATAATAATGATACAATTATAAAAAAAAAAAACAACATGGTGAGGGAATAAAAAAAAAACAGGAAATGTTTTTGGGTCCTTGTGCTTTAGTACGATTGATCCATCCGGAATGGTTACAGGGTAGGTTTCTTTTATTTCATGATAAATATAGTAAAACGCTCCAATGTTAAATCCGTAGATTTATATGTTCCTGGAATTCACACTTTCTTAATAGTTCCCTTGGATTGTAATATGCTCAATAAATCCACTTTAATCATTTTATAATAAAGTCCCGTACCTTTCGTTTCCAAAGAATTTCCTATAAAATATTGAAAATCTTTCCCGAGGTGTTTTATATCTTTTTGCTTTTAGAATTCCGGGAATTTTTAACACAATGTACAATTTTTTTGTGAAAGGCGCTATTTTTTTTTTCATTAAGAAATAGGGTCTGATTTTTTTTTTTTTTGAACAATTGGGGAATACATAATTTTTCTTAATATTTCTAAATAATATTGTTGTTTTCATATAATTTTTTCCTTACAATTGAAAATCAAATCGCTGTTTTTATTTTATTTTATGTTTGATGCTTATTTCAAATTTTGTGATATTACATCTTTTTTTTCCTATTTCTTTGTAGACATATTTTTTTCATCGATTTTTAAAGTGGTTTTCTGGAACTAGGATATTAATTGCTTATCCTTAGAATAGGCTATTATTAATAGATTGGTGGGGGTCTGACTTCCGTCACTCCCACTGATCAATTGTCTAAAAGGGTCACAGGGCTCAAGTGTCCTTCTCCCGGACATTGCAGGCCGCTGATGTCCTAATACACTGGGGACCAGTGCCATACATTGGCAGGGGCTGAGTCTGGTACTGCAGCTCAGTTTCACTCAACCCGGAAATCATAAAGGTGGGTTACCCATCCTGGACTGCCCCTTTATCAACCAGAAGAGCAATAACTGTTGAGTGGCATAAAGAAAATGTCTTCATTACAAAATCCCCATAAACTGATTTTTCACCCCTAATTTTTTTTTTTAGAACTTTTCCAATTAAATCTACTGTGTGATAAATATCACGGTTCCTGCTGTACTATATTATCATTGCTGATAATAACATTTTTTTGCCATGCCAGTGTGACCCCAATCACTATGGACAACACACTCCACACCGACAAGTCCCCAAAATTGGCACCAACTTTGGAAGAGCAATTTTTATATTGCTCCTTATGTCCCTTTAACTGTAAACTTGAAAGAACACTAATACACTATGTGATATCCAGTGCGGTGTCTCAGAGGACGGAGCATGGCACAAAGATTTTTTCATTGGTGCTGTGCCATGTCCCGCCCCCGCAGAACCTGATCTAGATATAACACATTTTATTTGCTATGTTCAGAGTGTTTTTAATTTAAAAAATAGATTTCCTACAATGTCATATCCTCTAAGAACTCGAATAAATTATGTAATGTCATACATTTTTTATAATTTTTTTTTTACATATTCTGCCATTTTTGTTTTTACTTTTTCCTCAGTTGTTTCTATGCTATATGTAAATTACCTAATGGAATTAGGAGGATTTTGAGCGTTTTTACAATAAGAGTAGAGATTCCCATTGTTTACAGCTGGGGTAGGAAACGTGTAAATTTATATCACCATTAAAAGTATGAGGGGAGCGATCAGTGAATCGAGGTATAGACTTATCTGTCTGCCAGACGCACCACTGTTATGCTCTGTTACATTTCATTCCCAGTTTGTTCTGGGCTCTGTACGTCTTAATCCTTCGATACTTTTGTTTGTTTCTCTTGGATATATAAGGACTTTAGGGATCACCCATCTGGAATTTTATGATTCCAAAAAAACAGAGGTGGGCTTGGACTCATCTGTGAAACATAAACGAAAGAAAAAGTTCGGAAATTTTAAAGTATTAACCACCACCCTTCATGACTAAATTATGGGCTATGCTGTCATCTTCCGGAAGTCAAAAACGTTATTATTTAATTATTTTGAAATGGACACCGTGCAGTAGTCTGTCAGGAACCCCATCTGCGAGATATTAAATTGTCAACGGCTAAATACCAACCTTAGTAAGTCGATTAGAAAAGCTACTTTTTCGGTCTGCGTGAAGCTGATCTTTGGCCAAGAATATCATGTCACCGTTTAGCGGGAACCAATACTTTTCAGTGGTTGGTTGCCTTAGATATTATGGATATTTTTTCTATTTTATTTCAATATTCAGCTCAGTGAATTAATCTCAAATTTATAAATGGAATGTGGAATTTCGTTTATTTTTCCTCCTATCTTTCTCTGAATCAAAGACTTATTTTTTAACTTTTTCAAATTGTGTTTAATACATCTAGACTAAACACGGCAGAACATAGACATTATCTAAAGACTGTTCATTTTTTAACCAAACTACTTTCTATGTTACAATCCATATAATATACTAGATGGTGGCCCGATTCTAACGCATCAGGTATTCTAGAATATGTATGCAGTTTCACGGGCGGACTGCACCTGTCGCTGATTGGTCGCGCCCGGCCGGCTGCGACCAATCAGGCTAGCGTCGGTCATCTCCCAGCTGCGTCGCCGTTGACCTCCGTGCGGCAGGAGCAGGAGATGACCCACGGTAACCGTAAGGAGATCAGCGGCTAGCGCCGCAGATCTCCCGACGGTAGGGGTGGCGTGCGTTGTTCGAATTCCTCACCAATTCGCGGCTGGACTGCGCCTGTCGCTGATTGGTCGCGGCCGGGTGTGACCAATCTGCGACGCAGGATTTCCGTTACAGACAGACAAGCAGAATTAGATGATTATATAATAGATAACCCATTTAACCCTAGTTTAATTATTTCTTGATCAGTTCTGCTCCTCATCCATCCTTCATCCTTCTACAGACCCAACATAACTCATGGTTGTTATGAGCCTTCACCCATTTACCCATAAAATAAAATACAACCTAAGTTTGCTTCTGTTTTGGGTTTATAAGGGACCATGGTGAATTTCGGTGGGACTGGTGGACATATGTGTATAAGAACCTAACAATTCTTACCCTGGTCGAGGTTCAGTTTCAATGCCCTGTTATTGTTTTCTGTGGGGAGAATGAAATAAGCTTCTTCCAGAGCTGTCTGGTTAGAGATGAACAAATCAATTAAATGCCAATCCAATTCGTGTTGAATTTTTAGGAATTCTTAGAATTTACTTAGAATTCTGTTTGTGTGAATCGTCAAAAATGGCCACTGACATTTTACATCAGTCAAAGAAGACTCCCATGACCTCAGCCATGGTTAAGCAGGCTTCCCCACAATGACTTGTAGCTATCGCATCACATATTCTAGCACAACTAATCATGAGGCCTAAAGGGAAAAAAACGATGAAAAACTCGCGCTAAAGTGTATACCTGAGGGGTTAAATCGTATAGGACAATTTCATGTGCCAGAAAATAGAACTGAAATGGCATACATTTTGTTGTGAGTTGCTAAACTTCTATGAGAAGGACTATTTGATTCCTGGCATCAGTATTTTAATGTTTGCATAAAAGGGAATCTACATGCCATTTCAGTTCTATTTTCTGGCACATGAAATTGTCCTATACAATTTAACCCCTCAGGTATACACTTTAGCGCAAGTTTTTCATCGTTTTTTTCCCTTTTGGTATATTTTATTGGACGGACGGAGTGGTTTTGTCCTGAAAGCTTGCTGCTTAGGTGGTATAAAACGCAGCGCCGATTGCTATTTCATTTATCTAATCATGAGGCCTGTATAAAAGCAGAGGCAGGGAATGCAGCAGCCATTTTGGTGGTGAATCTGGATAGTGAGAGGACATCAAATTTTAGCAATAGAGATAGGGAGAGAAAGCTAGAAACTGTATAGATTGTGTGTGACAGCACAGCAGTGAGGAGCAATTATTATCCATTTACCCATAGCCATATAAATTATCATCACTTTGATATTACTAGGGCATTAAAGAGCTTGAAATGAGTTGGACATCATACTGGGAGATCTGAGCATTATGCACATCTTTTCAGGGCAATAGGAGGACTTACGATTTGCAGTGAATTGATTTGCAGCAAATTGAAATTTTTTTTAAAAATTCAGCAAATTTTGCAGATTTGAATTTGAAAAGATTTGCTCATCTCTATTGTCTGGCAGTACCTTACCCCATTTCTCCAATGAAAACACATGAACACTGTTACATACCAGGCTCCGTTACCTTCCCGGAGTCCGCTGCCATGTGCTGTGCTTTATGTCACGTTTTGTAAGTTTCCCAAAATTGATCAACTAAATCCTCTTTGTTGTCCTATTTAAGGCCCATTTAGACATACACCTGTGTCTTGGGATTGAGACTCTAGGCCTGGGTTTGCGGTGCTTTGTGTATGGCAAGATCGGAAGACGGATATTGTCCAAACTAGTATTCGATAGACGGTTATTGAAGATTATTGGGCACCTTAAAAGATTGTTCCCATCTTTATATTCCTGCTTCCAACTATAGAATAGGCAAAAATAAGAAACCGATACCAATGATGTAGCAGAAAGGGTAATGGCCATTGAAGCGATCCAGCAGATGTGGCCACGTAAGTGAGATTCTCTCTAGTTTCAGTGTTTATCCAGTGTAGCCCAATTTCCTAGCTACCCCTATACGTCTCTATTCAGACCAAGAGCACACGCAGCAACCATGATCCTGTTCTTTAGACCTACTGACAGCAAGTAGTATGAACTGTCAATGGGGCAAAATGCCCAAAGATCCCACTTTATGACAATAGCAATGGCTGCCTGGTCCCATTCATTGCTCAACTGTGAAGTAGGTGAAAGTTTGTCTCGTTAATGGGTCTAGTAGTGTCCGATAATGTTAATGGACTGGGATGGTGCTTTCAACAATCTCTCAGCAGATGTGATGGGCAAATAAACAACGGAGAAGTTAAACAAACTCCAGATAAACATACGGCTTCACCGAGGTTAAAACATCTACTCCGATGTCCATCAACGCCATGTGCACCATTCCATTATCAACACACAGTTAACCCTCTGATAATCCCCCACCAGGACAGTACAATCCTGGAATTATTCATTTTTCTTAATATTCAATAAAAATTCCATAAAATCTTACGTATGAGGTGATAAGATATCACTTCAAATTCTCTTCAAATGTCACAGAAAAAAACAATTATTTGCCAGAAACATAATTTTTTGCAATAAGATTTCCGTAAATCCCACCAAAATTGCAGCAAGACGAAATTTTGCTAGATACAAAAGAGCTTTGGAAAGAGTTTATAATAATAAAATAAAATAATAATCACCCAGCCCCATCTGTATTTCTTGGTCCCGTCATTTTTGGGGCCACTTAAGGCGTCAGTGGTGTCTCCTGCGCTCCCTAGTTTACGATGCACGGCAGGAAACTCCAAAGAAGGAAGATGTTCAAGATGCCGGGAGCCTGAAGCCGCTGAAAATAGCCCAGTGAAGGCAGAACTGGTCATCAGACCAAAGGAGATGATCAGACCGAAGCTTTTCTCTTTTGAACATAAGTTTACTATGCTTCTGGGTCTGGAGAGAATTCAAAGCATAACAATGTACATTCAACTAGCATGAAATAGGTTTGATGTATATTACATTTTCTAGCCAAGTCGAGCTACCTGTTAAATCAAAATTTCAGGAGATTCGCTCATCACTACTAGCATGTTCACAGTTATAAGGTTTTCTATGCATATGTATGACCAGCAGTTACAGTTGTAGCCAAAAGTATTGACACCCCTGCAATTTTGTCAGATAATACTCAGTTTCTTCCTGAAAATGATTGCAAGCACAAATTCTTTGGTATTATTATCTTCATTTAATTTGTCTTAAATGAAAAAACACAAAAGAGAATGAAGCAAAAAGCTAAACATTGATCATTTCACACAAAACTCCAAAAATGGGCCACACAAAAGTATTGGCACCCTCAGCCTAATACTTGGTTGCACAACCTTTAGCCAAAATAACTGCGACCAACCGCTTCCTGTAACCATCAATGAGTTTCTTACAATGCTCTGCTGGAATTTTAGACAATTCTTCTTTGGCAAACTGCTCCAGGTCCCTGATATTTGAAGGGTGCCTTCTCCAAACTGCCATTTTTAGATCTCTCCACAGGTGTTCTATGGGATTCAGGTCTGGACTCATTGCTGGCCACCTTAGAAGTCTCCAGTGCTTTCTCTCAAACCATTTTCTAGTGCTTTTTGAAGTGTGTTTTGGGTCATTGTCCTGCTGGAAGACCCATGACCTCTGAGGGAGACCCAGCTTTCTCACACTAGGCCCTACATTATGCTGCAAAATTTGTTGGTAGTCTTCAGACTTCATAATGCCATGCACATGGTCAAGCAGTCCAGTGCCAGAGGCAGCAAAGCAACCCCAAAACATCAGGGAACCTCCGCCATGTTTGACTGTAGGGACCGTGTTTTTTTCTTTGAATGCCTCTTTTTTTCTCCTGTAAACTCTATGTTGATGCCTTTGCCCAAAAAGCTCTACTTTTGTCTCATCTGACCAGAGAACATTCTTCCAAAACGTTTTAGGCTTTTTCAGGTAAGTTTTGGCAAACTCCAGCCTGGCTTTTTTATGTCTCGGGGTAAGAAGTGGGGTCTTCCTTGGTCTCCTACCATACAGTCCCTTTTCATTCAGACGCCGACGGATAGTACAGGTTGACACTGTTGTACCCTCGGACTGCAGGGCAGCTTGAACTTGTTTGGATGTTAGTCGAGGTTCTTTATCCAACATCCGCACAATCTTGCGTTGAAATCTCTTGTCAATTTTTCTTTTCCATCCACATCTAGGGAGGTTAGCCACAGTGCCATGGGCTTTAAACTTCTTGATGACACTGCGCACGGTAGACACAGGAACATTCAGGTCTTTGGAGATGGACTTGTAGCCTTGAGATTGCTCATGCTTCCTCACAATTTGGTTTCTCAAGTCCTCAGACAGTTCTTTGGTCTTCTTTCTTTTCTCCATGCTCAATGTGGTACACGCAAGGACACAGGACAGAGGTTGAGTCAACTTTAATCCATGTCAACTGGCTGCAAGTGTGATTTAGTTATTGCCAACACCTGTTAGGTGCCACAGGTAAGTTACAGGTGCTGTTAATTACACAAATTAGAGAAGCATCACATGATTTTTCGAACAGTGCCAATACTTTTGTCCACCCTCTTTTTTATGTTTGGTGTGGAATTATATCCAATTTGGCTTTAGGACAATTCTTTTTGTGTTTTTTCATTTAAGACAAATTAAATGAAGATAATAATACCAAAGAATTTGTGTTTGCAATCATTTTCAGGAAGAAACTGAGTATTATCTGACAAAATTGCAGGGGTGTCAATACTTTTGGCCACAACTGTATATATCATAACCTACAAATTAACAAATATACTCTTATCTACCCAGTGTTTTTGGTTTCATAGAAATGTGATTCACGATATTTAGGTCTGTATGCATTAGCTCAACATTTTTGCTGACAGTTTTACTTCCACATTCAGTGTTTCTATTGCTGCTGACATATTTGCTACCACATTCAGTGTTTCTGTTGCTGCTGACAGTTTTACTTCCACATTCAGTGTTTCTGTTGCTGCTGACAGTTTTACTTCCACATTCAGTGTTTCTGTAGCTGCTGACATATTTGCTACCACATTCAGTGTTTCTGTTGCTGCTGACAGTTTTGCTTCCACATTCAGTGTTTCTGTTCCTGCTGACCATTTTGCTTCCACATTGAGTATCTCTGTTGCTGCTGATAGTTTGCTTCCATATTCAGTGTTTCTGCTGACAGTTTTACTTCCACATTCAGTGTTTTTGTTTCTGCTGACAATTTTACTTCCACATTCAGTGTTTCTGTTGCTGCTGATAGTTTTGCATCCACATTCAGTGTTTCTATTGCTGCCAACAAAAAAGGATGGTTCCTTTTAACCATAGCAAGGGTGGCAATAGCATAAACAATAGTTTATGCCATGAAAAATCTAGACCTCAAAAATTGTTTGGGGTAAAGAAAAAAAATAATTTGGGTCTCTGTTTGAATTTATTGTTTGAAATATACATTAGGCCCCCCCGTGTGGTTCTGGGATTTTTGCTCACCGTTCTTGTCATCATTTTGACCGCACGGGGTGAGATCTTGGGTGGAGCCCCGGATCAAGGGCGATTATCAGTGGTCTTGTATGGCTTCCATTTTCTCATTATTGCTCCCACAGTTGATTTCTTCACTCCAAGCTGCTTGCCTATTGCAGATTCAGTCTTCCCAGCCTGGTGTAGGGATACAATTTTGTTTCTGGTGCCCCTCGACAGCTCTTTGGTCTTCACCATAGTGGGGTTTGGAGTGTGACTATTTGAGGTTGTAACAAAGTTCAAACAGGTGCAATTACTACAGGTAATGAGTGGAGGACAGAGGAGCCTCTTAAAGAAGAAGTTACAGGTCTGTGAGAGCCAAAATCTTACATTTTCTAGGTGACCAAATACTTATTTTCCACCATAATTTGCAAAATAAATCTTGACAAATCAGACAAGGTGATTTTCTGGATTTGTTTTCTCATTCTGACTCTCCTAGTTGTGGTCTACCTATGATGTCAATTACAGGCCTCTCTCATCTTTTTAAGTGGGAGAACTTGCACAAATGGTGGCTGACTAAATACTTTTTTCCCCACTGTATAATAGAGTTTAAAAGTATAAAAAGAGCGAAGACCCAAAATGTTACAAAATACAAAAATTATTATTCATTAAAACATATACTTAGTTGTAAAACAAAAATCTCAAACTGATCCCCATGTCATTACATTTTTAGATGGCAATTTAGTTTTTGAATTAATGAAAATTAAAAAAAATATAATAATCTGCACTGTAATTTTTAGGTTCTAAGTAAAATAACATAAAAAGATAAAAATATAAATGAAAAATAAAAGAAATAAAGAAATACTTTTGACCACCCTCTTTTCCCGTTACATTATTATTAACAAGAGGGAAAAATGGCAGCGACTTGCTTAACATACAGTTTATGCTTTTCTTTGTAATGTGTGTGTTCTTCGTGTGAGTTTATCAAACTTGCAAAGGGCAACGAATAAAAAAAAAAAGTCAATAAAAGAGTTAACAAGGATCCCAAAATTCTTGTTGTAAACCACACAGTTGTGAAGAATGACAAGGTAATTGTGAATGAATGGTCATTATAAGTGTCCTGTGTGGGCACGTCAGACTCGCCTGTGTCACGCCAAACAACTTTTATGCTAAAACCTTAATTTTCATTCAGTGAAATCTATAAGAAAGTTGTCAGTTTTGTCCCAGATCCAGAACCATTTTCCACTGTTTGTGGAATTCCAGCAAAGTATTCCATAGAGTTTTTAATACTTTTTGCCATATGCAGCGGAAAACTGCAAGAATAAAATTTGACCAAAATTGGCTGTAAATATATAGTAAGATCAGAAAAAGAGAGGTTTGAAAGCTACGATCCATTTCAAGTATTTTTATGTCGCTTTCAATGACTCTGAAAAGAATGAAGCAGGGATTTATGATAGAAAAGAATTAGATATAAAGATGATTTTAGGGCTGTGTAATCCGTGGGGCTTCACTAAATTAGGATGTATTGTCGTTTTATTCTAATAAGTCAAATTACAATAATAATTAAAGAAAAACGAAAAACAGAAAGAAATAAACAAAAGCAAATAGAAATAATTCAGATTTGGAGTTAGTATCTATTCATACCCCATTTGGGCATTGCCGCTCCACGGGTACTGCAGCAAGTCACAACCAACGAGGTTGGACTTCTTGTGCCTTGCTCGTCGTGGTCACAGTACCCTAGGAGTTGTAATGGGACCACATTTACTTGTGTTGTGCTGCGATGTAACAGTGACACCTAGCAAACTTTGGTTGCGTGAAAGGTGTCGTGGTCATAGTCGCCGTGTATGGCCTTATGGCCAAAATGGTGAAGCACCAGCCTAAGTCTGATTTTTTATGGTGGTATCTTGTAATAGTTCCCTATGGGGTAATCAAAAGGATGTTATGAGTAAAATAACCTGCTGATCTGTATATATACAGTATTTTCCATGGTGTTACACGCCTGTCTTGGATCGGGGATTTACTTCCCTCACCCCGGTCCGCTAAGCTCTGTTGTGCTCCACATCGAACTTTTCAGATCAACTTACATTATGCCATGGGATCATCTGCCTTGGCCTATATAAGGCTCTCCAAGACACACACCTGTGTGTTGGTATTAGCACTTTTAATTTGTCTGTGCACAGTTCTCTGTCTGCAGCCTCCAGGATGTTTCCTGGCTGCCTGCAGATCCATTACCTCTGCTATCTGTTAATTCCAGTGGCTCTGTGGCTCTCCTGTCTGCTACATCGACACCCATGTCCCATGTGAACCTTAGGCTTGGAGGACCACCTCACCAGGTGAGTCTAACACATGGTCCTTTTTTTTTACAATAATGGAAAACTAAATGAACCCACAAAAACATTGCAAACAATTTAAAAAAAAATCATGAATCTGTTCTGCTGAAGTGAGAGGCACCTAATTTATGATAAAGTGATATCGTTGTTCTGTCTCCGACCTCTAATTTGTAATCCCTGATTATTTGTTTGATATTATTTGCAGTAATTTCTAGTAGAATACAGAGAAATTTGCACTTTTTCATAGACTCTATTGTTTGCAGTGTTTAGGATCCCTCTAGTGACCAGTGTCATATTCACAGTCTTATCTTCATTGTGTTTTCCATTTGTAATGTCTCAATCTCCTCTCCTTGCAATGCATTATGGTAGCATACCATCCATTTTCCTCCATTTTCCTTCAGCCTGTATCCATGAAGCAACTCATGTTTTCCTCTCCCCTTGCGATTGCATCGCCGGTATGTACTCATGCTTTCTGTAGCTAATTCCTGTCCTAATATTAGCCTGATTTAATCAGTCCTGCCCCTGGTCAGCTATTAGTATGAAAATGTTCATTCATAATGTATGTTATGTATATATGTATTCCTGTTGTACCCTATACTGATTGTATGTATATTATGTTTGTTTATAGTTTCACCGCACCAATATATCAAGTTCAATAAAAGCACAGATTCAATCACAGTCTCCTTATTGGACCCCAATATAGCAGCTTAGCTGTCTGTATAGCTGCAAATGTCTGCTTCATTCAGTGAGGACAGAACAATCGTTATAAACCAATATATAATTGTGCAAATTATAGACATTAAGGGGGGGCTATTAAAGGAAGTGCCTCATTTTCCATACTTCAAACATGCACAGAATTTTTCAACTTTTTTTACACCAGAAAACTGGAATTGTGTATAGTGCATTGTATGCTGGACTATAATATCTAAAAGTTATATTTGGTGGCCAAAAAAGCCCATATGAAAAATAAGCCAAAAAAAACCCACTGTCAAAAATAACAAATTGTGATACTTCTCAGAAATAGTTGTAGGGATGTAACCACCTGTAAATCCATAAAAGTTCTTAAAAGTCCATAAAAGTAGAAAACTTTTTTTTCCAGTGTCTATAATAAATAATAGCTGTATCCATGAACACCGTATTAACGCTTTCATGGAGTTTGGTTTTCCAATTTGACAATCAAAATTCTGGCTGTCCCTACTTTTTGCCAAATCATCCAGGAAAAAAAATAAACATTGGTCTTATTGTATACGTACTTCTCTACTGCTCTGTTTTGTATAAAATAAGAAAAAGCAACTTTACAAATAGTTTTAACTAAAAATCTACCATTTTGTATGTACAGCTTCTATACAGACCTATGTGTCTCCATGGTAACAGACTACAAACAGACCTTCTGTAGTCTGATCCTGCAGACATACTCGCGTAAGTTTGCTTCTGATGTTTTCATACCATACAATGGCTTAGTAAAGACTTTGCAGGATCAGACTATACAGGGTACACAAATAGTTTTGCATATGTGCTGTGGGCTTTTTTTTTAATGAGGCTATTTGAAAATTGGCCTAATTTTTTACATGCTTGATAGAAAAAGTCATCATACCCTTTCTTCATGTTCTGCACCTAACTAGGTAGAACGAACGTCCTACAACTATTCAGAATATGATTGTGCTTAGCAGATATTGTGAAATGAGATCTTGTAATTCGTAGTGAATTCCCTCAGTGTCCCCACGGCAATAAGCACAGGATATGTTAAATTTTGTTTATAGGCAAATCTGATGGTTATTAGGTGACCGCAGTACCCAATGCGGCATCACCCTCCTCTCCTCAGCTCTAGGGAATGAGGAACAGATGTGCAGACGAGCGATCAATGCCGCTTGTTTTCACTGACTTATCTCATAAAATATGGGCTTAGAAAACAGCTGAGCTGCTGCCAGAGCCAACGCCGAGCGAGAAGACGAGTTAGACGGAGAAGAAATGGTAGAAAAAAAATTATGTTTTTGGGAGAAAAAAATTAAAGGCTTGAATGTTTTTGGAACTTAGTAGGTGTAACCTAATTTTTAGCCAATTTTCAGTATATTAGTGCTAAGCACAGGGACAATTAGAAAGATAGTGTATTAGGCGCCGGGATTCTTCCTCTGCACAGGATGGATCCCAAGCTGTGTCTTTTCCTGCGATCTCCCATTCTGTCTCGACCGCAGCGGATCCTGCTAAGCAGAGACGTCGGTCTCAGAGGATTGCTCAG
Source organism: Dendrobates tinctorius (assembly GCF_039654945.1). NCBI lineage: Eukaryota > Metazoa > Chordata > Amphibia > Anura > Dendrobatidae > Dendrobates > Dendrobates tinctorius. Next base: position 2,435,736 of record NW_027361906.1, read on the forward strand.
ACCCATGCTGTGTGATTGATTGCTGCGCGATTGATTGCTGCTGCCTCTCCAGGTTCAGCTATAGCAATCAGCGGCGAGCGGTTGTTTCTGGGACTAAGTCCAGGTTTCGCTCTGCTGAGCATGCTCGTGAGGTGGCGACTAGAGTTGAGCGAAACGGGTCGAAAAAATTCAAAAGTCGCCGACTTTTGGCAAAGTCGGGTTTCATGAAACGAAACCCGACCCTAGGATGAGGTCGGCCACGAGGTCGGCGACTTACGCGCCAAAGTCGCGTTTCAAAAGTTTGTTTTGCGCTCTTTTTCAGCCAATCAGGATCCACGGACACTGTGGGCAACGTGATGACATAGGCACGGGTCACCACCATCTTTCAGAAGGGCATGCAAGTGATTGGCTTGCTTTGGTGGGCGTCACAGGGGGTATAAAAGGGCGTGCACGCCGACCGCCATCTTACTTCTGCCGATCTTAGTATAGGGAGAGGTTGCTGCTGATTCTGTAGGGAGAGCGTTAGGCAGGGAAGAAGACAAAAAAACTGCTTCTGCTGCTAGCGATTTGGCCTGCACAACACACAAGTCACTGTGTGTGCAGTGCAAGGGGAGGCTATATTGTGGTGTATCAGTGGTGTTGGTTGTTGGGCTGCCTTTTAAGGCTTCCTGACACGCTGGCATTGCTGTTTACCCACTGCTCCGCAAACTGCTTTTTTAAAAGCAATCCAATCTCCATTATCCTCTCGTCACTTTGGTCACAGGCAGCTGTGCCATCGAGCGTGTCACATAGCGCTCAGATATCAGTAGGCCGCACACAATCCACAAGTGTCCAGTGTCCACAAGTGTACGCAGAGATTCAAAATCTCCATTATCCTCTCGTCACTTTGGTCACAGGCAGCTGTGCCATCGAGCGTAACACATAGCGCTCAGATATCAGTGGGCCGCACACAATCCACAAGTGTCCAGTGTCCAAAAGTGTACGCAGAGATTCAAAATCTCCATTATCCTCTCGTCACTTTGGTCACAGGCAGCTGTGCCATCGAGCGTGTCACATAGCGCTCAGATATCAGTGGGCCGCACACAATCCGCAAGTGTCCAGTGTCCACAAGTGTACGCAGAGATTCAAAATCTCCATTATCCTCTCGTCACTTTGGTCACAGGCAGCTGTGCCATCGAGCGTGTCACATAGCGCTCAGATATCAGTGGGCCGCACACAATCCACAAGTGTCCACTGTCCACAAGTGTACGCAGAGATTCAAAGTCTCCATTATCCTCTCGTCACTTTGGTCACAGGCAGCTGTGCCATCGAGCGTGTCACATAGCGCTCAGATATCAGTGGGCCGCACACAATCCACAAGTGTCCAGTGTCCAAAAGTGTGCGCAGAGATTCAAAATCTCCATTATCCTCTCGTCACTTTGGTCACAGGCAGCTGTGCCATCGAGCGTGTCACATAGCGCTCAGATATCAGTGGGCCTCACACAATCCACAAGTGTCCACTGTCCAAAAGTGTACGCAGAGATTCAAAATCTCCATTATCCTCTCGTCACTTTGGTCACAGGCAGCTGTGCCATCGAGCGTGTCACATAGCGCTCAGATATCAGTGGGCCGCACACAATCCACAAGTGTCCACTGTCCACAAGTGTACGCAGAGATTCAAAATCTCCATTATCCTCTCGTCACTTTGGTCACAGGCAGCTGTGCCATCGAGCGTGTCACATAGCGCTCAGATATCAGTGGGCCGCACACAATCCACAAGTGTCCAGTGTCCAAAAGTGTACGCAGAGATTCAAAATCTCCATTATCCTCTCGTCACTTTGGTCACAGGCAGCTGTGCCATCGAGCGTGTCACATAGCGCTCAGATATCAGTGGGCCGCACACAATCCACAAGTGTCCACTGTCCACAAGTGTACGCAGAGATTCAAAATCTCCATTATCCTCTCGTCACTTTGGTCACAGGCAGCTGTGCCATCGAGCGTGTCACATAGTGCTCAGATATCAGTGGGCCGCACACAATCCACAAGTGTCCAGTGTCCAAAAGTGTACGCAGAGATTCAAAATCTCCATTATCCTTTCGTCACTTTGGTCACAGGCAGCTGTGCCATCGAGCGTGTCACATAGCGCTCAGATATCAGTGGGCCGCACACAATCCACAAGTGTCCAGTGTCCAAAAGTGTACGCAGAGATTCAAAATCTCCATTATCCTCTCGTCACTTTGGTCACAGGCAGCTGTGCCATCGAGCGTGTCACATAGCGCTCAGATATCAGTGAGCCGCACACAATCCACAAGTGTCCACTGTCCACAAGTGTACGCAGAGATTCAAAATCTCCATTATCCTCTCGTCACTTTGGTCACAGGCAGCTGTGCCATCGAGCGTGTCACATAGCGCTCAGATATCAGTGGGCCGCACACAATCCACAAGTGTCCACTGTCCACAAGTGTACGCAGAGATTCAAAATCTCCATTATCCTCTCGTCACTTTGGTCACAGGCAGCTGTGCCATCGAGCGTCTCACATAGCGCTCAGATATCAGTGGGCCGCACACAATCCACAAGTGTCCACTGTCCACAAGTGTGTGCAGAAATTCTAAAACTCCCCTGTCCTATAGACACCTTGTACCTTGTTTTACATTACTATATAGTTTGTTGGATTTTGTCTACATTTCTACCAAAAATGAGGAAGGCTGGTGGAAGAGGCCGTGGAATTGGGCGGGGGTTGGCAGCTGGTAATGATGGTGTTGGTGGTGGATCTGATGGTAGTGGCAAGAGCAAAATAGGACCGAATGCAGGAGGTGCTGACCCTGCGTCATCGTCTGGCTACATAAGGCCTCGAACGCTTAGTTTTCTAGGAGTTGGCAAACCGCTTTTAAAGGCAGAGCATCAGGAAAAAGTTTTGTCTTACATTGCTGACTCAGCCTCCAGCTCTATCGCCTCCTCTTCTTCAGTTGTAAAAAGTAAAAGCACTGAGTCGTCATTGGAGGCTCATGTTCATGAACCACACTTTTCCTTGTGTCCTTCACCCCAACCAAGATTGAAGGATGACGCAGGCCATACTACTGATTACTCCATGGAGCTGTTTTCACATACCATGCCTGGATTATCAAGTCAAATGGTGAATTACCCAGGCCAAGATGAATCTGACATGGAGTGCACTGATGCACAGCCGCTGATGGATGATTCTGCTGGTACATTCACTCAGAGCACTACATTGTCCTCGCAGTGTACAGAGCCAGATTTTGACCCTGATGAGACTCAGGTGCCCCTTCCCGCACACTATACCACCATACACGGTGACATAGAGAAAGGTGCACATGACATAGAAGAGGAGGTGATGGATGACCCAGTTGTTGACCCAGATTGGCATCCATTGGGGGAAGAGGGTGCTGCTTCCAATAGCTCAGATGAGGAGCATCCACAGCAGACATCGACATCGCAACAGCTGTTATCTGGCAGGACCGGAGCACTCCAAAGACAGGTTCCAAACATCAAAAGAGTTGCTGGACAGCTTGTCCAGAGGGTCAAAAGGTCACAGCGTGCTAGGCCGCAAAATGTCTGCCAAAGTAGGAAGAGTGCAGTGTGGCAGTTTTTTTTAACAAAATCCTCATGATCAGGCCAAGGTTATCTGTAAGAAGTGCGCAAAGACCTTTAGCCGAGGGAAAAATCTGAAAAATTTGAATACCAGTTGCATGCTTAGACATTTAACCAGCATGCACTTGCAAGCGTGGACACAACACCAAACCTCAAGTGCCACATGTGCAACTGATCACAACGAAGGTAGTCAGCAACGCTACATTGTTTCCCCCACTGTAAGCCCACCGGTTAGCACAGCAGCAAATGTTGAGGTGTCGTTGCAAGGCCACAGCAGTCAGGGAATCCCACTGTTATATCAACGAAAGACTGATTCTAGGCCATCAGAAAGAACACCAACTCCATCACCATCATCAACCCTCTCTCAGTCCACCCTGTCCACCGCTACTTCCACCATATGCAGCTCTCAAGTCCAGCTCACCCTCCCAGACACTATGAGTAGGTCAAGAAAGTACTCAGTCTCTCATCCGCGTACACTGGGTTTGAACGCCCACATTGCCAAACTAATCTCGTTTGAGATGATGCCCTTTCGGTTGGTGGAAAGCACAGCTTTCCGCGAACTCATGGCCTATGCAGTACCACGCTATGACCTACCCAGTCGCCACTTCTTCTCTCGCAAAGCCATCCCAGCCCTCCACCATCATGTGAAAGACCGCATTGTCCATGCACTCAAGCAGTCAGTGAGCGGAAAGGTGCACCTCACAACTGATGCATGGTCCAGTCGGCATGGCCAGGGCCGTTACGTGTCCATCACTGCGCACTGGGTTAATGTGGTGGATGCAGGGTCCACAGGGGACAGCGGTGGTGGGACAGTGCTGCCTATCCCACGGTATAGGAAACAGTTGGCTGTAGGCGTTCGACCCTCCTCCTCCTCCTCCAGAAGCGACAGCTCGTCCACAGAGCGCAGTCGTACGAGCACTCCATCTGCAGCTGCCACTGTTGCACACGATGTGTCCCCCTATCGAGCATCTAGTGGAAAGCGTCAGCAGGCTGTGTTGCAGATGATGTGTTTGGGCGACAGACACACCGCCGAGGTGCTGGCCGAGTACTTGAAGCGACAAACTGAGTCATGGCTGGGCAGTGTACATCTTGAGGCAGGCAAGGTAGTTAGTGATAACGGCCGTAATTTTGTGGCAGCCATAGCCCTTTCAAAACTCAGCCACATACCTTGCTTGGCTCACACCTTGAACCTGGTGGTGCAGTGCTTCCTCAAAAATTATCCGGAGTTAACAGCCCTGCTCCAGAAGGTGCGAAGACTGTGCGCGCACATCCGCCGGTCGCCTGTACACTCCGTTCGTATGCAGAAGCTGCAGCGATTGCTCCACCTTCCCAACCACCGCCTCATTATCGACATTGCAACAAGGTGGAACTCCACCCTGCACATGGTGGAGCGGCTGTGCGAGCAGAGGCAGGCCATAATGCATTTGTGGGAGGATACACGGCCAGGCACTTTGAGAGCAGACATGGAGTTGACAGGCGTGCAGTGGTCGAAGCTGAAAGACCTTTGTAAAGTCCTTCAGTGTTTTGAGGAATGCACACGGCTGGTAAGCGCAGACGACGCCATCCTAAGCATGAGCATCCCACTTATGCGTCTGCTCATGCAAACTTTGACGCACCTTAAGGAGCAGGCGTCTGCAGCCAATGTTGATGAGGAGGAAGAGGAGGAGGGAATCCTTGATGACATTCAGCCATTGTCTGCTCAGGGACCTCTCCTGGACGAGGTGGAGGAAGAAGAGGAGGAGGAGGAGGAGGATGATGGGGATGATTACTTAGGGGAGGAGGATGCATCTCGTGGGGCAAGTGAAAATGTTGGCGTGGCAAGGTCTGGTACAGGGTTTGTGCGTGACTGGAGGGATGTGGATTTGCCAGAAAGTGCTCCTCCACCCAGCACTCGCAGTGCATCATTGACACCGGGAACATTGGCCCACATGTCAGATTATGCCTTGCGGATCCTAAAAAGGGACCCCCGCATTGCCAAAATGATGAACGATGACGACTACTGGTTGGCCAGCATCCTGGATCCACGCTATAAAGGCAAATTACAAAACATCATGCCACAGGAGAACCTTGACCTAATATTGGCTAATAAACAAGCAACTCTGGTAAATCGGTTGCTTGAGGCATTCCCAGCACACAGCAGCGGTGATGGTTCTCACACGAGCCGTACGGGCCGGGGGCAGCTTGGCAGAGGTGTTCGTGGTGCACACAGCAGAAGTGGCGTTGGAGACAGGGGTTTCATGACAAAGTTGTGGACTGATTTTTCAAATACCGCTCACACAACTGGTAATACTGCATCGATGGAAAGTGACAGGAGACAGCAGTTGTCAACTATGGTTACAAACTACTTTTCCTCCCATATCGATGTTCTCCCACACAGGTCATTCCCCTTTGACTATTGGGCCGCTAAACTGGACACCTGGCCTGAATTGGCCCAATATGCCTTACAGGAGCTCGCTTGCCCAGCTGCAAGTGTGCTATCGGAAAGAGTCTTCAGTGCAGCTGGATCAATCCTGACAGAAAAAAGGACCCGTCTGTCAACCCAAAATGTGGATGATCTAACCTTCATTAAAATGAACCACGCATGGGTTTCCAAGGATTTTGTCCCACCTTCCCCTGATGACACATAGGGTGACAGAAAAATGGCTTGCTTTGGTCCACCTCTTCCTGGTACTTCACCTATTTCGCCTTTTGCATCAGTTGAATGTCCAACATCAACATATGCCACTTTCTAAAACTCCCTAACTGTGCTGCCTCCCCCCCCATGGCCGGGGTCACCACCTAGCGCACGACACCGTGCGAGTGCCGTTGCCCTGGACAGGTGGGTAGGCCGACTCTTGGGCGCGGGCACTGGCACAGGGTCCCTCATAGTGCAATCAAGTGTCTCTGACGGTGGTGGTGCACACCCGCCGTCAGACACACCGCTGTACTATGAGGGGCCCAGTGCCAGTACCGACGCCCACGAGTGGGCCCCCCTTGCTTGGCCAGGGCCCCAGCATTTGCAATCTTTACCTCTCCCTGCTCCTCCGCTGTGTAATCTGGGCCGTCAAATCCATACTGTGCCTGACACCGTCTGAGCCTGCCTCCTGAGACATATATTTTGAATGTGTACGCTATCCATACATGTTATCCGGGGATACGGTACCCTTTCTAACCTTTGTGCAATGACGTGCAATCCATACTGGGCCTAACACCGTCTGAGCCTGCCTCATGCTGTATAGACATATATTTTGAATGTGTACGCTATCCATACATGTTATCCGGGGATACGGTACCCTTTCTAACCTTTGTGCAATGACGTGCAATCCATACTGGGCCTAACACCGTCTGAGCCTGCCTCATGCTGTATAGACATATATTTTGAATGTGTACGCTATCCATACATGTTATCCGGGGATACGGTACCCCTTCTAACCTTTGTGCAATGACGTGCAATCCATACTGGGCCTAACACCGTCTGAGCCTGCCTCATGCTGTATAGACATATGTTTTGAATGTGTACGCTATCCATACATGTTATCCGGGGATACGGTACCCCTTCTAACCTTTGTGCAATGACGTGCAATCCATACTGGGCCTAACACCGTCTGAGCCTGCCTCATGCTGTATAGACATATATTTTGAATGTGTACGCTATCCATACATGTTATCCGGGGATACGGTACCCCTTCTAACCTTTGTGCAATGACGTGCAATCCATACTGGGCCTAACACCGTCTGAGCCTGCCTCATGCTGTATAGACATATATTTTGAATGTGTACGCTATCCATACATGTTATCCGGGGATACGGTACCCCTTCTAACCTTTGTGCAATGACGTGCAATCCATACTGGGCCTAACACCGTCTGACCCTGCCTCATGCTGTATAGACATATATTTTGAATGTGTACGCTATCCATACATGTTATCCGGGGATACGGTACCCCTTCTAACCTTTGTGCAATGACGTGCAATCCATACTGGGCCTAACACCGTCTGAGCCTGCCTCATGCTGTATAGACATATATTTTGAATGTGTACGCTATCCATACATGTTATCCGGGGATACGGTACCCCTTCTAACCTTTGTGCAATGACGTGCAATCCATACTGGGCCTAACACCGTCTGAGCCTGCCTCATGCTGTATAGACATATATTTTGAATGTGTACGCTATCCATACATGTTATCCGGGGATACGGTACCCCTTCTAACCTTTGTGCAATGACGTGCAATCCATACTGGGCCTAACACCGTCTGAGCCTGCCTCATGCTGTATAGACATATATTTTGAATGTGTACGCTATCCATACATGTTATCCGGGGATACGGTACCCCTTCTAACCTTTGTGCAATGACGTGCAATCCATACTGGGCCTAACACCGTCTGAGCCTGCCTCATGCTTTATAGACATATATTTTGAATGTGTACGCTATCCATACATGTTATCCGGGGATACAGTACCCCTTCTAACCTTTGTGCAATGACGTGCAATCCATACTGGGCCTAACACCGTCTGAGCCTGCCTCATGCTGTATAGACATATATTTTGAATGTGTACGCTATCCATACATGTTATCCGGGGATACGGTACCCCTTCTAACCTTTGTGCAATGACGTGCAATCCATACTGGGCCTAACACCGTCTGAGCCTGCCTCATGCTGTATAGACATATATTTTGAATGTGTACGCTATCCATACATGTTATCCAAAGATACGGTACCCTTTCTAACCTTTGTGCAATGACGTGCAATCCATACTGGGCCTAACACCGTCTGAGCCTGCCTCATGTTGTATAGACATATATTTTGAATGTGTACGCTATCCATACATGTTATCCGGGGATACGGTACCCCTTCTAACCTTTGTGCAATGACGTGCAATCCATACTGGGCCTAACACCGTCTGAGCCTGCCTCATGCTGTATAGACATATATTTTGAATGTGTACGCTATCCATACATGTTATCCGGGGATACGGTACCCCTTCTAACCTTTGTGCAATGACGTGCAATCCATACTGGGCCTAACACCGTCTGAGCCTGCCTCATGCTGTATAGACATATATTTTGAATGTGTACGCTATCCATACATGTTATCCAGGGATACGGTACCCTTTCTAACCTTTGTGCAATCACGTGCAATCCATACTGGGCGTGAGAACGGCTGGCGAGCTGTTAAGCAAGCTACAGCACCTGTCCAGACAAGTACAGGGATTCCCTAGCGAGGAGACTTATTTGATTGTTTTCTATGTTGGGACAGCAATTTTTGGGGAGCACTATACTCTGGAGAATGATAGATGGGGCCCACCATACACTGGAACATTCCAAAGGTGGACATCAGACACTGGAGCAGCATTTACAGGGCCCATTATACACTAGAGCAGTAGAAATGGGGCCCATTATGTTTGGAGCATTATTTGGGCCCATAAGACAGTGGAGCTTCATCCATGGGGACCAACATATACTGTAGCATTATGTGGAGCTCATCATATACTGTTTCAAACATTATATGGGACCAATGATTTTGTATGGAGAAATAGATGGGCCTCGTCATGAGATGTAAAAAGTGAGGTATTTTTCATTGTACTATACCGCTATTTCTCTGCTGTATCGGAGCATGATGAGTTGTGGTATGTGTTAAAGGGGCGCTCTTTCGCCCAGGGCACATGAAAACCTGCAGCCAGCCCTCCCCCCCACAAATTTAGCCAAATAACCCCCATTTTTCAGTGCGTAACTTGTATTATGAAGTTAATTAAGGTTGACAAGCTTAAGTAAGAAGAATTGATGCTTTTGGCATTCAAATGGGCACTGTAGGTGTGTTTCCTGTCCTCCTCTCACTGCCGACTTTTATTCCCCATTGACTTACATTGGGTTTCGTGTTTCGGGACGACCCCGACTTTTCCCTATAATCGGACGATCTTGCTCGACCCGACTTTTGGAAAAGTCAGGTTTCACGAAACGAAACGCGACCCTAAAAAAGCAAAAGTCGCTCAACTCTAGTGGCGACCTCTCATTGGTGGTCGGCGGTCAGCTGCTCAGGTCCTCAAGCGAGTCCAGATTGGTCCACCACCAAGGTCCTGGCAGACTGGGATCTATAAAATGATCTCACAGCCGCACGGCCGTGCGCTAGTATAGACGATGTGGTGTGTTTTGTATGCATGTCTCTGGTGAATGACTCACTATACTTCCCCTTTCCTTGGCTGTGCATGTGTTTAGGGCCGGTTTCGTACTGAGCTTACCCCGGCTCCTCCGGTCAGGAGTGGTGTGCACGTGTACTTCAGCCCAGCCAGCTAGTGCCTAGGCTGACAGTGTAGGAAGGAGGTAGAGTCAGCACCTTGCATCAGCACCAACTAGTGGCATCTCTTATGCAACGTCGTGCGCATAGTGGGTCTGGTCAGACTCTAACCCCAGTGTTCTAGGTGCTGAGCCGTAGAGACCTCACTAGCGCCATACCCAGTGCCCTGTGACAATTAACAGGGTACAGCACTTTTAGTTCTGTTATCTGCCTATCGCTCTGTGGCGTAACAGAGCACGCTTATTAGGCTACTGTTCACACAGTGTGACGGTTAACACTGCGTGCTTAGGTTGCCAATAGCGATACCTTCCCGTTCGTCATTGTTTACACTAGCTGCAGTTTTCCATCTCTGCACGGAGGACCCCAGGTTGCAAACTCACTTTATCATCATATTGGTGAAGAAGGGGCTAGAGATTCGGTCTAAGGGTCATCGAAAGTTGGGTGGAGGGAGACCAAACTTTACTCCACAGTCCATTCTGTATCAAGTGGTGGTAGGGCAAACATTTATCACACATTTATGTCATATCCAGTCAATATGCCATAAAGATACCAGTTTTAGGCTGGCACTGGTTTTCCATAGAAATCATCATACACCAAATTCTGTTCTTCGAATTGTTGCCATAGACATATTAAAGGAGTTATCCAGTTCCGGTGTCAGTGATGTTACAACCCTCTCCCCCGCCAAGACGCGTGCACAATCCGTGCTAGTTGTGCATATGTTCTATTCTGATTAACGGGGCATGTGGATATTATAGGCTGATCGTTCACGTATCTGGGCAGGTGTGTGCGTCGTAACTTGGAACCGATCAGAAGTGAGCGGTCGAGGACGGCGATCTATTAGTACTTTGAAATAAAAGCAGTGAACTCTTCCATAAGAAGAAACTAGTCATTACCAAGCGATGGGCTTTCTGGCTGAACATATAGCGGTGCAGAGATTAAAATAAGCCATTTTTCATTTGCTCCCGTAGATAAGATTCTGGTGGGATTGAGAGTGGCAGGAATCCATCCTGAGTTGCTTTCCGTCTGCGTGCAGGAGCAGTTAAATTGATTTGAGGGCAGCTGTCCAAAGATGAAGGTCAGATACTACTTAAGCATCTTGTTCAAGGATTTTTGAATGTTTTTCTTGGAGTGCCGACAACGAAGAGGCAGACATGGGGGTGTTGAGAAATGTTCTAAACCTTTTTACAAGTGGACTGTATTTGGGTTTTTTTTAAAGACCTTCTTCTCATGAAAGTTTTGAGTTTCATTCGCCCTCCTTGACTTCTGCAGCTTGAGTCACACTAATACAACAAATTTTTGGCTTGGCTGAATCCCAAAGTATGGGATATTTTCATCTACAGTTTTAGCCTCTTGATATCTATTACGGCACCTCTCATTATTATTATTACTATTTGCACATGACTTCAATCAAGAATGAAGCACATTGCGACCATAAATGTAAAACGGATTTATATATAGAGTGGTTGAATGTTTAATGAGGGTCAAGAATGGCCCCCCCAAATATAGGACCAGTGATAGCACTGTCATCATATCGGAGATAAGCACATGTTGACGGACAGATTGGATGGAACCATGATTGGACATTGATGGTCTCAAATAGGAGATGGAACATGGACTTTGTAGGTGCCTTTGTAAGAAGGCAAATGAGTGGTCTCCCTCTAAAGGAGTTGTCCGAGGATATAAAAAAAACTGTTTGGATTTTTTGCAAAATATAATTTAATTGAATTTACCAATATACTTTAAGAATTAAATAGGCACAGAGATCCCGACTTCAGAATTCCACTTCTATGTTGGTGAGTGATTTCAGGCTCATTTCACTGCCCCCTTTTCTGTCTCTGCATCGACCTGGAGAAGGAAGCTGGCTTAGCTAACCACGTAATATAATAGTAAGATTTTTTTTTTTTTCTATTTCCAAAAGATCCATATAACTTTTTACATCTCCAGGACAACCATTTTTAATAAAGTCACAAGCAAACTTTCCTGTTGTTACACACAGAGTCACAACAAGCTTGATTGTTACGGATCTTATACAGGGATAGAGCTTGGTGGTTGCAGTTCACACTAGGTTACGCTATTGCTTGAAAGTTCCAGAAAATAAGAAAGTAAAAGTTATAACTCTGTCTTTCTCTTTTAAGAAAGCCCTTATACTGTGTTACTTCATTCAGTCCTATAGAAAGTCTTTGCCTTAGGGTAGGGTCATACAACCATTTTTCTCTCATCCAGAAAATTGGATCAGGCTCTCGAAGGAGAAGAAAAAAATAATTTCCCTATCTTCTCCATTCTGTCATTTCATGAAACTAGGACTGCACTCAGGTGTCACCCAAGTGCAATCCGATTTTTTCCATGGACTCATACACATGAATGTTCAAGTGCAATCTGATACAACCTGTGCATGCTGCAAATTTTTTCTCAGAGCTGCTCAATCTAGGGAAAATATCAGACATGTGCACAGCCCTTTGGAATAACACAGGGACAAGTGCTACCCGTCAAAATGACAAATAGCACTAGTCCAATATATTCGGTTGTGTGCACTTTAACACCAACTCTAAGTTCAACTTTACACATCAGTCCATTCCAGGCAAATACCAAGTAGGAATAAGTGAGTCCTGTGTGTTGTTGATGAAAATGCAAAGGAAGACTCCAGGAGACAAGATTGGTAGCAATGCTGTTTACTATCAACGCGTTTCAAAGTTATCCCAATTCTTTATCAGGAAAAAAAATTAAAAAGCCAGTGGGTTTTTTTAAGTCAGATGACTTGAGCCTCGTCGCTACCAATCAAGTCTCCTGGAATCTCCGTTTTGATTTTTATGAGCAGCGCAGAGGACCCACTTACTCCTACTCGACACTTTACCAGTTACCTAACCTGTGGGGCTGCAGCAGAACCGAAAAAGGTGAACCAGGTTTCACAATACTGTCTCTTGTCATTGGATAAGACCCTATTTTGTTCCCCAGTTTCTTCTTCACATTCCAGGCTGATGTCTCAAGCTGCCTCTGGAATAAGTTTAGCACCCAACTATGAACCTTGATTAACTCTTGGGTTGACGTCTCCTAGTGGCCCAGCATATCATTCTCCAAAGTATCACAGCCAGGATGAGTACTGCAAGTTGCCCACTTCTGTGGCTAGACCAACCCATTGTACTATTCTAAGTCAACATTTATTTTCCCAATCACCTCACTGTAAACTATCTGTCCACTCACTTGGCATTTGTTATTGGCCCACCGAATTACCTTCAGCGGGCCAAGGTTCTGACCCAATGGCTCCAAAAGATTGATCAGTAGAAAACCCTATTTGGAGGTGACTTTTGAACCACCCATTTGCCACTAGGATATGTTTTCCATAATTGGTTTGTCAGAATTAACCGGTCCCTAAATCTTTCCAAGAAACAGTCGAGACAATCAGGTTAGCAACAGTAATTTACAGTCCTGCCAGGATTTATATGAACATTCTTCTGAATTTATTAGTCAAGTAATCGGCTCAACTGCTGAATTTGCATCTTTCAAAGTCAAATGTAGCACAGATGATAAATACTTTAGGTAAGCCTCTTTTGCAGATTTTCCAGAAACCGTGCACAGATTTGGGCATTTATGGAGGAAGCTGTAGACCACAGCTGGCTGGGACGTGCTGTTCTGGGCACTCTCCGCACATCCACAGATATTCCATTTATTCTGTCCTGCACGTAGACACTCTGTCTTTTTTCTACATCTTGGGCAATGGTCTTCATTTTCACCTGCAAATAAGAAAGATTTTCTGGTAACCTGGATGAAAATATTCCAGTCTGGTCAGGTGCAAGGCTCTGGAGTAGCACAATATATACACAACGCCTCACACGCTAGAAGGCGGCCATACTGCACCTAATATCAATGCCCCAAATATTTTTACATTTGTTATTTTTACCTTATTTGTATGTATATCCCAGAGCACAATAATGAGAATGTCATCACTCCATGACAGTCCATATTGCGAATGGGGCTTACAATGTAATTTTCCCAAGCAAACACACTGGAACTAATTAAATTGGATGTGAAATAGTCGATATTTTTGGAGTGTTGAGAGAACCCAAAGATTTCTAAAGAAATCCATCAAACAAAAATCATTTACTCTCCATACACATGCAAATTCGACCACATAGAACTCATACTTGAAGTCATCGACCAAACTGAATTGGGTCAAGAAGTCAAGAGTAAAACATAGATTGATACAGCACTTGTGTCTTGTAAAGCTCTTGCTCATAAAGACCATGTATGGATCAAACTCAGTCCAGACTGGAACTTCATAATGGGAAGATTCATCAATACCAGTGCTGAAGTGCTAATGGTGTGCCATTCTCTTCCACCATGTGCAACACCCACTAGTGCTGCGGGTACTCTGTACCGGGCCGGTAAGTTCTTAAAGGCAGCATTAACCCGATATGTAGCCTTGGGCGTGCAATGAATAATGATGAATAAAGGGTAAATAAAGTTTATCCCACTATAGGAGTTTGTGTTCTCCAGCAGCTCATTTCTACAGTGGATTGAGTAGCCCTGGTGCAGGTGGTAGATGGAATTGCAGGGGCTGGTGTTATAGCGGACTTGGGGATTCCTGCCTGTGTCTCCGAGCTGGCTGTTGATTCAGGCGGGGCTAGGTGTTGCAGCCTCCCCCCGTGAACACCGGCATGCTGCATGGCATACCACCCTTTTTCTCCCCAGTGGCGGGTGTATGAGACATGGTCTCCTGGGTAGAGATCCTTATCAGGGTGCCCCTCCATGAGATGAGACTCTACATCCCGCCGGGTGACGAACACCTCTGCGTACAGTCCGGGCTCCTTAATAAATCTCCAAACAGCTTTCAAATGGAAGGCCACGACACTACCCTGTCACCGTGGGCCCCTGTCTTCATGTTTGGCTTTGTGTGCCTGCGCCTTAGCCCGTAAGTTCCTCTCCTCAATAGTCGCCCGTTCAGCCTCATGCACCTTCTCCTTCATCTGCCTTTGGTGCATGAGCTGGCAGAGATATCCTTCCTGGCTAATGATTTGAGCCTCCCCGGGGAACCCCATCAGGTCAGCGCCGGATCGGTCCCACTGGAATGTCACCCACTCTGCATGCACCTCCTGGGACACTGGTTTTGGCTGCAGCAGGACAGCTGCTGTCTCCAGCTGACCACTGGGTTTATCCCAGTCCTGGTATTGTTGTACCCGGCCGTGTGGCCAGACTGGCAGGGTATCATAGGGTCCTATGAGGATGTCCAAGGCTACCGAGGCAGGATTAGTCGTCTTACCACCCACCGCTGTGTCTCCGGTGCCGGACTCCTCAGTCGGGGGCGGAGATGCTGGCTGCCCGCTTGTCTGCTGCTCCCATGCTTTATCCGCGAGTGCTGCTTTCCAGTCAGACACCACGGTCACGTGAGACCTGAGAAGCCGGCAGCTCAGCTCCTCCACCTCTGCATCCAGAACCTCCGGGTCCATGGCTGGCAGCGGGTCATAGCTCTTCTCCCACAGGCCGGGGCAGCTTCTTGCTTCTTCCCCGCACTCTGGGTGACCTCCACTCGCCATCTTGCCAGCCAGGTTCTCTGACGCACACTCTGGGGTTTCCCGCTTCCTCCTCTGTGGGTGGTCACTTTTCTTCCTTTTCCCGCCACTGCACGGGAGGAGGCGGATTTCTCTGGTTGATGGAAATATTCTTTTGACATAGAAGTACTGGTGAGGGACGTCCATGGCTTTCGCGCTGTTTTTCCAGGCTCCGCCCATGACAGTACTCCCTCTCCTCCTGCCCGCCCCATGGTGCTGCAATGGCGGCAATTTTACAATTCAACAAGTTAACAATTCTGCACAGTCTTTTGGGCACACGGGACCCTGTTTAAGGGTCGGTTCATCCTGTTTGTGATGCCAAGTTGCAACACCCGCTAGGGCCGTGGGTACTTGGTACTGGGGAGGTCAGTTCTTAAAGGGGATGTCACGACAGCAGTGACCCGATCCATAGCCCTTGGTGTGCAATGAATAATGATGAATAAAGGGGAAATAAAGTTTATGAAAGATAGTTCGTGATGCCACCTGTGGTGTTCAGCAAGTAAAGGTGTTAGCCGACGCTGCAGATGCAGTCCACTGGGGTAGATGTTAATGCAGCAGAGTTGGTTCAGCTCACCACAGGTAGAGCTATTCCCCAGGGCAGATTATGGTGTAGAATGATGGTGATGATGGTGGTTGTAGTGCAGGGCGAGTGATGCAGCAATAAATTGGAGGACACAGCAAAGTGCAGTCTTCACAAGTTTACTCACAGTTTGGATGGTACAAACCCTACGATAAAGGAGAGCAGGCATTTAGTGGGATGAGACCTGGTACATGTGGTCTTTCTAAAGATAATGAGGCCAACCAGGTAATTATAGAATCTGTATCCTGCATTTTTCACCAGTTTTCCCCCTCTGCAAACTCCGTCTCTTAACTTTTTAGTTGTCAATGAGTTAGTGAGTGTCAGATAAGCTACTATGATGTCTCTTATACACAACACACATAGAAATGAGGGCTCCTGCTCTCCTGTCTCTATGTAGCACATGCTCAGAAGCAGCAGCAGCATGGAGGACATTATACATCAGAACTGAGCAGTGTAGCTGTGAATTTAGTACTCAAATAAGCTAAAACATGCTTGAAAGCACCAGCACCTGTTTATGACTCTCTTTCTCTGACTCCCATTGAGTCTGCTTCTCCTTTAGATAGACTTTTTACATTTACGCCAATGTCGGACACCCTCCCTTTGATGTGGGCTTCGGCGGTGAGCCCACATCTTTCCCGGGACATGTCAGCTGTTTTGAACAGCTGACATTTGCCTGCAATAGCTGCGGGTGGAATCACGATCCACCCGCGGCTATTAACCCATTAAATGCCGCTGACAAACGCTGACAGCGGCATTTAACTCGCCCTTCCGACCATGTCATTGGCATCCTGCTGTGGCGACAAGCGACGCGTGGACGCGGGCGGGAGGACGTCTTCATCACCTCGTCTGACAGGTAAGTAACGACCGCCGACTGCTGCTATGTCGCTGGTGAGATCTGCCTGTTTGGCAACTCACTAGCGACCACTTAGCGATGCACCAGCAATCCTGACCGGGTCATATTGTTGTCGGGATCGCCGGTGCATCTCTAAGTGTGACGTTCAAAAGTAAAACTCGTCCCACAAAATACAAGCTGTTGTGAACTCATTTTCTGGTCTGCCTCTGGTTTCTGGTGAGGGAACTGTTTGTGCTGACAGAGGAATTGTGAGTTCTCTTTCCGGGCTCCCTCTTGTGGTGGCAGGAGGTAATGAAGCTGATCTAATTAACAGAGACCTGCCACCTGATAATAAGGACAGCGATTGGACATCTGGAGTCTCAGACTGGATTTAAGACAGCTGACTCCCTATTCCCATGCTGGTGATTTTTTTCCTGCCTCCTGAGGTCTTGGTTTCTAGCTCAGTTCCTGTCTTCTCAAGCTAAGTTTTCTCTGCTAATGTTCACATTTGATTTGGTTTTGTCTATTCAGTTTTTTGTGTGGTCAGCCAGCCCCGGCTGGGGCTGTGCTGAATTTCCACTCTTATGTTACTGTATGTGCCAGTTTGCTTTTTGTCCCTTATTAGATTGGCCTCTTTTTGCTCTGTTCTCAGAATATGCCAGAGTGCTGATATAGTGGGTGAAGTCTAGTGACTTCAGGGTTTTTTTTTGCTATCAGAAGTGTTGGACATTTTTTGCAGGGTTTTTTGGCGTGATTGCAGACAGTATCTTTCCTTTCCTGTCCTTTCTAGTTAGTGTGGGCCCCATCGTTTGCTCAGCCTATTTTCCTACCTGTCTTTGTGCTTTCATCTTGTTTCACCGTCAATACATGTGTGGGGGCTGTCTATTCCTTTGGGGTCTGCTCTGGGGCAGTTTAGATTTCCCCTTTCTTGCTTTAGGCTTATTTAGTTCTCCGGCTGCGACGAGGCGTCTAGAATCATCATAGGTACGCTCCATGGCTGCTGTTAGTTGTGTGGTTAGGATCAGGGGTCTGCAATCCACGTAGTTACCAACCTCTCTGGTTTTCTGTGACTTAGCTTGGTTTTGTTTTCTTCCTCGGTGACCCAATCATAACAACAAGCCCTCACGTGGACATATTGACGGAAAAATAAACAAGTTTTGGCTCCGGGATGGAGGGGAGCGAAAAACAAAAACGCAAAATTGAAAAAAGCTCCGGGCATGAAGGGGTTAATATGTAGCCCTTACCTGGTCCCTCAATGAGCTGGCAGTCCGTCTTTTTTTGACCAAGACAGATTATAGTACTCTTTAAAAGTGAACAGTTCAATATGCAAGGGGAAGGGTCAAAATTGACAAGAGAAGCAAATTTTTCTTATTAATCTACCTCAATTTCGCCATGAGGCCACGACAGGAAGTGTTGACATAGGGGCATCAAGGAAGAAAATCTTCGGGCATTAGACCCATAACAATAATGGTTGATAATGATACTTTTCTATATGACTTCTGGCCCTGCTGTGGTAGTTGGTGATTCATAGTTTGGTGGTGCCCCCTATGCACAGCCCTCTGCCGCCCCCAGCTAATCCCTTGGGTATGGAATTGCATTTCTTCAGTCATTGTCATTTTTTGGATCGATATCCCTGTGTAGAAGAATTTTGTGAATGCGGGGAAGGAGTTCACAAGAATTGAAAGGAGAAGGTGAGGAATAACCTCATGGCGTTGGTGATGATCTCGTCTATGTATACGCATATTCAAGGTGGCGTTCCTCCTTGATTTTCCTCTGCAGGTCCTTCTCAGAAGAAATATGGACATGCAGGAGGTATACACATACATTATATACATATATAGACACGTCCATATGTTAAAGCATCCAGAGCATGACACCCCCAGGACCTTGGCTTCCTTTTCTGAAATTAGTGAAAAATGTAATAAAAATGTACATATCCCCGGGGTCTGCTTAAGAGAAGGACAACGCAGCAAAGGAAAATATAGAAGAAGGATGTAAGGGATGGATGGGACATAAATATGGCAAACAGATGCTGCTATTTTTGCCTTTCTGCCATTAATCACTCCCCGAAGACCAAATAGTTATGATTTCAAGGGAAAAAACCTGATATTAATTTGCCATGTATTTCCTTCAAATTAAACGTCTCATTGCCTGCGCCACATGCTGCACCGGTCAGAGGAGCGAAGAACGCCATAATCTCTGCACAAAAGATGCGACTGGGCATCAAACCGGGACAACCGGGGAAGATCATGGAAGCTGATTGCAGCAGAATGCGGCGTGCTTATATACTCCCTGATATAAGTTCATTTCTTTATATATTTATTTCAGGATTTCCTAACACACAGCACCAAATCCTCTGCATAGATGAAGAATATCACCAAATCCTGACAACCTGCAGTCACCGTTTACTGTTTTATTGTTGAAATCATCTTATTATTTCCAATTTGTCAAGCTATCGCCTATTCTCCAGAGAGCCTAGACCCAAACCAAATCTATAATTGGGCTTTGAAATTCCCCCTTGGGCTCCACGACTACAGAATCTAGGGTTCCTCGGCTGCCATTAAATGTGGTCAGGGCTCCAATGCTGTGCTAGTGTGCTCCACTTGTCTAACCCCTTATACGCTTTAGCCGCTAATCACTATTGCATCTAAAGGGCTAAACTGTTGCGATTATTCCTAGCTCCAATCACAGCAGTTACCGGCGGATGGCCGCTATGTAAAACGCAGGAGCCCCTCCATATATATCACGTCCACGGTCCAACCAATGCAACACGTATACGACGGATGTTTGGAGAGGCGGGCAGACGCCAGGTAGAGGATGTGACCATTCTACTCTTTACTCGCCCAGTTCACAAGCTCTAAAACGGTGCCAAAAAAAATGATCAGCTTACACTCCCCGGGGTTATGGAGCTGTATGATGCCATGAATTATGTTTTTATGCATGGTCAGTATAGCTGGGTCAATAATAGAAGGAAAGTTGTATGAAGGAAACAGAATTTGAGATTCCCGAAAAATCTTATTTTTTCTTTATTTATCCAAAACGCCACATGACAAATATAGTGAAAGGGAACCTGTCTGAAAATTCTCCCTCAAAACCATTAATATGATTGTGTAACCCTTAAAAAACAAGTCAGTCAATCCCTTTATGACCCTAAAGCAAAGTTCCAGTAGCGAGAAATCACATTTGCAAGTTTTGTCTGGAAGTGCATTCGGGTGTGATGATGCACTTCCAGCTAGTTAAAATCACACTGTATTCCCTATCAGGCAGCACCCTTCCTTAGATGATTGATAGGTCAGTGGCCATGTACAAGAGCAAAAGATCTTTTAATGAGGCAGGGGATGTTGCTGCTAGGTAGGAAATACAGTGTGATGCTGAGGAGCCGGAAATGAATCGTAACGCCCCAATGCACTTCCAGACACAGTTTCAAAATGTGATTTTTCTTGCTGGAACCTTGCTTTACGGTCATAAAGGTATCGACTGGGTTATCATTCAAAAGGGCTACACAATCAAATTAATGGTTTGGAGGAGGGGAGGGGGTAAAAATTTATCTCAGGTTCCCTTTAAAATCAGAAATTCCAAGTGAATAGACCACTGATACTCATAGCAACAGCAGTGACTGCTGTAGGTCAAAGTACATGGGTCACCACTCATTCTATTTATTTATTTTACTCACTTATATAGCACCAATAACTCCGAAGCACTTTACATACATGATCATCATCATTCCGATTGGGGCTCACAATCTAGATTTCCTATCTTTGGAGTGTGGAAGAACCCAGAGGAAACCCACACAAACACGGGGAGCACAAAAAAACTCCTTCCAAATGTTGTCCACGGTTGGATTTGAACCCAGGAGCCCTGCGCTGTAAGGCTGCAGTGCTAACCACTGAGCCACAGTGCTGCACTCGTCTAAAACACTTCACAGCCTTGATCTCAGATTTGGTGGGGATCCTAGTGATCGGAACTCTGGCTATCCTATAAATAAGTAATAATTTGTCAAGTTGGGAATAGCAATTTAAACTTGAGGCATAATAAGTAATCTTGGGGTCCCCATGCTAAATTATACTTGATAACACACCAGAAATATCCAAGAGATTCTCTGAAAAAAATGAAGATTTCACTGACTTGGTAAATTCTTTGGGCACCACTGAAGACTCTCAAACTCTTCAAGAACCCAGTTCGATTGTGTGATGCCAGCATTGGAAATTTGTCTGATGATTGCGTCTTGGCATCCAAACTCACATTCCAAGGGCATGGAGGAGAGGAGAGGAGAGTTGGCAGTTGTGGGTAAGACTTTGAATAGACGCTAGCCAACTATGGCCACTTTTGGAAGCAACTGTGCTCAACGCATGAAGCACTTGTAATGAGTTTGGTTTTCGCTCTGTCCCCTGAGCCTTTTCCTCCTTTGCTATCTAATTTCATCTTGCATCTCCCCCATTCCATCATCCATTGTGATCAATAAATGCACTTTATATTTGAGTGGAGTTGGGTCTTCTTAGCTGTTGGTCACCAACTGTAATGCATTGTCTATTAACAATCACTAGCCTAAGGTCAGCCATGCTTGACAGCCATAATCCCATATGGCTGTTTTGATACATCCCATAGTTTGATGTGAAGCAGCAACTCCTACTTACAAGAAGCCAAAGGTCTTACCTTCAAATGGTGCAGGGGTAGCAGTTGCACTCTGTGGTTGCCAACTACCCGACTGCAAGAATAGTTGACATACTTCTCCAGCCTTGGCAAATTTTTACCAAAAAGCTATTTCTGTCAAGGTAGAGGTGTGTGCCTGACCTAAAAAAAATGGGCAAGGCAGGCTATATGGAAAAGAGGAAAAGATTCTTGTGACAAGCTTTGTTGTGTCCTTCCTGGAAAGACTTGCCTAAAAGTTGGCAAATATAATGGTGCATGGATGGTGGAGGCTGTTATGTATTTTATATTAGGGAACATGAATTACATCGTATATCTGTAAACTCTTCCAGAAAGTACATGAGACTCCTGGAGAAAGGAGAAACATCCTCAACCCCTAGAGGAGTAGGCAAATCTCCCATGCACCACAAATGAGCTCAGAAACCTTTTGGAAATTACTCAGTTTGTGGGGGTTTTTTTGCCCTCTAGTGGCAAGACATAGACTGGTCGGAGAATGGATATGGAAGGGGCATGTCTACTAATAGGGGGTATGGCCAAGAGGTTCCTGTAGAGAAATCCCAAACTCCCAGAAGAGTCATCAAATAACATTAGCCTTGTCAATTCTACCATGAATCTTCCAGAAATTGGTGATTTGGGGACTTTTCATGCCATTTACGGAAAAGACATACAGGTGCTGGAGAATGGACATGAAGGGGGGAACAACTGCTAAAAGTTGGTATGACTACGGCCAAAAAGTTCAGCCGCACAACTCACTCACTCCTAAACACTGGCCAGAAAAAAATGGCAAGCATGAATAACATCCCTGCATGGACACGACGGAGGGCAAGAGTCCCAACTGGTGAGGTCCAATGGTCTTATGTCAGCTCTGGTACAAATGTGGATAGATTTAGTCAGGAAATGCAATTTACTAAACTAATGGCACATTTTGATAAGTTTTGTGAAACTTTCATTATTATTTCACCAACTTTCATGGATCTTAAAACGCTCATGTTGAATTTCCTCTAGCATCATTTACAAACATTTTGATTCGGTGCCAGGAGAGACAGGTGTCCTAAGTGATTTGGATAATTGGCCCCAAAAACCTTCCCATCCTTCATCAGGGATCGTGTGGCCCCGTGATAAAAGTTTCGTCTGGTGTTTTCTCATGAGAGTGACACTTAGCCCATTTGACACTTGAGACGCAGGTAAGAAATATCTCCGCAGTGTGGAGTGACAGAATGAGCCTCATCTCAGGGAGGATGTTTATTTCCTGCCAGGAAGAAAATAAGTCTCTGTTGTCCACTCTGAAATCCCTCTGGACGACTTTTGGGAGAATTTCCTTCAGATGGTGATATTTGTTTAAATCGTTCGCGCTTCCTCTCCACAGATCGCCTTCATTTTGATGTGAAGAAACAGATTGTGGACATTTCCTCCAATTCTATTGCACTTTAACCTTTTTTTTCATTTCTTTCCTCAAAAATAATAATGAAGGAATTGGTCACGAGAAGAGGAAATCTAGGAAATTCAGATCTTCGGGTCATCTTTGTCAATTGAGATATTTACAGGTCTAATCAAGAAGTGACCATCCGGCATTTTGTTGGATCCCTTGACCTTGTCCTTCATGCAGGTCTACAGATTTTCGGGTGCTCAAGTCAATGCGGTATAGTGGGGGGTGATGAACATCATTAATGTCAAGGGCGTACGTTGCCTCCCTGGGCCAAATGGGCCACCGTGCCGAAGAACCAAATACCCTCTGTTGAACTGAAGAGCTGCTGGGATGGAGGCAACATAAGGAGTAAGGTGAAGGCCTGGGACAGGTGAGTATAATGTATTATATTTTTTAACTCCTTCCTTCCCGTTTGTTTATTTTGGTTTGAGGTCTGGAGTAACTTCAGGAGTCACTTTGAGGTCTGTAGTCACTTCATGACAGATGTGAATCTGAAGACTTTCTATTCAAAATGAATCAAATCTCTGCACCATTTGCTTACTATAGCCTCTTTGTTGCACTGTCTACTACTGGCTGCAAAAAGAGTTAACTTGGGAATCCATCAGCCAATTCGTCCATCTGATGGAGAGATTGTAGCTCCTTTTTCTGTCTGTCTCCTCTCAGCTGATTTATGACCAATGACCACATCAAAGTTGAATGTCCAGAGAAACAAAGAGCCTGTAAAAGCCAAATAGTGCATCATTCTTTCTTAAACCCTATTGCAAAAATAATTTTTATCCCCAATTAAATGCATATTGCATCAGCACAGCTATAATTGCCCTAAACCGAAATAGCAACCTCATCTCTTAGTTTCCAACACTGCAAAACTTGCTTGGACTTTCCCAATTTTCTAAAGGCAATCATCCTCCCAAAACTAGACTGACATTTTCCTACTTTTATCCATTAGTTTAGTATTAAACTTACTGGCATAAATTATATCACTCACTTCTTGCTTCCGGATCCTTTTTAGCTTTGGGTGCTTAGATTGGGAGATGGAGGCAAGTAAATACCGCATGTCTTCTAAGTGGTCTCAATATTTTGGGCCAGATGTGGAGCTGTTAATTTTTGGGTCTAAATTTTTGAGACCTGTCTGGGGTCTAAATTTTTTTATTGGCTCTGACATCTGAATATTGGGGTCTGAATTTTGGGAACCAAGACATATTATTCTGCCCTTGGTAACATGTGTTAGTTTTAAAGGGAATCTGTCACCTGTTTTGGCCGCTATAAGATGTTGCCACCGCTTTTCAGGGCTTATCTACAGCATTCTATAATGCTGTAGATAAGCCCCCGGTCTGACATGAAAGATAAGAAAAATACGTTTTATAATACTCAACCGGGGGCGCGGTCCGGTCTGATGGGTGATGTCATCCTCCTGCACAGGCATACTGATCTGCCCTGTTGAGGGCACAGCAAAGTGCTGCAGCGCGCAAGCGCTGGGCTTCTCTGACCTTTCCCGGCACCTGTGCACTGCAGTACTTTGCTCTGCCCTCAACAGTGCAGAGAAGTACACCTGCGCAGGAGCGCAATGCCAGGTAATGATGAAGCAAGCAGGAGGGCAGCATCACAAGAAGATGGGAGGCGCCGGACCCAGACCTGCGACATCGGACCGGACCGCACCTGACCGCCCCCCGGGTGAGTATAATAAAAGTTATTTTCTTCTCTTGCAAGTCGGACTGGGGGCTTATATACAACATTATAGAATGCTGTAGATGAGCCCTAAAAGGCGGTGGCCGTATCTCATAGCGCAAAAAGAGGTGACAGGATCCCTTTAAGTCTTTGTTCATATTATGCCTGGGCGAGATGTTTCAGGTACATTTGCATCTGAAGACTGGACAATTTTTCCTCCACTGATTGACTTCTGTTGTAAAAAAAAAATAAAATGTCAAATTCAAAATACTTTTTTCAGGTCATCTCTCCCCAAGAATGTTCCATTATTCAACACTTCCAAAGAGGAAATTTCTCCCAATGTGAATGAGACAAATGAATGTCGAATTGGCCAATCTTCTGACCTGCGTTATTCCGATAGGAAACAATAAAAACTTTATGATGTACACTTCTTTTTTTTATACATTTTACTTAAAATGTTTATGAAGGACATGAAATGATTAGATGCAAGGACAATTTCCCATTTTCCCTACACCATCATTTTTGTCTACATTTTATGGAAATCTGCAAATAGATGATAGATGTTAATTTCTGTCTTTTTTTTGCTCATTTAAGGTGCTGCCCCAATGGTCCTCCTCTTACCAGAAAGAATTAATGATTGGCAAACAAGCATGTCAATAACATTTTGTTAGGCAACCAGAGGTAGGATAAAATATCTACCGTATATCTGTTGTGTGATGTCGCCTTGGCCAATTGTGCTCTTCTTTTGGCTGCCCCTTGCAAAGTAAGAGACTAACAATTTAGGCAACACAATATAAAGAACAGTGTATATGTCAGCCAAAAAAGAGTAGAAATATCAAAAAACTGATCGTCACTTCCAAACAGAAATCAGGTGTGAACAGGTGCTTACGAAGTATAGCCATTTCAATATACAACCAACAAATAAAGTAGCACTCTGTAGCGCTATAGCATGCAAACATGGAATATATGACTTTTGAATTGCATAACTGCTCTAAAAAAATTAGAAAAATTGAGAATATTTCGCACATAAATTGGCGAATTCATGTGTACCCGGCAGCCACAATAAGGCGATTCTCGTTGCTGGGAACCTGCCTAATGTGACTCCTCTTTGGACGCGACGGTCAGTTTTTTGATATTCGTAAACATTGTCTCTCTGACTGATCACTCCACCCCTCACCACAGACGTTTTTAATTACAGCAGGATCCTACCTTTCCATAGAAATGTAGGCTTCAGCCTAGGAGAAGATTCACATTAGGCAAGATTCCCAGCAATAAGAATCACCTAATCATGCCTGCAGGGTACACATGAATTGGCCAATTTATGTACTCAGTATTCTCATCTTTTCTTATTTTCTAGAGCAATAATGCAATTCAAATTTCATATATTTTATGTTTGCATGCTATAACACTACAGAGTGCTACTTTATTTGTTGGCCAAAAGAAGAGTGGTGCATGTGCAAGATTTGGGACAGGAATAGAGGTGACGCCATACAGCTGAGACTGTCTCCACTGTTAATCAAGCAGTCAAATGTGGGACAAGGATGAGGGAAATCAGGAGGAACTGTGGACTGCAAGTGCACCCATTTGACCCTGCCCCCCTACACTAATGCACTTGCAATCTAATTAGCATAAAGAGAAATGGTGAATTTTAATACAACATAGCAACAGATGATGAAATTGGCATTGTCATCACACTGTTGTAGCCTGCACTACATCTGGGTGTTTGGAGAAAAAATTGCTGCACCCAATAGCTTCCTCTCCAGACTCCTCTCCTCCCCCAAAAATGTACGGGGACTTTAAGGCCAACCTTAAAGCCCCCCCATACACATCAGATTGCAAAAAAGATCTTTCGACTGACAGTTATTTCTCCCTAGTCCCGCTTACACAGGAATACTTGGCTCGACCATGTGCTTCTGTGTTCTCTATAAAAGGGAAACTGCCAAACTTCTCTGAACAAAAGGGTCAGCCATTGGAATTTCTATCTGCCAAATTGGGGGACCCCCATGCACATTAGACTGTTGGCTGATCCCATAAGTATCGACAAGTTTGGACAATTTTAGTCAAATGGGTAGAGTGGTCTCAATCTCTAGGCTAAGAATTATGTAAAGCCCAGCTTGAAGAACCTTTTTTGCAACTTATCGGAAGGTAATAAATGAATAAAAGTTTTGTAGAACTGTAAAGTGACAGTTTACATTTCTTAGGAAAGCGGAAATTGCCCAATAATGTAGGATGCTGTTGTAGTTGTGGGCACATTGTGCAATTTTATGTAAATCTATAAATCCTTACATCTCACTTTGGGTCCAATTATGCAAGGAAGAAAGACAAAAGTCACAAAAGCTTCTAAAAACATATCACAAGTCTCCTGAGTCTCTCAGCAACACTTTTTGTCCTTGGGATCACAATTCAAACTTCATTCCTCCACCACCGGTACAAAAATTAAGGAAAATATCTTGGAAAAGATTTAACTACTGCAAACTACAAAGAAATATAAAAATGTTAAAAAAGAGATCAAGGAGTCTGTCAGGTTTTCACGTTGATTTCCTCTGCTTGGAATGATCAGTTTGACCAATATGTGGTGAATGCTTGCTCTCCTGGGATTGTATTCAAGATCTTTCCTTCACTTTCTACAGTATATCCAATTACAATCTTGTCATCTGTATCTCAAAAATATCTCAATACTTTGCTCTTTTATTACCATGGAAAAACTGATGCTGACTCATTCCCGTTCAACTCACCACTAATCGGTCTTCCGCTAACTGCACTCACCCCAATTCAATTTATCCTGAATGCAGCTTCCAGGCTCATATTTTTGTCCAGCAGCTAAACCGATGCTTCCACCCTGTTCCAGTCATTGCACTGATTAGAGGGGGATCTAGTTTATCCTGCACCTGGGGCAAAAATTCATTTTGGCACCTTCTCTTTTACACAGTTTAGGCTGTTTGAGTAGTCGTCATGTTACCGCACACATGCAATTTGCACACTTATAGTCACGTGCCAACAAGCTGCTCTTCCTAACTCTCTCAATGATCAGTGAAAAACTACAGCCCCGGCTTTCTTGAGAGAAGCAAGAAGAGAAGCTGACATGTGACTGTAGGGATATGTGCACACAACATCTTTTAGATGCCAGAGTACCCAAGTTTTCCAAGGTAAAGACGCCAGCAGTGTTTTTTGTGAAGCACCTTTTTGGCATTTCTCCAGTAATTTTTCCAGCAGCACTGCTGCTACCTGCATCATTTTCTTGTGATGTAAATTTTAAATAATGAGCATCTTCCAAGTCACTCACTATCTTGTATCCCCCACACACACACACTTTCCCTTTCCATACTGGAGCCCCATTTTACATTTGCTGTAGCTATAATGTGCCCCCATACTGTGCCCTGACACTGTGCCCACCCTTTAACGTCCAATCTCTCTGCTATGCCCTCAACCTCTTTCTCCTCTGTAAACTGCCCTCCATACTGTGCCCTCACACTGTTCCACCATGCTGCACCATTTCTATACTGCATTATATACTGACCCCTCACACTACCCAGCCTCTCAATTCTGTTCCCTCCTTTCACACTTTTCTCACCTTACTGTCCCCTCATACTGTTCCCCCCACACTGCCCAGTCTCTGTACCATGTCCCCTCTCACTCTCCCCCACAATACTGTCCCCTCATCCTATCCCCCCATAAAACTACTGACTCGCCCCCAGAGGCCGTGGGGTACTCAGTGCCGGGCCCGTTGACTTCAATGGGAGATGTCACAGTGGCAGTGACCCGGTCCGTGGCCTCAGGCGGTCAATATAAAAGGGGTAGAGTGATGGGGATAAAGTTGTTGAGATGATTTGTGACGCCACCTGTGGTTTCTGGTCAGTTTGACCAGCGCTGCAGGGTTGCTTCTCTGGGACAGATGGTATGGTGCAGCAATGATGTTGAAGCTCCCCACAGGTGGAGCTATAGTCCCAGGGCAGAGTAGATGAGGATGGCAAGTGGGGAGATGGTGTAAAAAAGTAGATGTAACAGAGCCGGGTGTAAGGCGCAAGAATAAGTGGAGGACACAAGGGCATGTAATTCCAAGGCTTTACTCGCAGTCTGCACACAGATGCACGCTTCGGTGCCGTGTCCTCCAGGTCAGGGGCTCAGCCAACTCCCAGGCAAGGTAAAGCACACCTTTCCAACACCCCTCCAACATGTGCCTTCTCTGAACGTCTCCACACTAGCGCCTAATCTGAAGTACTTGTAGTTGCGCATTAAACTCAAGTTCCTACTTCTTGATGTTACTTAGAACTCTACTTATACGGCAGACAGCTGTAGCCTGCTTCGGGGACTCCTTGCTATCATGTCCCGGCTCATCCATGTTGCTGTTGTGCCCCCAAGTCTTAGATGGGAATAAAGTAGTGACGACTTCTATTCCTCCGGTTTCTGCTGCAGGAACATCAGTATCCATACAACCTCGGGGACCGGACCCCAGCCATGCGCTTCAAACTTGAGGAAGGGCTCTGCTCTGACCCTAGTCCTTATTTCTCTTCTTCTCCTTCCGTTCCGTACTAAACTATCTTCCTTCTGAAGAATCAGGCTTTCGATGGCTCTTTCCTGTGCCAGCAGCTCCAGGTCATAGGAGTCTGCTGCAGCACTTCCTTCACTCCATCCCTCTCAGGGGATCTTCTCTCACAGACTGACCTTTTCCTAATATTAATACAAAAAATGGTGGGGGGAACAAGAGGCGCAATAGTGCCCTATCACTAGTGACACTTGAAGTATGAGCGGTATAATACAGTTCCACTCACCTATTCTAGTTGTGTAACCCACAACTGGCTTGAGAGCATATCACAGAATCAGCTGCTGCAGGACCTCCACCAACCACTCGCACGTGGAAAAACCTTCAGAAAGTTGTGGGAAGCAGGGTGTGTTGCAGTCCGCGCTGCCGAGATTCACAAATCACCTGGGATGCAAGATGTTGTAGCAGTGTACTCCTTTATTTCCTCCTACGCGTTTCGGCGCCCTTCCTGGCACCTTCCTCAGGGAATAAAGGAGTACACTGCTACAACATCTTGCATCCCAGGTGATTTGTGAATCTCAGCAGCGCGGACTGCAACATACCCTGCTTCCCACAACTTTCTGAAGCTTTTCCTAATATTCTCCCACTCTCTTGTGCAGTCTAAGCTCCACCCACCTCCCAGCACTCTTCATGTTCCAAGCAGGGAGCCACAAAGGTTGCTCTGCTATACTAGTGGTGTGCGTGTAGGATGTGAGTGTTGGAGTGTGGTCAGGTGTCTCCACCTTACCTGGATAGTGGGGTATCACACCTCAGGAGGAGGTGCAGTACCTCTGTGGCGACTGAACCCTCAGGGGCGCCACACTACTCTTTATCTTCGGCTTCATTGGAGCACTTTACTTACCACTGCATTCTACTCCTCTCCAGAGCAAGAATGACATGAGGTGATCTCATCATGTTGTATGTATGTGGCCTTGACCCAAGAAGTGGTGGTGGTGAGACCTTCATTTGCATTTGTGTCTGAAAGACTCGAGTACAATTGACTGTGGTGAGCCAGCATTTTACATATTCTGTTATTTTAACAATCAGCCCAGGTAACAGCTAAATCCCACTCTAGTTGGGCTGGAAAATGCGAGCCTCTGGTAGACACCTCCGACCGCCGCATGAGGCACCCCAACAGTGGCCTCCAGCTGGTTGAGCTCAGGGCAAATACCTCATCTATTTTCCCCTAGTTTCGCCCTAGCACTAGTTGCATATCCCCTTCCTGCAGTGGCCAGTTTACATTTAATTGCTTTCTTTTCTTCTACTATCCCACTATCCAAGAGCCAGAGCATTTTTATGTTTCCGCTCACATAATGTGATATTTTTAAAGTTCGGATGATATTTATTTTTGCAGCTTCTTCATTTACAGAATGGAAGAAGAGGGGTACTTTAGCTTCAATAACAGTCGGCCAAAATGGCCAATTTCAACCACAATGAATGATCGGGGTCGATGAAACAAATAACTCCTCATTTCAACTGATGCCCAACCAGTAAATCACCACCTTCCAGTAAAACGCGTTTGACTTTTTCTTTTGGCCGTTGACAATCACTGACTGAATCATTGGACAAAAAAATCCCAAACAGCTGATACAGTCACCGAGGATGTGTTTGCTGTTGACGAAGACTTTTCATCTGATAATTGAGCAATTCTTTGTCTGACCCTTATTGTATAATGTGTATGGCGGCTCTTAGAAGTTGCAGTCACTGTTGACCACAACATCTAAAGCTTATGCCCATTACTATTGTTATGTCACATGACAGCTGCAGCCAATAAGCAGCTGTCGATTGGCTAAAGCCTCGGTATTCTATCCACGTCAACTGATTGGTTGCAGATGTCATGCGAAATAACAATGGCACATGACCACTGAAGTCACAGAGTATGTGACTTCTCAGGAGTGGAACCAGTGTGGAAAGTAAACTCTATTTAGCTCATTCGATTAAGAAAGGGGTTGTCCGATACTGGACAACCAATTTAAGCATCCCCTCCCCTAAAAAACACGTGCTTAGGCAGATCTAAAAGCCACTTTAAAAGGGCCAAATTTGAGAAAAAGTGATCCTAGATTATTGTCCTGATTAGTAAATAAGTGAAAAGATTGTTCGTTGGGTGTGACAATTTTTAAGCACACCTAAAAATTATCGTTCTTGGAAAAGGACATCTGCTGCAGTCTATCATATTAACAATCGTTCTGCATGCATAGAAGTGTGGTGGGAGTTAAGTCTTAGAAAACATCCAATTATTGCTGTAAAAGTGACATGGAACTAATTAACAAGATGAATCTCATTCCCCAGTCCGCTTCCCATCAATGTTCATGTCCTTAATTAAGCCCCGTTAGCACTCTTCAGTCAACTTTATTTATTTAAACAGCCCAACAACCAAAAAGTATGTGTTGTCTGTTTGTGTTTAGAACCCTAGTGAAACAAATTAAAGTCTCAGCCATCTCATATAAACCGTGGGATGATGCCTGGCTGTGCCTCCTCCCTACTGACATTGAGTAACAGGCTTACTGCCATAAAGTCCCATTGTTTATTTACACTTGTAAACATTGGATGGGGTGGAACCCTGTAGACCTGGAGCTGATAAGACAACTTGTATCTGATAAGTGTCAATAATAGATTGCTGTAATTACCGATGGTGCTCATGGTGGTCTAGGCCGCAATGACAAACAGCAGACAGATTTAGCACTCTAATAAATTTAAGGAACTCAATCTAATTACCCAGAGTTTCAGCATCTAAAGAAGCATCTTCAATTACTCAGCCACATTCGGTGCCTGCACAACACTTTTCCTTGTGAAAGCTTCTGGCCACCCACATTCTCCGTCTTCAGAACACATTCCAACATCCTACATTTTATGACCGACCATTACATTATTGTAACCATACGGCCGTTATACGGCTACTTGTACTGTAATTGGCAAAGTATGACGCACCACCCAACCCAGACCTCCAATTGGAACTGGATTTGAAGTCTTTTGCCTAATAACATGCTAGAGGGCATCAATGTTGGTCTTGATCACCTCCTGTTTAACACCTTGCTCTCATGCTAACTCTTCAATCCAAAATATATTTTTTTATATGGTTCAAACTATAGAGGTGTATAAAATATATCAGGATTCACATACAGACAGAGCAGAATTTCAAAGAAAGAGCAGATCCTTACACCTGGTATCCTGCTCGCACTTTGGACTTTTTAGGCTTTCCATTAAAATGGTCAGAATCTGCTTTACAGTTTGGTTCTGCGGCGTGAAACTGTCATGACATGGGCAAATCTCTTGTTAAAAAAAAAGTTTTTTCTAGCACCTGATTACCAAAAGCTGATTTTTTTTTAATTGGCATGAGTAAGTAGCAAAAAGCAAGTGGCTTCTTAGAAAAGGGGCATGATCTTAAAGCTTGAGCCAAAGTTAGTTAACAAGTAAATGGTTAGACTAGCCCATCAATAAGTCACCAAATGTATCATCTAGCACAAGGGAAGAGTCAGCCAGCCATACAATACTGTAACTCAGGAGAGGATCACAACTAGCCCATCTAGACTAGCCCATCAATAAGTCACCAAATTTATCATCTAGCACAAGGGAAGAGTCAGCCAGCCATACAATACTGTAACTCAGGAGAGGATCGCAACTAGCCCATCTAGACTAGCCCATCAAAAAGTCACCAAATTTATCATCTAGTCAGCCAGCTATACAATACTGTAACTCAGGAGAGGATCACAATGCAATGATATATTCAGTTTATTTGCTGCTTATTTGTAGTTTGTTAGCAAAGCCAAAAATAAACAAAAAGGTGTTCATTTGTACACTCTGAGCCCTCGCGGGCAGGGTCTTCTCTC
This sequence comes from Dendrobates tinctorius, assembly GCF_039654945.1. Lineage (NCBI taxonomy): Eukaryota > Metazoa > Chordata > Amphibia > Anura > Dendrobatidae > Dendrobates > Dendrobates tinctorius. The sequence continues at coordinate 2,468,618 of NW_027361906.1, forward strand.
CTCCTGTACCAGTCAGTGACTTGTATTGTTTAAGATTATTGTACTTTTTTATTATGTATACTCTTTTTCAAATGTAATGTGCATTAGAATAAATGGTGCTGTAATAATAAATAATAATAATAAAAGTAAAATACTTTATTAATATAAAGAATATATTTAAATAACAACTTATTGTTAAAAGGCAGAGTAACTCAGTGGAGGCTACAAAACATATCTAGGTTATAGTATATATTGATTGCAGTATGCACATACCCTATGTTCCAGTCGATAGAGAGGCAAGAAAGTGATTGATGGTATAACTTACATGATTCTCTAATAGGCAAACATGGCTGTAGAGTAGCACTTGCTCCCCATCACGTGTTTCGCACAGCTTCATCAGGGGGCATGTCATAAGAGGAACAGGAAAGGGAGTATATGAAGGCAGGCCCAATTAATAGTGAGGCAGTGAGAACATGACTTCTCACATGAGCATCATACATATGGTGAAAAAGGGCTGTCCAGCAATTAAGTTTTTTTCACTGCTGGTATATACTCTATTTATGTTCACGGTTTATTTGCTGTTGGTATATATGTGCTGTTTGCTTACGGCTAGTATATATATTTATTATTGTGTTTTTTTCACTGCTAGGATATATTTACTGTATGTACAAGGGTTATTTTCTGACGGCATATATTTATGTGCTGTGTATTCACTGCTGGTATATATTATGTGTTTGTTTTTTTCACTGGTGGTATATTTATATACATAGTTTTTTCACTGCTGGTATATATTTATGTGCAGATTTTTCACTGCTGGTATATATTTATGTGTGTGGTTTATTCACGGCTGGTATATATTTTTTGTGTGATTAATTCATTCCTGTTATGTATTTATGTGTGCAGTTTATTCACTGCTGGAATATATTTATGTGTGCAGTTTATTCACTGCTGGTATATATTTCTGTTCTATTTTTCTGTTTGTTTACGGCTATTATATATATTTATGTGTGTGTTTTTTCACTGCTGGTTTATTTTTGTACATGGTTTATTTTCTGCTGGGATATATTTTTCTGCTTTTTATTCACTGCTGGTATATATGTATCTAAACAGTTTATTTATTACTGGTATATATTTTTGTGTGCTGTTTATTCACTTCAGGTTTATATTTATGTATGTGGTTTATTTATTGCTGTTACATTATGGGCCTAAAGACTTCTACAGGTGCTGTTTTACATTTCTCTACTATACTGATGTATAATGCGTCCATGTACATGAGCCCCGTGCTTGTATTACATCCTCAATTTTATGTTTCTTTATCCCTTTCTATTACATTTTTCTCTTATGTCATAAAAAACGTCCAAAAGAGCCAAAGAAGTCGCTGAAAAAAACCTGGACATTTGTATTAGTTTTGGTCTTTAATCCTGCTGGTTTTAGTCTCCAGTTTCACGTTGTCCTCTCTGAACTTTTTGTGAGAGTGGATTACTGACACAAAATAAAACATCTGAAATCCCTCGGCAAACCACAGAGAGATATTCAGAATTATCATCTGCGATAGAAGAAATATCCCTACTCCATAAACAGCATTTGCTACCGCCGCATGATAGGAGAATGGTTTACGGCTGTTGCGGTCATTCGCTCGGTTCACCGTTTATTTGTTTGGCAAAGGTGTTACATTGGAATGTGCATATTTTTGGAAAATTGTGAACTAAAACAAAGCAAAATCCAAGATTTGTGTTTACAATATGGTGGGAAATGAAATGTAAGACTTAGCAGCAATAGAATTTCATTCTGTATTTTATTTGGCTGCGTTGCCCCTTTATCTATCGCTGGACATTCTTTGGCTACAGGAAGAAGTTTTGTGCTGGAATTCCCTCTTTAGATAGAAGTTCAGTTTCTTGTCTATTTATTTAATGTTGTCACTCTTCTGGGTGATTGCTACGTCAAATGATTTTCTAGGTTAGAATTGGAAGCAATGACTCCTTTAGAGTTGTCCAGTATGGACGACTCATAGAACCATGCTCCGACTGTCATAAATGGTGGCACCAACTTCAACTGTACATTGACCATCACGACATATATCGTACCTCATAAATAAATGGAATTGCACTTGAAGGGGTTGTCCGAGGATAACATACTGGTGACCTAACCTTTGGGATCGTTCATCAATATCAGATTGGTGAAGGTCTTACACCTCAAACACATAGCTGATACTTGGAGCCTCAACTGCTGTAAGTTCCCAAGAAGAGCACAACTCTGTACCCTGTGTACTGCATCTCAGCTCTGGTTGAAATGAATGGGATCTGAGGTGTGGTACATGAGAACGGTCACTAAATATTTTCAGCTCCATATACTGTGAACCTCTTATAAGAGGATGAGTAGGGTTCCTGGCTTTTGAACCCCCACCAATCCATGACTAGTCATAAAGTTAGATCATTAATATATTAGTCCAGGACTACCCCTTGAGTAAGGAATGGAAATCATAGACTATAAAAGCAGACAATAGTACCACTGTCCTTGTTCTCCAATGATAATGAGGTGAATCTGTTAATTCAATCCCATTCTATACAGTAAAGTCGACATGTGAGCTTCAGAAAAGAGGGTGCACCAACCTATTATGACTATTATTGATGAGAAAAATCTGCATTTTATACATCAAGTGAAAACTTTGAAAAAATGAATACTCATATACCAAAGGCCTCACCTTGTCTATGTCTTTACAGCCCAATTGACTTATTCGCGCCACCAGTTGTTTTGGGTCTTCAGCACAAACGGCGCCCACTAGACCTACTGTATTGATGTCATGACTTTACAGCCTCAAGCGCTTGGCACTTGAGACCTAGTCAGTTTAGGCCTCACACAATATTATTAAGGGCATTGAACTGCAACTTTATGAAGTTGCGAGTCCTAGTTGGTGCCGGAATCACCAAAGACCCAATGGGACCTCTAGCATGAAAAAGACAGGCAGCCAGCAAATGAAGACCTGACGAGAACTACGAAGCAGTTAGCTGCACGGATGAGGTGAAGGACAAGGAGAAGTTGTTTTTTTTTTTCAGCCTTTCCGGCCCTGTTGAATCCACCTTTTGCTGTATTTGAGAGAAACAAATCTACAAAAAAAATGTAGACTTTGCCAAAACCGAATTTCTGGTGAAATTTGAGACAAAATCAATTCACTTTGATGTGATTCTCTCATCTCTAATGACTACTGCAGCGAGCAGTATGAAAATTGGAATTTTGCAAGATTTTGGGGGGTGATGGTTTGGGGGGTGGAATAGTGTCAAAACAACGAAAATTAATATTTGTTTGAATAATATGTCAGTATGAATTTATAGTTTCAATCCATTTTGAGTATATAGGTTCTATAACCTCTAATTAGTTGCGTGGGGTCCATTGGACCCCAAGCAAGTTAATTTTCATCATATTTCCGCAAGTGCCACAGCGAGGTGCACGCAACTAACAATGAAGGTATTTTGGCATGACTAATGGAAGGATAAAGTAGCAGATTCGGAGGCTGAATGAGGTTAACCATTATTTGAAAAAAAGTCCAGAACTAAAATATTGATGACGTGTTTGTCCGATTGATCCTCAAAATCAGATCAGTGGGAGAAGACATATTTTTATAATCTTGGCGATCAGTTGATTGAAGGGGTTAGGGTTCCTTATTTTTCGATAGTGGCAGTGTCTGGTATTGCGACTTAGATGTAACACCAAGCCATTGTCAAAGGTATGAAGCTGAGTCTACCTAAGGCTAGGGCTACAGGGCGACTTTGGCCACAAACTATGGTCAATGCCGGTGTTGCGCTGTGACATCTCCACTACTGCCATTACGACAAATCCACGGCATTACGGCAAATCCATAAAAATCAGACTTCGGTTGGATTTTTTGCAACTTGCTTGTATAGCACTACAGTGTAGCAATGGCACCGAGAGAACTTTGAGCGCTCTGTTTGACAAACTAGATATTATCATGATATGTGGACGGCGCTCATGGGAGGGATGAGAAGGTTTTTCATTCACAGCAACATGTTTCGGTGCTGGATCGGTGCCTTTCTCAAAAGCCAAGTGTCAACTTTGGTCGCTCAGCGGCTGTCTGGACCAAGGTATATAGCCCTATCCTTAAAAGAACACGATGTGCAGCTTGCTAGATCACTATAGATCGTTTAATCAGCTGTTTGACAGTAATGACAAAAATCAAGCTGATGTTGAAAACCCCTTTAACTTACTGTATTTTTGCACGCAGTGCCCTCAAATGCCCCCCTTTCCACAAGCCTAAACATAGGGCTCTTTAATAGGGAACTGCGCAAATTAATTTCACCGCTGACGTCCAGCGGCATAAATATCATCACATATTATGGGCTTATTTGGTATTCGGCGCCACCCATCACCGCGCTTCACGGATCAGATTTAAGGAGAAGGTCCTGTTGGCCGCTCCACCGGTGCGTTGGCAGAAATATTTGTGTCTTCTGTTTATCCCTGCTTAATTGGTCAGATGAAAATTTGTGACTTTCTAACAAAACCGGCTTTTACCTATGATTTAATAATCCTAATATGGGTTTCAGGGGGAAATTGCTTTTTTAAAACCTCAGATGACGAGAGATGTTGTGCAATATGGTGATTTATGAAAAATCCACAGAGTCAATTTGCCAGAAGTTCTCGTAAACGAGGCCTCGGTATAAATCTTTCTGCTTCCTCCCCATCCAGGATTTGTTTCATAAAACATATTTCTTTTCATTCACCGAAGTAGAATTAAGGACGGACAGACACAGATCTATTAAGCAGCTCCGGAGATTAGCTTTTCTTCAAGCATAGTTTGAGAATTGTTTGGGGACTATATACTAACATGATGTGGTCTGAATATACGGCCGACAACTCCAACAGTTTCCAAAGCAGCTGCAGCCATTTCCACGTATCAACATTCGGTAAATAACAGCGTTACTCAAGCTCAATTCATTCAGTTGTTTTTATTATTATTTTTTATGTATTTATTTTACTTTATTTTTGCATTTTATTCTTTTTTAACTTCTAATATTCCAGCAGGACCCTTCAGTATTGCATTTGTTTGGTCAAATTATGTAAAGTACTTATTACGTTTTACAACTTCATGATCCATGCGCAGAGATATCTTATTAGAACTCCCGTATCTGGGTATTTAACCCCTTTCTGATGGGGCGATTTTCAATTTTTGGATTTTTGTTTTTTCCCTCTCCTTCTTTCAAGAGCTATAACTTTTTTTTTTTATTGTATCCACATAGCGATATGAGGGCTTTTTTTTTTGCGGAATGAGTTGCACGTTTGAATGACGCCATCCGTTTTATCAATTGATGTACTGGAAAGCATGAAACAAATTCCAAGTGCGAAAGAATAGCAAAAAAATGTGCAATTACACAATTGTTTTTGGGTATATTACTTACCATGTTCAGTATATGGTAAAACTGAGCTGCTAATATGATTCTCCAGGTCAGTACGATTATGCAGATACCAAATATGCATAGTTTGTTTTTTTTTATTTAAGTAATAAAAAAGTTTTGAAATTTGTAAAAAAAAAAAAAACTTCATCTGTGTCGCCATTTTCCGAGACCTGTAACGCTTTAAATTTTCAGGATCTGGGGCTGGGGAAGGACTTAATTTTTGTGCCATGACCCATGTTTTTATTTATATAATTTTTAGTTAGATATGATGTTTTTATCACCTCTTACTTCATTTTATCGCAGTGCCTTGTTGGCCCAAAAAAATGTAATTGCGGCATTTTGATTTTTTTCTCGTTGTGGAGAGTGACGTACCGGCTTTGGCATGCCAATGTAAGGTGGCTTACTCGCCATGCAGTGCTCCTCTGGGAAATTTAATATGCAAATTGCCTATTCAGAGAGGAACAGAACTTGAACTCTATGGTGTCACCTGTTGGAAGCAGCGATCCTACAAATCACTATCGACCCTTTTAACGAGTCTTGTAATATGACTCAGGATAAAAGCCAAACCAGAATCTCAATTTGCAGACACAGTGTTTCGGGGTATTGCCCCTCGTCAGTGCAAAGTATGAGCTCTGATTTGGCTACTGCGAGGCTCTGGACTGAGGTCTAAGGGGTAACGTTTCTCCTTGTGGAGAGTGACATACCAGCTCTGGGAAATGTAATAGATTTTTTTTTTCATTACCCCATTTACCTATCGGGTTAATTCATTTTATATTTTGATAGATAGGAAGTTTACAGAAATAGTGATGCCACATATATGTATTTATTTATTTCTTTATTAATAGGTGAAAAGGGGGGTGATATGAACTTTTATGGGGGGTTACAAATTTTGAAAAACCTTTTCTTTTCACTTTCTATGCACTTATTAGTCCCCTTAGGGGACTTGAAGCTGAGTTTATCCGGTCGCTTGTACTATTCATAGCAGTGCATCAGCAGTGATATGTACAGTGAAAATCACGGTCTCCTTTAAACACCAGCTAGAGGCTGGCTTTTACAGGAATACTGGCCATCATGGCACCCCTTGTTGCTATCAATGATGTATCATCTGCATATTTAAAACACCAGGGAGCATAGCCAGAAGTATGACAAGTCCTGCATTGCCCTTGGCTGGCTCTTCCCAGCGCTGCTAGAGGTGATTGACAGGTCTCCCGCTATGGAAGAAACCTGTCAATCACCTACAATGGTGCTGGAAAGAGCCGGCTGGAGGCGACGCCGGAATAATCTTGCTATAATCCTGGATCTTCAAAACATATTTTTGATTTACCAATTTTCATTTTTGTGCTTCAGTTTTTTTCATCCGCTTTTTCCAAGAGGCATAATTTTTTTTTTTTTTTTTTGTCGACATTCCTGTTTTTTTTTCTAGGATTAGTTGTAGTTTTAACATAAACTGTTCCTTTTACCATATAATGCACTGAAATATGGGGAAAAAGTCAAAGAGGGGTGAAATTGATAAAAAAAAATGCAATTTTTTGGGTTTTCTTTTTACAGCATTAAGGGTGCAGTAAAAATAACCAGGTCAGTGCAATTATGGCGATACCAAACTTAGAGTTTTTTTATATTTTAGTGGTTAAAAAAATGTAAAAAATTTTGTAAAAACAAGTTTCGTTTGTGTCGCCATTTTCTGAGATCCGTAACTTTTTTGTTTTTTAGTTGATGGAGTTGGTTTGGGGTTTGTTTTTTAGCGCGGTGAGCTGACCGTTTTATTGTTAACATTCTACGTTTTCATTACTTTTTTTTGTATTTTTTTGCTATGTCTGTTTTGATTTTTATTACTCTTTTTTGGTATTTACCGCACGGTTATATTCTGATAGATTGGACTTTTACAGCTGCAGTGATGTCCAAATATTTGGCTTTTTTTTTTTTTCTTCTTTAATTTTTTAATCTGCACTGGAGGAAAAAAGGGGTGATTCAAACTTTTATGTAGTTTTTAACTTTTTAATATTTCAAAAACTTTTTTTCCCCTTTTTCTATGGCTTTTTAGGTGTTTTCAAACCTTGATCATTTGATCATTTGTTCTGTATGCTGCAATACTGTAGTACGGAATTATAGTCTTCCATAACTGAGCTTCATAGAAGCACATGATCGCCTAAAAGGAGGAAGCCGATGGGCCCCTGTTTTTGGGCACCACTCTGACAGCACCATGAAAATTAAAATCACAGCGGAATTTAAAGGGAAAAACTGCAACAATCGGAGCTTGCCCTGGGCGCTGCTACTAGCGGCAGATGCTGGCTCCTGAGACCGCTTCATAAAACTACATCTGACATGCAGCGTATATGGACGGCAGATGTTTGGAAGGTGTTAATGCGTTGGTGAAGCTTGGAATTTTTTTTTTTTTTGCATGCAAGAAAAATTGATGCTAAAAATGGCCAAAAAAGGGATTAAAATTGGCACCAGCCAATCAGCACAATGGTAAAAGAAAATCATTATTTTCCTCTACACAAAAATCTGACATCATAATGAGGCCAAGCTAAGTGGGCTCTGCTCAAATCTGCTCCTTTATAGGGGATTTACACTTTGGATAATCCTTATTAGAATTCCCAGCAATCAACTGTGATCTGTCGGGAAACTTGAAAGTAAGTGGTCAATTTCCCAACAGCACCACCAGAGGGGAAAATGGGTATTACACAGGGTCATTCAAATATATGATGAAGAACTCCAAATTTGCCAATGTCACCTGTGTAGTTACCTGTAGGGCTTCAATGTAAAAAAAAAAAAATGACATCAAACTCATTGTACAATAATCGTCAGACGAGCGCCAACATTCCTTACAGACATTGTGTTATAGGCACACGGACATGATGGAGGGTGTGTATATTTTTACAAGTCTAACAATCGGACATTAAAAATAGTAGAGACTGAATCTACACGAAATTATTTACAGAAGTGGAGAAATACCCCCATCAGAGTCACAAATCTGGTGTAACTAAATCTAAATATTTAATAGGCTTATCCTATGTGTAGACTTTTTCGTTATTGGATTGTCGTTGTCGTACATCTTCTTTGGTCCTGCATGTCATAACAGCCACGGCCTATATGGAGTGGCGGATGACAGCCAGCATCAGCTTACTACCGAATAGATTGCCCTGGACTTTTATTAGAGGGACACTGAGCATAAAAGCTATATTCTGTGTTTACTGTGAATACATTTGCAAGAATCACAATACTGGAAAGCTAGCAATTGTGTGTAAAATACACATAGAGGAGAGAGAGAGCACCCCACTGATAATGAGAGCTTACGCTCTACAGGAGAGAGAGAGGACCCCACTGATCATGAGAGCTTACTTTCTATAGGAGAGAGAGGACCCTGCTGACCATAAGATCTTACACTCTATAGGAGAGAGAGAGAGGACCCCACTGACCATAACAGCTTACACTCTACAGGAGAGAGGACCTCACTGACCATAAGATCTTACACTCTACAGGAGAGAGAGAGGACCCTGCTGACCATAAGATCTTACACTCTAGAGGAGAGAGAGGACCCCACTGACCATAAGGCTGGGTTCACACGTAGCGGAACTCTTGCGGAAATTACCACGAGAATTCCGGAATTCCATTCCGCGGGAAAATCGCATTTTAAATTCCCGCGATTTTCCCGCTGAAAAACTAGCATTTTACAAGCGTAATTAGCTTGCAGAATTGCTAGCGTTTTCCAAGCAATCTGTAGCATCGCTTGGAGAACTGATTGACAGGTTGGGCAGACTCGTCATACATAGTGTTTGACGAGTGTGATCAACTTTTTACTATTGAGGCCGCCTATGCGGCATCAATAGTAAAAGATAGAATGTAAATAATAATAATAAAAAAAAATATTGTTATTCTCACCTTCCTACGTCCCGCGCAGCCTTCCCGCCTCTCTCCACGCTCCCGGTCCCAGTAATCCTTTGCGACAATTACCGCGATGACGTCGAGATCTCGCGGGAGCACGACATCTCGCGGTCGTTCGTGCAAAGGGTTACTGGGACCGGGAGCGTGGAGAGAGGCGGGAAGGCTGCGTGGGACGTCGGAAGGTGAGAATAACAATAGTTTTTATTTTAAATTCTATTTTTTACAGGGATATGGTACCCAAAGCCCGGAGGACAGTCTCCTCTCCTCTGGACCGTGGGTACCATCCGCAAATGTTCTGCTTACTTTTCTCATGGTGGGCAGAGCCACATGCGGGAAGTAAGCAGAACAATGCATTCCTATGGGTGCGGGATCGCCGCAATTCCGCGAAATTAATGAGCATGCTGCGTTTTTTACCGATAAGCAATTCCGCCGCTGTAAAAACTGCATTAGCACAGCATTGCGGAATCCCATAGGAATGCATGGGATGCTTATTTTTCTCGTTTTCACTGCAAAATCGCGCGGTAAAAAACGCCGCGGAAGCGCGAAAAAAACGCCACGTGTGAACTCAGCCTAAGAGCTTACACTCTACAGGAGAGAGAGGACCCCGCTGATCATAAGAGCTTACACTCTACAGGAGAGAGAGAGGATCCCACTGACCATAAGAGCTTACACTCTACAGGAGAGAGAGGACTCCCCTGACCATAAGAGCTTACACTCTAAAGGAGAGAGAGGACCCCGCTGATCATGAGAGCTAACACTCTAGAGGAGAGAGAGAGAGGACCCCACTGACCATAAGAGCTTACTTTCTACAGGAGAGAGAGGACCCCACTGATCATAAGAGCATACACTCTACAGGAGAGAGAGGACCCCGCTAATCATAAGAGCTAACACTCTAGAGGAGAGAGAGAGGATCCCGCTGACCATAAGAGCTTACACTCTACAGGAGAGAGAGGACACTGCTAACCATAAGAGCTTACACTCTAAGGTCTCCTTCCCACATCCTCATTTTACCTCATAAATGTTTTTGTGGATCTCATTTTGGGATAGAAATAACATTTTGAACCCTTCTTACTGCATTTCTTTTGTGGCATTACGGCGAACAAAAAATGCACTTTAGGCATTTTAATTTAATTTCTCTTTGCAGATGCTCTATGGAGTTTACCAATCAGGTTAATTAATTTCATATTTTGACAAACTGGAATTTTAATGACACAGTAATAACACGTGTATTTTTTTCATTTTTTTAATATCTTTATTTTTAATGGCGGAAACTTGTTCCTATTGACCAACTCAAAATTTTAGGATTTAATTTTTTCCGAACATCATTATAAACCAAGTGTTCTTTACTTTAGAGTTAGAAAATAAAAGTTTATTACAATTTCAATTATTTTTCCAGAGGAAATACAAACCCATAAAATAAAGTCTGAATAAAACGGAAATGGAACAGAGGAAGAGCGCAGATTTTATTGTCCATAATTTTATGATTTTATATACTATGAGTAGGTGTCCATGATATCTCACTGTCTATAAAACCTCCAAGTCCGATCCTACACTCAGCCAGTAGTGTCTCATTGCGAGAGTGATACATGATGCCGAGTGTAATGGAGGGGAATATGGGGGAAGCTGTTATCACCATTGTGAGCAGCTTATCAGCAATAATCAAAAAATCTACATTTATTTTTCTCAAATTCTCAGCAATTACATGTAACTGTTACTGAACTGCTATAGATTATCTTTGCCTATTCAAACAATATACTTTTACCCTTGTCCAATGACAGAACATTTTTGGTTAGATCTGCTTTTAGGAAAAGCTGGGTAATAATATAACTACTATAATACTGCTCCTATGTACAAGAATATAACTACTATAATACTGCCCCTATGTACAAGAATATAACTGCTATACTACTGCCCCTATGTACAAGAATATAACTACTATAATACGCTCCTATGTACAAGAATATAACTACTATAATACTGCCCCTATGTACAAGAATATAACTACTATAATACTGCCCCCTATGTACAAGAATATAACTACTATAATACTGCCCCTATGTACAAGAATATAACTACTATAATACTGCCCCTATGTACAAGAATATAACTACTATAATACTGTCCCTATGTACAAGAATATAACTGCTATAATACTGCCCCTATGTACAAGAATATAACTACTATAATAATGATCCTATGTACAAGAATATAACTACTATAATACTGCCCCTATGTACAAGAATATAACTACTATAATACTGCCCCTATGTACAAGAATATAACTACTATAATACTGCCCCCTATGTACAAGAATACAACTACTATAATACTGCTCCTATGTACAAGAATATAACTACTATACTACTGCCCCTATGTACAAGAATATAACTACTATAATTCTGCCCCTATGTACAAGAATATAACTACTATAATACTGCCCCCTATGTACAAGAATACAACTACTATAATACTGCTCCTATGTACAAGAATATAACTACTATACTACTGCCCCTATGTACAAGAATATAACAACTATAATACTGCCCCTATGTACAAGAATATAACTACTATAATACTGCTCCTATGTGCAAGAATATAACTACTATAATTCTGCCCCTATGTACAAGAATATAACAACTATAATACTGCCCCTATGTACGAGAATATAACTACTATAATAGTGCCCCCTATGTACAAGAATATAACTGCTATAATACTGCCCCTATGTACAAGAATATAACTACTATAATACTGCTCCTATGTACAAGAATGCAACTACTATAATACTGCTCCTATGTACAAGAATATAAATACTATAATACTGCCCCTATATACAGGAATATAACTACTATAATACTGCCCCTATGTACAAGATTATAACTACTATAATACTGCCCCTATGTACAAGAATATAACAACTATAATACTGCCCCTATGTACGAGAATATAACTACTATAATAGTGCCCCCTATGTACAAGAATATAACTACTATAATACTGCCCCCTATGTACAAGAATATAACTACTATAATACTGCTCCTATGTACAGGAATATAGCTAATATAATACTGCCCCTATGTTCAGGAATATAACTACTATAATACTGCCCCCTATGTACAAGAATATAACTACTATAATACTGCTCCTATGTACAAGAATATACAGTAACTACTATAATACTGCCCCTATGTTCAGGAATATAACTACTATAATACTGCCCCCTATGTTCAGGAATATAACTACTATAATACTGCTCCTATGTACAAGAATATAACTACTATAATACTGCCCCTATGTTCAGGAATATAACTACTATAATACTGCCCCCTATGTACAGGAATATAAATACTATAATACTGCCCCTATGTACAAGAATATAACTACTATAATACTGCCCCCTATGTACAAGAATATAACTACTGTAGTGCAGCCTCTTTTGTAGAGAAATATAACTTGTATGCTACAAATAATTTAGCCATACTGTCACTTATGTCAACACATGTGTTCATGTTTTCCCACTTTTATGTATTGTTTTCCTTGGTCATATGTTCATCCCTTGGCAGTATGTTTATCGTTGCCACCACTTTTGCTAGTACCATCAATATGGCAGTGAAGTGATATAAGGCAGGCGGCGATTGCTCTTTGGAAGCATGAAATGAGTGAGATTTCCTTCCCATCGGAAGGCCCATATATCCCATTGTGTCTTTGAGATCTATTTCCTCCCTGTGTAGACATTGTCTTTCAGTTCTTAAGGAAACCTAACACCTGAGGAAGATAAGTCTTTTGAGAATTGGCTTTAGGAGTCAACATAAGTCCTCAATTTTACATCCTATGCCAACATAAGGTTTTTTTTTCCCTGCCAATGACTGTAATACAATATTAAAATATTGAACCGCAATTCAGTATAGAAATCAAGTGGAATATTTTTAAAAGTTCAAACCTTAGGTATGTGGCAATAGTCAAAATCTTTGCCTTCCAAGGGCAACACTGGAGGAGTTTGTCTTAAAGAGCTAACGCCGGGGCTGAAGGATTTATTATCATGAGGTATTCCCTTTCATAATGAGATGTGCACCATATGGGAGCTTTATTTTTGTTCCTCCGGTTATTCTGGATCTTGGGAGCACTTACCTTGCTATTCGAGGCAGCATCCTTGCGGAAGTTACCTCTGTCACCAAAATGTACTGGTGGAGGAAACAATAACGGTACAATTAAATATGGTGATAGTTGGCCTCAAAAGACTTGGGATTTTGGAAGAAAGTCCAGGGCATAGGCCGTCGATGTCAGGTCCTAGCAATGGCATGCACCTATTAGCTACAGAACTTTGGCACGAGTACAGTTGTTGGGGGTGCAGAGGTAACAATCAAACTCAGGTCCTGGGACAAGTGGAATCTGCTCCAGTATTTTGGGAGTTGGGGATCTTTTTACAGTTTTTTCATTCTGGGACCGGAACTTTCATTGGGCAAAAATGTACTATACCCATGTGGACCTCGGCCAAGACATGTATGTTCAGTTGATCCAAATGAAAGGAATAGGCGAGTATTAAAGATTTTTACCACGGATATCAGGAGACCTCATCCTATCTCCATATGTGGAGTAAATTTCACACTTCCCAATAGCTACGCCTGATACATGGGCACCAAAAACGCGTAGTGCCAGCTCCAATTATACGTATAGGGGGTCAGTAGACATCTGCTCGCGTTCTGAATATTTTTTTTCTTTTTTTTTCTTCCCACAAGGTTTAACAGATGAACTCATTAGATGCAGATCTTAGGACATAACTTTGTGTGTGTAAACATGGGATTATAGATATATAGGGAGTAACCCTAAACAGACCTATAGGATCAGTGTACAGAAAACCTTCAGAATACCAGAAAGGCAGATAAAAATTCCAGGACCTCAGACATTGAGATTATGGAGTCTGTGTTATAGTTTAGGTAATGGGATTATGAAAAGTAAAAATTGCAAAACACTTGACAACAGTCCCGAAAATTACAAAAACTTTGTCAATGAATCGGCCACTAGAAAATACATTTTGTACAAATTTTTACTAAAAATGATTTATTTTTTTATCGAAAAATGCTATTTAAGAGATCAAGTAATCCAACTGACGTCTACTCGAGGGAAAATATTCAGCCTTTGTCTTGTAGATACAGCCCTTGGCCGGGGCATTGACCCCAAATTTTTAGTAAAATTAATATAAAATGTATTTTTTAGCAGCTTGATGGAAGTGACCCATTCATTGATGATATTTTTTGGAATTTTCAGGACAGTTTTCAAGTGTTTTGTAATTTTAATTTTTTCAAAATCCCAATGCCTAAGTCCTTTGGGTCCATCCCTCCACGCCCATGCTTACATTTTTTTCTTTCTTCAGTAATGGGGGTCTTGGGCCCTAATACTCCGATGTTGACCATTATTTAGCTACTTTATATTGCAATCCCTATTTTTAAGATTTTATCAGGTCAATCTAAGATAACCCATAGTCGACCGAAATGAGACCTCAACCCTTACGATAAAAACATAGTTGTGCCCCCAAAAAAGTAGTCTCCCTCTGCCTAATATGTGAAAATGGTTTTAAAAACATGACAGGGTAAGGAATAATTTGTATATTAATGTTTAAGCAAAAATTAATTCTGTTGGTTTAATGAAACTGAACTGCAAAATAATAGCGAATTTCTTAAAACTAGACGTAAAAAACAACTGGTAGAAAAAAATTCCTGAATAAAAAAAAATGAAAATCCATGTTGTCGATTTTTTTTTTTTTTTACATTTTGTACCCGATTCATTTTTTACAGACGTTTTTGTTACTTTTCTTTTTTTTGTCATGTTGTTTTCATTAATATTTTTTGTGGCAAATTTCTAAAAAAAAGTTGTCTTTTTACTATTTTTTTGCATCTTTTTAAAGTTAAATATCACATGTTCTGCTAAAATAAAATGTCATAAAATTTACGTAATAATTTCAGCCATACATAAAAATACTCTGCTGGAGAAGAGGGGACTGGAATACATTTGTGACTTTTTGAAAGAATCAGCCAAAAACATCTGGAAACCCCAAAGACCTGTCTACAATGACGAGCATAAAAAAAAGGGTGACGAACACATACAGTATAAAATTGACTATAGAAAAAGGTGAAAAATAGCAAAAACTAAACAAAAACAAGGCACAAATGCAATAAAAAAAATCCGGCACTTTGTTTTTGATCTTATTGTTTTTTTCCTTTATGATATGTCTTCTGCACTTTTCTATGTGCATTAAGCTTGATGGATGTCAGAGTAACAGAATTTTTTATATGCATTTTATATATTTATATATGTTTTATCTTTTTTAATTATTGTTTTTATTTTTTAGTATCAAACATTTTTCTATAATATATTTAGGTACTGTGTTATTATTAGCAGTGGTAGTAATATATAACCTCATTATCTAATTAAATTGGGAAAATTTGGAAATTCTGGATTATTAAAAAAAAGGGTAAAGTAAATTTTGAGAATATTTTTGATAATTGTTTTTACCCTGGTTGCTCTCCTCAGTTGTGGGAAGTGTTTAATTACTTTTTCCGTAATTAACATTTATTTGTAAATGGATTGGTAATGAAAACAATAAAAAAATATGTCTCCGTGCGACATAAAGATGTCAAACATTTCCTCGAGGCTGGAAACATCTGCACAACTGACCCTACTACTCCTTATTTCAGTTCCACTTGTTAAATAAGGACAAACCGAAGATATCTGTCATCGGGGGTGAAGTTACAAGTATCTGTGAGCCAGGAGGGGGCCGGAGGGCTGCAGGAATGGCTTACATTACAGTGGGGTGGAAGTGTCCACACAGTAGGAAACTGGATAAATCAACAAATGCAGAAAAAACACAAGGATCCTGAGTAGGTCATAGTGTTCTCCATAACTGGCTACCGTAGAGGAACGATCTTGATTTTCCTCTTAAATTTGAACCATAGTCAAATGTATGTGGAACAGGGGCATTTAGCACAACAGCTTATGCTTCTTGTGCTAGGTATTGGTCTCTAACTAGTTACTCTGTAGCCAAACTCCTCTACGAGGTCATCCACCTACTAACGAGCAACCTGTTTGTAATGGTTGCCGGCTGAGCAAAGATCCTTCCCAATTAGATATCAGGGTCTTCTCTCAATGGAAACTAAATAAATGTTCATCACCATCCCTAAACAGAAGAATTTTGGGGCTATATCCTACATGTTTCGCCAAAAATAAAAATGATCAAAAATGTATATTGAGGAGGATGACTGTCGATTGGACCGTGGCCTTCACTTTCAGGTGTCCACACCTATTGGTTGGGCATTGATGTTGGCAAAGGGATTGAGGTCAATGCCCGACCTGTCATGATCTTCAACATCTGAATCAGAAGAAGGACTGTTATTTTATGCGCAGGAGATGATCTTCACCAAACTGCTTCTGGCAAAATGAGGATCAAATTAAGTGAAATAATCCCTGATATTTTTTTGTTTCCTCTTTGTCCATATGGTAGAGGGATTTGTGATGTCTCCGTAGTTCAATGATGAATGTGCAGATTAATTGCTTAATGAATGATTTTTTTTTGCTCAGCTGTAGGGCGGCCCCTTTTTCGCCGCAAACAGACTGGAGACAGAAACCGGTGTACGTTCAACAGGTCCACTTTATTGGCCATCCCGACGACCACAGCAGCACGACAGCTTCCGTACACACAGGCCCGGGTACCTTCCACCTTCTTCTTTTTCCTAAATTGACGTCCCTCACGGTTCTATCACTGTGGCTGCCCTAGGCCTACCATCACAGCGCTTCGCCTGTCCAAGTCCGTCCGTCTGGTACCCCCGGGCTTCCTCTGTCCTGTCGCTCTCCTGTCATTGGCCACCCCCCTGACCGTTTCTCCTTCTAGTCCCTCCCGGAGTTCTTCCTTTCTCAGTCTCTTCCTCCTTCAGCCTCCTCCTCTGCTGAACTCCTCCTCCTGGACTGGCTTCCTTCTGAAACTCTCTCTCCCTTTTTATTCCCCTCCCTGGGAATTCCCCTCTTGAGTCCCTGTAACTCCGCCCACCATGACTTTGCAGTTTCTTAGCCTTAAGCTGCTGTTAAGCAATTTTCTCACTGCTCTCTGCCTCCATCTTGTGGCCAAACCTTAGTACTGCACTGTCTCCTTTTCCTGCTGTTCTTTGTCTCCTCCTAGGGGCCAACACCCAGTACTTTACCATCTTTCACTGTTTCGAGCTGTCTCCCCACATATATACATCAGTTCACGTCAAGTACATTTACTGCGCATCTTGCATTCACTTTCCTGCTTCAGACAGGTCCACAGGTCAGTCCACTTCCCTACACAGCCATGGAAACCCAATTCATGAGGCTTCCTAACATCATGTGCTCGTTTGGCTTAGGACTTTTGTGAGACATTAATGACCAGTACATAAAGCAGACTGAGCAGGATGCAAGGGTCATACTCTACTCTCGTGTGCTGCTAAGACCCTGCATACCGACACCCTACTCCCGAGTTATGCGGCAATTTTCCAATCTTTTGAAGGACACTCCAAACTTTGCCAGTGCGCCCTAATCTTTTTAAGTGCCCTTCTCATTATGATCTGCAAATACGCAATTAAGTTTATTTGCTTTCTGCAATATGCAAATGTGTGTTTCCCTGCAGATCTATCGGCAAGTATGCTGTATTTATTGGAGCTCTACTTCTCTACCACCAGTGACCAAACTACGTCTGCCTCAACATATCACTATTGATATAACAACTATTCAGCTGAATAAAATGATAACTTGATATCAGCCATCTGATATCTTATTACAGAGAAGCCACGTTTCCTTAATATATAAATGAATGTAAGTGGAAATGTCATTGGTATTGATAGCATCCTTCTCCAGTACCATATTTTGAAGGCGTTGATTCTTCTTATGTCTTGTTTCTTTATTGTCCAGGTTTCACATCCATATGTTACCACAGGAAAAACCAATCTATGTATGAGCCATGTCTTCGTCTCCAGTGAAATATTCCTTAATTTGAAGACCTTGTACAGTGACTAAATTGTTGATTTGCCCATAATTATTCTTCTATTTACTTTAGGTGTCTTTGCAGCATTTTGAGTTATCATCCATCCGAGTAGGTTGAATTTCTTTACAACTTCCCGTTCGTCTCCATCCATCTCAAATGTGTCCTGGTCGTACCTGGTAGTAGTCAATAGTAGTCAATATCTTTGCCTTTTTTGTACTGAGTAGCAGTCCCATGTTCAATATTTCCAACTTGACACTCCGTAATAAGTCATTCATTTCTTTTACGCCTGTTGCTATCGGTCACACTCACAGGTGGTATGATTCGTGGACCCACTGTCTCTTAGGCTGGGTCTACCTAGGAAGGGGCATACCTAAGTGGCTATCAGGTGTTCACTGGAGCTCCTGATGGTGGAGACAGACTGAGCCGCAGGTAGCCACCAGGTACCACTCCCAAGCAGACCTCAGTACTGCAGTTGCCGATACCAAGTGGTTGGGTTCACTGGATTTGGAGACGTGACCGGAGACACTGCTGAGCAGGATTCGGAGAAAGACGGACTGTATGGACAACTTGGATCTTGAAGATAGGATCTAATTCACACATGCATTTATCAGGGAACAGTTCAGGACCTTCCGGACTAGTACCAGGAACTACAGATTCAGGAACGACCGCACCATGGCCATGGGTTCGGATTCAGGTACCACCGATCCAGTTTCAGGTTTAGAATACGGTTATTGCCGAAGCAGACACAGGATAAGGAACACACTATATTATACTATTGGAATGACACAGGAAATGGAATAGTTAAGAGAAGTAGGGACAAGGGACCTGGCAACATACAGTTGCACACACCAACACCCCTAACAGCTATTGAGAGGGGAGCAGGACAGTGCACTTGCACACTGCGCCACCGGAAGTCAGTGCTGTGTGCACTGAAGGAGTCAGAGAAGAGCAGAGACGCTGCCTGCAGCTGGAAGGGTGAGTATATGCAGGGAGAATAGGGGTATCATGCGAGCTGCCAGCCATGGTTGTTACAGTATTTTTGTTGTATCTTCAGCTTATTTAAGATTATTGATGATGTGTCCAGCAAATTTGATTCCTTCTTCTTTTTGGGCAAGTCCAACCTTCCCGAAAATAGCTTCTGCATATAAATTGAAGGGAAATGGTGAAAGGATGCCACCTTGTGTAACACCTCACTCTACTTTGAACCTTGCCGTTTGGCCATGTTCCATTCGTAACTGTTGCTTTTTGGTCTATGTAAAGGTTCCTAGTGTGACTGATCAGAAGGTTCGGCACACCCATATCCTTCATGGTATTCCAAAATTACCGGTGATCAACACAAAGGTTGTAGCCAAAACAAAGTGAGACCCCCGCCTTCCTTGAGTCCCTTAGGAATTGGCAACCCTCTTGAAATCTTTGAGAAACCAAGATGATTTCTTGTGTTTGACACCGGAAAGACAGACTACGCCCAAAGGCACAAATAAGTGTTGCGGCCTGAAAAATAAAAAAGGGACAGGTAAAAAAAAATGTTGTAAAACTTCCCAAGTATGAGTACTACTCCTGATATAAAATATGGGACCTTAGAAAACCACTAATACATGTGACCTAAGAAATAAAATAGGCTATCTTTTTAATTTTTTTTAGGTCACACGATGCATCGTCTAGACTTGGTGATATTTTTTTTTTAACTTGATCTTGTATTTTTAACTCTTCTTTTTAAAAGATCTAGAATGTTAACATGAAATTAAAACGTTTGTATTCCACCGCAATCCTTTATTTACCGGACACTTAAACAGTTGTCTCTTTGCTTAGAGAAACTGAATTTTTTCCTTCCAAAAAAAAAAGTGAATATCTCGTAGCATGAATCATTTCTCCAAAACTTGGAACTCTATTATTACAAAAACTAAAAAAAAAAATAAAAGATATTTATTTATTAAAAAAAATGTACAAAAAAGGGAAAACATAGACTAAGGATTGTTCTGAGGACCTAGGCCGTAAAACAAAATGTACTCTGTCTGCTGCACTTTTTTTTTTCCTTACGTTCATGTGGACGTGTTTTCACAAGGACACCTGGGGCTCACTTAAAGGGATGCGTGTCTTTTTGAATTCTTTCCATTCATTGTTAGATTTTCATTAAATATACAGACCATTAACATACACCTGCGGCACAGGGAGGAGTAATACTCCCAAGGCCTTGTGCTTTTTCTCTATGCTTTCTAATGTCACTGACACGTTCCGTTCTACATAGCATCCCCCTGACTCAGGGACAAGATTTAATAGCTGTAAACTTGATTTTCAGTACCTTTCAAAATGTCTAACAGCTTTAAGGATCTTAAAATCGTTTTCTGAATGAGGAAATCTTTCCAAATATTCTTTATTGCCTGCAGTGCAATAAAGGTGATAAAATGGAGGGGAGAGGATCATATTCCACTGGCACCCCAAAAAAACATGCACAGTAAAATCATTGAGATACTTATAATGTTCTAAACACATCTAGAAATCACTTTATGTACTTGTTTTATTTTTTTCCTTTTACCATTTTGGTAATTGACTTTATTTGAAAGAATTTTAAAAAAACTAAAAATGTAAATAAAAGAATAAAAAATAAGGATACAAAAAAAAAACTAAAAAATAATAGTTTATATAAAAACTAATATTAACAAAAAAACTTATACATGTGCTCAAATTATGAGAAAAAAAAGGAAGGAGCTGAGTCCAAAGCTACATTCAAATAACAACTTTTATTGTGAAAGACAATAAAGGAGCAAGACAAGTAAAGGCATTAAAAAACAGATGAAGAGACACTATCATTGTCACCGGATACAAGAAGCACCCTGAGCAGTGGGGTTAGTGGTAAGTAGGGGTAAATGAGATGAATTCCCTCATGTTGGGCAAGTAAGGTTTGTATAAAAAGACATAAAAAGCCTTCCGAACCCCCATTTAATAACCATAACCTGGGAATATAATCCTCATAAGTGATAGAGTGGGGTGGAGGGAACAATGTAAATAGTCTATTGCACTTAGCCCAATAAAGTCATTAGAAAGTTAAAACATACCCATCATTACAACCACCAGCAACACCGCTGGCCAGGAGAGCCCCGACGCACTTTTCGCGGTATTACCGCTTCCTCGGGGGGCGTCAAATTATTATTATTTTGTGCTCAAATTATGTACATTTAATACTTGTAATGTTAGTATTTTTGTTATTATTATTATTTTTCTTTCTTGGTTCTATTTTTTCTCCTTATTAAAATGACAACTTAATAAATTGAGCTTCTATATGACATATAGCTGTAGATCGTGAATCCTCGTGGGCGGGGTTCTCTTGCCCATTGTATCAGTCTGTCTCTTATGTGTTTAGTTATACTTTTTGCTCCTGGTTATGAATTGATGACTGATTGTTATGTAATATAAACCCTGGAATTAAGGGCACAGTAAAATAAATAATATTTAGATGACTGGATTGTGCCATATTTTAACATCTGAACTACTGCAGCAAGTCACGGCCAGACCACAGATCTAATGACCCGTACTGACTGCATTATTGCCCTGTTAGTTTGTGCCGTTAGACTCACTGTCAAGCTAAAATTTACAGTCATCATACATCCGTCATATTAGAGCCATCTGAATAAAGACTTAGGCTGTGTTTCTATGCATTTTGTAAAAAAAAAGAATTAATTAATTAATATTAAAACTAAAATAATGGAAAATGTATCAGATAGAGACGAGCGAATGAGTTCGAGGTGAACTAAATTTGCCTCAAATTAGACAAAAATGTCCGATTTCTCTAAGTTTCAAGTTGGCCGCCATTTTACTGAGTTGCAAAGGGCTGGAAAAAAAGTGAAAACAAATTCTTACTTCGTCACCGCCGCCCCCATCCAATCCTCCACGCAGTTCCCTATTGCACCTCTTCAACTTTTCTGCATCTTCACTTAGTGCCAGGGATCCCAACGCCAATTAGACCTCTGACATCATGACGTGCCCCAATCTGCCTCACTTGAGGTGCCGACCTGACTCCGGACGATGAGTGCCCTCATCAGAGGTCTAATTGGCTCAGAAGCACCGGCACTAAATGAAGATGCAAAATAGTTGAAGAGTTGCAGGAGTGAGGTGTGCGGAGTATTGGATTAGAAGCTGCAGTGGCAAGGGATTTATTTCACCCCTCTTTCTTGCCCTTTGCAAACTAACAAAATAGCATAATTTATATATATATTGCGGTAGATCAGCTCACACAGTTGTACACGGAGGTAGACTTGGGAACACTGTCTATTTAAGATCTTCACTGGTTTATTATATATGCGGCATAAACCATGGTGAAGTAAAAATAAACACGGCCCTTTGGGTAAAAACAGGAAAGCAAAGCAAAGTGGTAACACACAGCACAGTCTGTGTGGTAGCGGTTATGCACCCGCTGAGGGATAGCAGAACACACTGTTCAGGCTGGCATAAACATGAACACTTCTCTGGAGTTACCCTCTCCAGACAAACTGAACCCTGAATGCCTCAGAAGGCCAACTAGTTAAACCCCAGGCCACACCCTGGGGTGGAGATAAGGTGGACAACCTCCCACCCGCTCTATGGTTGTCCACAAAAGCCCAGCCCTTAAAATGGCCAATTAACCCCTCACAACACATAGTGTACTGGAGCAAACTTCTGGGTTTTAAATCACTGAAGCTAATAGCCTCAGTGAAATGTATCTTCCCTCCAGCACTTTGCCCGTGATATATATATATATATATATATATATATATATATATATATATATATATATATATATATATATATATGTAGAAATACTGTATGAATATATATATATGTATATATATATATATATATATATATATATACACACACACAGCTCTGGCAAAAATTGAGACCACCACATAGTTTTATAAAAATCAGCTTCTCTACATGTCTGACAGCCATTACATTCTAGTGTCAGTTGAATTCCAGGGTACACCTCATTCTATTTAATGTGCTTCTGATTGGATGATATCCTGAACCAAATCTTATTTAACAAAGGAAGGTATAAAAAACCCTGCTGTGGTGTTCACAATCCTCTTACAATAGGACAAGCTGGATAGAAAAACAAGTGCTAGTACAATCCCAAAAGTGATAGGAATGAAAAAATAACTTTTATCCATGCCAAAGGAGTTGAAAAGAAAAGTCTTGAGTGAGAAAAAGAAGGACTCTATTCTGGCTTTACTAGCAGAGGGTTACAGTGAGCATCATATTGCCTCCATCCTTAAAATTTCTAAGAAGGCAGTCCATTACAACAAGGTCAAGCAACAGAATTGGGGACAGTAAAGCTACAGACCGGTAGAGGGAAAAAACAACTCTCCACTGACCGGGATGACCGTCATCTTATTCGAATGTCACTCAGCAACCACAGGATGACATCAATTGACCTACAAAAGGAATGGCAAATGGCAGCTGGGGTGAAGTGCACGGCAAGAACAGTTCGTAACAGGCTCCTAGAGGCAGGGCTCAAGTCATGTAAAGCTAGAAAAAAGCCTTTCATCAATGAGAAGCAAAGGAGAGTGTCATGATCCAGGTTGGATTATGACAGATAAATGCACTAGTAACCTTTTTTTTTCCTTCAAGCCTTTGTCTTTAAGGTAGTTTTGCCCCCGGTGGCCATTAGGGTCATTGCACTGTGGTGATTTCAGTTCTAGTTTTGCCCCCGGTGGCCGGTAGGGTCATTGCACTCTGGTTTCTTTAGTTTAGTGCACGTGATTATCACTAACAGGTGTGATTGCTCTGGTTTAACTATATAGGTGTGTCTTGTTCTCTCACTCACTGTTGGTGATATTGCTCATTTCCAACCAAGTCTGGTGGAGGAAGGAACTACAGAGAGGAGTCCCTTGCAGCTCAGGCAGAGCTCTGGTGTAGTAGCTTCAGGTGGAAGCTGAATTCTGGTGGTGGACTCTGTTGCTGGGAGCAAGAGCAACAGAGCAAAGCTAAGTGGTGTTACCCCTGTTTTGTAACTTTCCTTTTGTGTGTTTCAGTGCAGTGGTGGGATTAGTTTCTGCACCGTCCATTTCACTAGAAAGGGCTAGGGTTTTTAGGTTCCTGATCGGCGCCCGTTGCGGAACCGGCCTAGGGACCGTTAGGAGTGTAGAGACACTGACTCAGGGGCGTGCAGGTGGTCTCCATGTCCCCGTTCCCTATCACAGGGCCCTCCATTGTATCAGTTTCCCTGGTGTTTCCCTTTATTATTTAAATTCGCCCTGCTGGAGGCGGTGTATCCAGTTATACGTGTAATTTTGAAATTCGCCGGCTGCACGTTATATTATTTAAATTTGCCCTGCTGGAGGCGGTGTGTCCAGTCACACGTTGACCATCACAGAGAGCCAGTCTGAAGTTTGCCAAAGACCATAAGGATTGGTCCATAGAGGATTGGAGTAAGGTAATCTTCTCTGATGAGTCTAATTTTCAGCTTTGCACAACACCTGGTTGTCTAATGGTTAGACGGAGGCCTGGAGAGGCACACAAGCCACAGTGTCTTGCACCCACTGTGAAATTTGCTGGAGGATCAGTGATGATCTGGGGATGCTTCAGCAAGGCTGGAATTGGGCAGGTTAATCTTTGCGAAGGAAGTATGAATCAAGCCGCAAACAAGGTTATCCTGGAAAAACAGTTGATTCCTTCTGCTCAGGCAATATTCCCCAACTCTGAGGACTGGTTTTTCCAGCAGGACAATGCGCCATGCCACACAGCTAGGTCAATCAATGTGTGGATGAAGGACCACCACAACTAATCCCTGTCATGGCCAGCCCAATCTCCAGATCTGAACCCCATTGAAAACCTCTGAAATGTAATCAAGAGGAAGATGGATCGTCACAAGTCATCAAAGAAGAACTGCTAACATTTTTGTGCCTGGAGTGGCATAAGGTCACCCAAAAGCAGTGTGCTAGACTGGTGGAAAGCAGCCAAGAGGCAGGAAAGCTGTGATTACAAATCATGGTTATTCCACAAAATATTGATTTCTGAACTCTTCCTGAGTTAAAACATTAGTATTGTTGTTTCTAAATGATTCTGAACTTGTTTTCTTAGCATTATTTGAGGTCTGCAAGCACTCTGCATTTTTATTATTTTGACAATTTCTCATTTTCTGAAAATAAATACAAAATGTATTGCTTGGAAATTCGGGGACATGTGGTCAGTAGTTTATAGAATAAAAGAGCAATTTACATTTTACTCAAAAATATAAAGAGAAAAATCAGACAAACTGAAAATTTTACAGTGGTCTCTTAATTCTTGCCAGAGCTGTATATATATATATATATATATATATATATGTATATAATTTCACCCTGCATTCATTATGCTCTGTGGCTAATACCGCTACAAGGATGTATAGTGTTATCATACAACAATGTGCATGGTGTCTACATCTGCAGATGAGTGGGTGCATAGAGAAGTATTAACAATTATTTTTCCAAAAACTCTTTAGTCAAAGTTGTATCAGGGTCTAGTGAGCCTGGGGAATTACTATTCAAGTACTCCCTCATACTTTCTTGAAGCAGATATGCACATTAGCTCTCTCCCAGAAGGAGAACAAAAAATTTCATTAGTGCTACCTATTGGAGGTAACTACTTTCGTGATATCAGCCAAGCCGGACACCCATCTACAGACAACTATTTGAAGAGAGGGTTTTTTTCCATGTAGCATTGTCAAAAAGACTCCCCCAATGCTCCATCAAGGGCTTCTCATTCAGTCATCCAAACCTCTCTTTCCACTTTCGAATTACCGTAAGTTCTCCATCACAGCTGTCTATAAATGGGTGTCTGACTTGGGTAACATGACTAGTCCCATAACAAAGCTTCTTGAAGGAATGTTACTAGAGTTGAAATTTTGATTTGGACAGTTTTGCTCCGTTCTGAAGGAGAAGGACTCGACTCACTTTGGCAAAATTCAATGCTCATTGAAGGGTTTAAAAAATATATATATACTCAACTGTCTTCAGTCGTAACCGTACCTGTTCCACCTTTGCCGGTCTTCCTGACAAGTTTTCCCACCACCAGGTCCATTAAATACCATGTCACCAAGTTGAGAGCGATGCACATCATTGACATTCGTTGCGTCTCATGTGTTTATGCGGCCATACAGAGATATCGCCTCTGCTACGTGGAAAACTCGGTCAGAAGAAAGATGGAGGATAGAAGAGCAAATTAGAGGATCATTGAAGATGAGACAGGTACTTGGAAGGACAAGGGGAATATACAGTTGTTTCTTTTTACCCTTTCCTGGCGCTCTATAATCCATCAAATTCATCCAAAGAAAATTGTAAAATAAATTGGATTCTAATTTTTTGCTAAAATTTAATGCAAATTTTCTCGACTCTCGAATCGATTTTCTACCTTTATTAAGAAGCGCTAGCAAGAGAGACTTCCTTTATTCCAGGAGAGAACACTCATTTGCATGTTTTTGCCATGGAGCACTGGTAAACCCAGTTGGCTGAGAGCCATTGCTCCGAAGCCGTGTAAAGCAGATACAAGTTCTCACTTCTCACCCTTTACTGTATACGGAGAAGCTACGCAATGCACATTCATGGAAGCTCTCCAGAATGAAGGACCCATATACAGGTCATCGACCGGCGCATTCTCGAGAACCAATTCATTAGTGGTAAGCGGCCCGGATTCCCAAAGAACTAATTGGAGCATCTGCCCTTAAAACCCTGTGTCACCTCTCAACGTGTCACTCCTAGCTGAACAGCAGATTGAGATGTCATCTTCGTTCTCCGATCCCAGTTCTCTGACAGTCAGACATGTTGAGAGCTCTGGCACCCAGGGAGTTAATGAGCCCATAAAATCAGGTAGAAGGCAGATGGAGAGTGAAATTCAAGATGGTCGGGGTGGGGAGAGGAATTGCTGGAAAAGCTGAATTTCTCCAGAGATATCCTGTCCATCCAGGAGACAGGAAAGAGGAGGCTATTCGTGACAGTGTAAAAAAAAAAACTTTTGGGATTCCTTAAGGGAAACTCAATTAAAGAAATTATTTTTCCCAAAGTACGGCCAGGCCTTAACTCCATTTTTTTTCTCCTCCTCCTGATTGAGATATAAATCATTTATTAATTTAAGACCTGCAACGAACGTCATGCAAAAAATGTTTTCCAACGCCGGCGAGCTATTTCCATGGAAGGCTGAAAATATCTCCGGCTTTTGCGTAGGCCTAAGACCTAATTAAAGAGCCCCTGCTGCCATGTGTT
Organism: Dendrobates tinctorius; assembly: GCF_039654945.1. Lineage (NCBI taxonomy): Eukaryota > Metazoa > Chordata > Amphibia > Anura > Dendrobatidae > Dendrobates > Dendrobates tinctorius. The sequence continues at coordinate 2,496,085 of NW_027361906.1, forward strand.
TTAAAACATGGTTATTAATGATGCACTTAAGTAGAAGCATATGTTGAATGATAGTAGAAGACAAGTGTGCAATGAAGGTTATGGAATGATCCGATGGGTCAGAGCCAGCGTTAAGCCGCCAGTAATTGTGAACGTGGCTGCATACAGTAGACGGCGCTTTCGCCATCCTCCGTGTGACCTTTCCACCATTGTGCACGGCAGGAATAACCTTGGGTTTTTGGTTTTTTTTGTCAGTAGAGTCTTTGCGACATCGGCTTTCACGCTCGCACCTACGCTGTCTAACAGATGTTATAAATTACACTTTAATGGCAATATTGGAACCTTGCAGGAAGCACCGAAGGGACTTCAGTCAAGTATTTCCTTTACCTCATATGTTAAAGGAGAAAGATTAGTGCAAAAGACAAGTTTATTGCTGCCCGGGACACATGATGCAACTGGCTGCAAGTGATTGATTTTACAGTCGACCCCGGAGATACAGTATGAGCAAAAGTTTAGCTTAAAATGAATCTAGGCTTGTCCATACAGGAAAACAAGGTTCTATGTATTGACATTTCATAGATAGATAGATACTAAAGCATACAGCAGCACTCTTTAAGCACTAAAATGCATGCAAACACATGCAAAAACAATATATGGGGTTTTTTTTTACATTAGTGCTATACAGAATATTCTTATAAAATGACCAATTTATGAGAGCCTAACAGCCACGACAAGGCGATCTTTCTCTGATGGGACCCTAACCTGCAGTCCGAATTTCAAATATTCAATATTTGCATGCATCTTAGTGATTACAAAGTGCTGCTCTATGCTTTTGGTTGTATATAATGGCGTCGCAGCAGATTGCACCTGTTCGGAGGTGCTAGTCAGGTTTTTGTTTTCATAGATAGATAGATAATTTTTATTTCTATGGCGCCAGCATATTACGCATTTTCATTACAGAGAGGACTTGTACAGATAATTAATAAAGACATAACAAAAAATACATAATTCAACAGATGCCAAGAGGCTACAAGCTATGACCCGAGGACTTGTTCGTTTGCACGGTGAGCGGGTATTTATATTAATACCATTTTGGGTGAAATATGACATTTTTCATGCGATTTTTTTGCTGTGTTGCAGAGACCAAAAAAATCAAAATACTGGCATTTCAGTTTTTATTCTCTTTATGGTGTTTACTGATCAGTTTCATTAATTGTATAATTTGTTGATAGATCGAACTTTACTGGTGCAGTGATGCCAAATATATTTAGAAAAAAAGGTATTTCTTTATTTTTAATGGGTGAATATGGGGGTGATTAGATTTTTTTAATTTTTTCATGTTTTGTTCTTTTATTTGTAATACTTTACTTTATTTTCTAGTCCGTTAAGGGGACTTGAACCTGCAACTGACTAATCGCTCATACTATATATTGCCATATCACTGTATAGCAGTATATACTGTAGTAAAAATCATGGTCACCCATGAACACCAGCCACCGGGTGGTCTTCATAGGAGTACTGACCCCTTGGCTGCCAAAGTAAGCTATTGGCTACACCACAATTGCGTGCTCTAAATGACGCTGTCAAAGCATTTATTTATTTATATTACTGTTTTAGTTCAACTCACTCGGTGGTACATGGAAGAAGAAAACAGGAACGCTGTCTCTTTAAATCTTCAGTTGGTTTATTATATGGCAGCATAAACCAACAAGAAGGGAAAAATAAAACACAGCCCTTCAGGCAAAAACAGGAAAAGAAGAAAGATAATAAAATGCTGCAACACAGTATACATTTGCGCTCTGGAGCAGCACAGGTTCAGTTTTTCCTCCTCATTACACAAACCACTGGAGCTCCTCCTTCCAGTCTTGCTGAACACAGACTGCCCCTGGAGGCCAGCTATTTAAGTCCCAGACCACACCCTGGGGTGGAGATAAGGTGGATATCCTCCCACCTGCTCTATGGTTGTCCACAAAAACCTAGACCATTATGAAAATTAGCTTAACCCCTCACGGCACTTAGTGTGCTGAAGGAAAATACTCTGAGTTTCACATTACTCCAGTACTTTATCAGTGACTTTGTCACATTACTTATATAGCGGCATCATTTTTCTGCAGTACTTTATATACATTATCATCACTGTCCCCATTGGGGCTCACATTCTAGATTTCCTATTTCTATGTCTTTGGAGTGTGGGAGGAAACTGGAGAACCCAGTGGAAACCCACGCAAACACGGGGAGAACATATAAACTCCTTGGAGATGTCATCCTTGGTGCTAGCTCACTTTTCCACCGAGATCCCCATTATTTATATATGAAACTATGACTTTTTTTTTAGTAAAAGCCATGGTATTTTTATGGTGGTCATTAAGAAGAAGAGTTTTCATCTTGGAGTTATCTCGGGGACATCATCCCTTTCTGGTGGAACTTTTTCTCTCTGGTGTAAACTCACGTGCTCTCCCATTTACTCGGCAGACGCTCCGCAGAGCGATGGCAGCCGGGGACGTATATCACAAATAGTGAAGGGTTCATATGGGAGCTGGCTGGGGTCCAGGTACAAATGTAGAAATAAATGGCTTATGATAAGGCTCGAGTCATAATAACTTCTGTTTGGTATGAAGGTTGCATATGTCGGGTCTGGTGAGGAGCTTGGGGCCGTCTGCGCGTCTCCGGAACTTCCGCGCTTTTCATCATCTGAATTATTACCTGTCCCATAACATCTTACTCATAACTGATTTATCTCGGTAGAATTGTTTCGTCATCATAAATCTAAGTGATGCCACAATATAATCTGCCTGTAATCTCTCCTCCCGTCCAGCAACTATGGACCAAATCCAGGACCATCCATTATCTAAGGGTCACAAGGAAGCAATCAGAATCCAGCCCGGTCCTCAGTGATGTCTTAATCCATCAGGTCTTGGTCATACAGATAATACTGATAGCCAGGGTGCTGCAAACTGGGCAACTGCCTAAGAACCGATTAGTTCCAGTAATCAGATGTATTTGGATACTATGTAGACGTATTATTTAGGCACGATATGGCGGTATTATTTGCCTATTTCCCAACTATCCCAATTTCCCAGGATTCCGAGGACAAAAGGGGGCAGAGTTTATGTAAACCCCACCCTAAATTGGGAGGTCCTAAGAGGGTCATGGGTATTACCAAGAGAGGGTGGGATCTGGAATGCCACATTTTTGGGTGAGAGTTAATCATCCCCAAAAATGTTGACAAATATGTATTTGGACATTGAAGGGTTTTGTGTGGAAGCACTGAGGATATTGAATTTTTGCCGTGAAAAGACGCAGCGTTTAACAGTACTAATAAGGTGAATGAGACTTCTGAAATGCTGCTTAATTTTTCCTTTGCGAATTCGAACCATCAAAGCATGTCAATTCTTCCGACATTTTTTGCATAGTTTTTCACCCATTTTTCACTCAGTGTGTGAACAAGCCCTTAAAGTGTAAGCATAAAAAGAATATAACCATCTATATATTAATACGTATTTAGAATATAAGATATTTTAAGTGGAGATCTTTACATTACAAAGGTCTTTTTTTTTTAAATCAAAATGGCAGTGCGTACATTTAATCTGATGCAACAATAGTATAAAGATGAGCAGAGTGGAGTGCAAGAGCGTAAGGATCGCAGTCGCGGAGGGTGCAACCATGAATGGATCGGGGACATAATACCAGGAAGAACCCAAGATGGAGGACATTATACCAAGAAGGGCCCAGGATGGAGGACATTATACCAAGAAGGGGCACAGGATGGAGGACATTATACCAGTAAGGGCACAGGATAAGGGACATTCTATCAGGAAGGGACACAGGATGGAGAACATTATCACTGAAAGGGGCCCAGGATGGAGGAAATTATACCTGGAAGGGCCCACAATGGAGGACATTATATCAAGAAGGGGTACAGGATGGAGGACATTATACCAAGAAGGGGTACACGATGGAGGATATTATACCAAGAAGGAGCACAGGATGGAGGACATTATCGCTGAAAGGGGCCCAGGATGGTGGAAATTATACCAAGAAGGGGCACAGGATGGAGGACGGACATTATACCAAGAAGGGGCACAGGATGGAGGACATTATACCAAGAAGGGGTACAGGATGGAGGACATTATACCAAGAAGGGGCACAGAATGGAGGACATTATTGCTGAAAGGGACCCAGAATTATGGAAATTATACAAAGAAGGGGCACAGGATGGAGGATATTAATACCAGAGCTGGCACAGGATGGAGGACATTATAATAAGAAGGGGCACAGGATGGAGGACATTATACCAGGAAGGGCCCAGGATGGAGGACATTATACCAGGAAGGGCACAGGATGGAAGACATTCTAACAGGAAGGGGCAAAGGACGGGGGAAATTGTTATAGCATGGGGCCTAGGTTGGGGGACATTATAGCAGAAAGGGCCGAGGATGAAGGACATTATATTAGGAAGAGCCCAGGATGGAGGACAATATACCAGGAAGGGTACAGGATGGAAGACATTCTATCAGGAAGGGGCAGAGGATGGGGGAAATTGGTTGGGGAACATAATACCAGGAAGGGGCCTAGAATGGAGACATTATACCAGAAAGGGCCCAGGATGGAGGACATTATAGCAGGAAAGGCCCAGGATGGAGGATATTATACCAGGAAGGGCAAAGGATGGGGGACATTGTTATAGCATGGTACCTAGGTTGGGAGGAATTATTTTTGGAAGGGGTGCAGATGGTAGAGATTATTTCAAGAACGAGCCAGGTTGGAGGACATCATAACATGGTGGGGTGAACGCTACAAGGGCCCATACATCTGACCAACATGTTGGTCCAAATTTTGTGCCGGGTCCGATCAGACTCTAGCCACACCACTGATGGAGAGGGTTATTTGTGAACAGGTTAGGTCTTTAAAAAAACAACATAAAATTTTGTAAGCATTTGTAATTGTCCAGGCCGCTATTTTGCTGGATTTTTAAGTACTGGAAAGGGCTTTAAAAAAAGTTTAAGACATGTTCACCACATCTCTCATCTATCCAGCAGTGTAGCCCTTCACTGCTCCGGTCCGTTTCTTTGCTCCCATCCAGTCTGCCATTCCCAGCATCTTTGACCTATCCATACATGACTAGGTCTCAATACAGCATGTGAAATATACAGACACCGTTGGCACAACTCTAAGGTGGTGGTGCACAAGTAGGATCCCAATCCGTATACTTGTGTAAACTAACTTGGCACATACACGTGAATTATGAAGGTGATGACATACAGTACATACAGTAAACGTTTCAGTCACAACGACCTTCGTCAACGCACTATGTAATGTACTGAATGCACCTGTTTATAGGGCAACCTGTCCATAAAGAATAATGCCAGAGCATGGAGGATTGTCTGTTGAATCAAAGAGCCGGTTATGAGGGTGTGAGGTGGGTAATGGCCTGGACGCGGTTTCCACTGCTTCTCTCATAGTACGTTGACAAAGGTCGTAATGACCGAAACGTTTACTCTATGTACTGTATGTCATTAAAATACTTCTCACCTTCATAATTCACATGTGTGTGCCAAGTTAGTTTACTCAATACATCACGGGGTCATAAATCAGCTGAGAGAAGCTCAGTAAAAGACAGATCAAAGAGTTACAAACTCTCCCATGAGAATGAGCTCACTGACAGGTCATTAAGTTAACTCATTCTGCAGCCAGCTATGGACAGCACAACACAGCGGCCACAGAAGGCAAACGGTGATAACTTTTTCATGAATCCCAATTGAAAAATAATGTTTAGCCAAGAATACATGAATTTAAGGTCCACCTGATAATTCACTCTCCACCCTCAAGGTCACACACAAACATACATGTATTCAAGTAGAAATAAATTTCTTCCCACAGGTGTCAATATCTTTCGGCGCCCACTAGACCCCACAACGTGATGATGCTCCTGCCTGGTGCTCTACAAGACTTCAAGCTGCGATTATATGTTGCTTCAAAATATCAACGGGTCTGTGAACGAAGCCCAGACTGGGGCTGCACAAACAAGGTGAGGATTGGGGAGAAATTTAGTGTTTTGGTTTTTTTTTTTTGTTTTTTTTTTTCTTTCCAACCCTTTGTCCGCGCTAATCAAATTTTTAAAAAATTGGATTTTGGCTAGTCTGAATATTTTTGTGAAACTTGAGTCTCATCCCTAACGTTAACCCACCCAATGGATAAGTCACTCCCCACTAGAGATGAGCGAACGTGCCGGGATTAGGCGTTATCCGAGCATGCTCGGGTGTTAACCGACTTTGGCATGTCTCGTCGCTGTTTTGTAGCCACAACACTTGAAGGGATTACCTAACAAACAGGCAATCCCTGCATGTGTTATGGCTGTCTACCAGCCGCGACACATGCAGCTGCGGGGACTCAAACATATTTTTCCAGCATGCCGAAGACACTCGGTTAGCACCCAAGCATGCTCAGATAACACCTCATCCCAGCACGTTCGCTCATCACTACTCCCCACCATTTCATGGTCATACACGATCACGAGAATGAGAAAAATCATCAGTGCTGCAAAGGGCTGTAACAATTTTCCCAAAATACACTTTATTAAATGGAGTGGAAAATTTTTCTCTATTCATTTTTTACAAGAAGAGCAAACCCCAAAGTGTAATATGTCTCTGCTCCAAGACTAAAGCCAAAAAAGTCCAACGTTGTGATTTCTTTAGGATTAGGTTCTTCTTAATAACCCATCTCATTTCTCAACACTCTACAAATTCTCTAACAAAGCTGTTTTCTCAGCCTTCGCTCCACATGTGCCCATCGAACCACCAGAAAATTATATGAAATTACATTTCCGTAGGTAAACATTATTAGCAAATCCATTTACTCAACCCCTCCCTGTGAAGCGAAGAGCTCGGAGAGAGGAAATAGAAGTTCTCTTCGCTCCTATCGCTTTATAATTCCATAATGTATTGGCCTTTATGGGGCTAAATGAACTGCGTGTCATGGCTGATGTCATGATAAATGAAGAGCGGGGTCAACTTTTCTGGCCTAACGGCACGGATGGCGGGAGAGTTGGAGACAGGTCACCGTGTTTGGTCATTGTGCCCTTAAGTCTTGGAATGCAATACTTCATTCAAGCTGGATGAGTGCTCTCCCGGGATGAGATCTGCAACATCTTCGCAACATCTGTAGTGATTCATGGCTGATTTTAATGGGGCTCAGGCCTAAAATATAGCGGATTGTGTCTAACATAGCATCCCATCACCAGAAAAAAAAGCACCATCATGAGCAATTTAGTCATGTGGAAGGTCGGACTATTAAGAACATTCATTATAGTAATAACTACCATTTTAAAATACTAATTATTTTTGTATTTATTTGTTCTCTTTTTCATCCAAATTTATTTAATATACTATTAAGTTCTATGTAAAATTGAAAGATTTTAGAGTTGAGTCCATTCTGAGCAAGGGTCGAGACGAGGGGTAGACAGGGTAGTCATCCGCCTAAATTGCTACCTCTTGCACCCCCCCATGGGGGCGCAGTTTGGGAAAAAAAATGACATAGCTGAACCGCCTGTGTAACATGGTGCGGGGCAGTAGTGGTGGGCGAGGTACCCATGTTCAATGACCCAGTAGGCTGCAGGATAATGGGGGTCCTGGCTGGGTATGTGAATTTCACCTGTAGGGGCGCTACAGGCCTCATGATGCCGGTGACTTTGTCTGGCCAGGACTAGTAGTTAATAAACACAGAAAAGAAAAGCGATCAAAAAAGGTCCAAAAAAACTAAATAATTCAAAGGATAAAAAATTGAAACTTTATTGAAATATGACCAAGGTACAGGGAAAGTGAAAACAAGCCAAACATGACCATGGTAGCACAAGGACGACAAAGTGGGGCATACAAGGGTTTCTGGACAGTGTATGGGAAAGCAAATTGCTTAGGCATTGTTATGTTGGCAACATTGAAAATATAGCACCCATCCCCAGAATACACGTATTATAAATACCACCCAACAGGATATATTAGTATAACAACACTAAGTCAAGGTATACACATCTTTACCTGTTGGAATGGGAAATGAAAGTCCACCCAAGTATGACCCCACCCTGGGGGGGGTCATACTTGGGTGGACTTTCATTTCCCATTCCAACAGGTAAAGATGTGTATACCTTGACTTAGTGTTGTTATACTAATATATCCTGTTGGGTGGTATTTATAATACGTGTATTCTGGGGATGGGTGCTATATTTTCAATATTGCCAACATAACAATGCCTAAGCAATTTGCTTTCCCATACACTGTCCAGAAACCCTTGTATGCCCCACTTTGTCGTCCTTGTGCTACCATGGTCATGTTTGGCTTGTTTTCACTTTCCCTGTACCTTGGTCATATTTCAATAAAGTTTCAATTTTTTATCCTTTGAATTATTTAGTTTTTTTGGACCTTTTTTGATCGCTTTTCTTTTCTGTGTTTATTGTCATATTTTTGCGATTGTCCATATGTTTCCTAAACCCGTCACTCCACTATACATTAATGTTTATGGGTTGCTTATCCTTAATGTGGTTCAGGACTAGTAGTTGTAAAGTTCAATGATGGAGGCCACCACTAAAAAATAAACTGTCTTTTACTGAACAAAAAGTGGGGAGGAGTACGTACAGTGGATAGCGTCATGGATACACATTCTCTCATTCTGTTTCTTAAACTCACTCATTTATGCCTCAATTAGTTCCTCTGCCTTCACAGCAAACCAGCACAGTGCTTCGAGAGCCTCCCCTGTCCCTAACGACGGCACTACAGTCAGTAAGTGAGGGACCTATGACTCAACCCATGGTTCTGCGCCCTTTTTCCCCTTAGGGGATCTCCTTGTGCCACTGTGGCTGTTACTTAACTTCTCTGCTTGCCTTGGACCTACCACATGGGACACTCTCTTCATCTCACATTTCCTGCTCTGATTTGGCCCATTACCTCTTTGTCTTGAGAACTCAGAACCATCCCACTAGGACTCCTGCCCCGGAGTTCGTCACCAGAGAATCACTCACTCCTATCACTTTTCCTCACCTCTAGTCTCAATCCATTGCCTCGGTCTCCTCTCACTTCAGAGACACCCACTTAATGCGGTTCTGCTCTCTAGCCAGACCCTAGATCTGCTTCTGCTGCACACTTAGCCCTATCGGCCTTCCTGACAGGAAACTATCTCTGTCCTTTCACTTTGGCCTTTCCTTGTCTGGACTAGTCCCAACCATTAACCCTAACTACTGGTGGCCGAACAGTATACAACCTCTCACTAATAACACACATTACTAAACACTGCACACATCAAAATACAATGCAGCACGTGTCTTCAAGAGGGAAAAAGAAATATGCAAATAAAGTCCGTGGAGCCTCATTTAAGAGTCTCAAACACTGGCTATTCCCGTGTTTGAGACTCTTAAATGAGGCTCCACAGACTTTATTTGCATATTTGTATTTCCCAATGAGCAATGCACCTAGGATTTCACTGATTGAGCGCCTTTGCCGGCTGCCGCAGTGTTTTCTTTGACTGGTCTCCCTGAGGTCAGTGATTGTTTTGTGATGTTGGTCTACTAGGCATTGCTCCCACCTATCCAGAATCCTACTCCACACTGATGAGGGGCAACACCCTGAAACAGCTGTCTGCGGATGGATACCTGGCCTTGGTATTTCCCTTGTCATATCTGTAAACTCGTAAAGAGCTGGATATTGACTTAAAGGGCCACTTAATATGGTGATAATGGTGGTTTCCGAAAGGAGCCACCCCTTGGCTGGGTTCTTCCCTGGAGGAAGATCTGGCTAGTCCCGTGTTTGAGACTCTTAAATGAGGCTCCACGGACTTTATTTGCATATTTGTATTTCCCAGGGAGCATTGCACCTAGGATTTCACTGATTGAGCGCCTTTGCCGGCTGCCGCAGTGTTTTCTTTGCTGGTCTACCTGAGGTCAGTGATTGTTTTGTGATGTTGGTCTACTAGGCATTGCTCCCACCTATCCAGAATCCTACTCCACACTGATGAGGGGCAACACCTCGAAACAGCTGTCTGTGGATGGATACCTGGTCTTTGTATTTCCCTTGTCATATCTGTAAACTCGTAAAGAGCTGGATATTGACTTAAAGGGCCACTTAATATGGTGGTAATGGTGGTTTCCGAAAGGAGCCACCCCTTGGCTGGGTCCTTCCCTGGAGGAAGATCTGGCTAGTCCCGTGTTTGAGACTCTTAAATGAGGCTCCACGGACTTTATTTGCATATTTGTATTTCCCAGGGAGCATTGCACCTAGGATTTCACTGATTGAGCGCCTTTGCCGGCTGCCGCAGTGTTTTCTTTGACTGGTCTCCCTGAGGTCAGTGATTGTTTCGTGATGTCAAGAGGGAAAAAGGGCAGAACTTCCATCTTCTTACACCTGCAGCCACCTAGCACTTTACTCCGGCCGCAGGCATTCGGCACACTGATGGCCCGATGACACTGCTTACTTTCTGCCTGCTCCAGACGTCGCTCCCTCCCTGCACTCAATAGTATTCGTGTCTGAGGGTGTTACAGTTTAGAGAGGACTAAGTGGTGGACAGTATGAGAGCACAGTGTGAAGAGGGGGCACAGAATAAATAAGGAAAGGGGGCCACGTGAAATGGGGGGCACAATATGGAGAGAGTTTAATATGGCAAGGGTCAGTGTAGCGATATAGAGAGTCTAAGGGGAAACAGTGAAGAGGATCAGCCATGGTGTAGGCCATGGTTCATAAGGGCAGACGTTGTGGCAGTTGTGGCTAATAATGGCTGTCAGTATGGTGGTAATAGCTCATAAAGGCGGACAATGTGGAGGTCACATAACATAGGAGGCTTATTTAGGGCATAGTATGGACAGATCTCTTTATGCAGAGGTCATTTTAAGAACACTTTTACTTTTACAGGTGCTGTGTTGAGATTTGCTGCAGAATAGCGGAAAAGAGATTTGTACTGATTATGATTGTGATGTATTCATGTACCGATGGTGGTTCTGGTGATGAATACATGTACTGATGATAGCACTAGTGTATTTGTTTACTGACTATGGTTATCATGATGTATTTGTGGCACCCCCAGGGGTATGGCCGCCACAGTGGCTTTGCCTTCCTCCAGGGGAGGGTAATGCCAGGCTTGGAGGCAATGATGGGTCTCTCTCGCAGTCAATCCATACATGCAACACAGTTCCACTTCAGGCCAGCAGGGGGAACTCTGAACCAGGATTAAGGGGAGGAGTGCTCTCTGAGGGCCAAGAGGAAGGAGTGGTCAGTTAGTCTGCGGAGGGTGAAGTGTGCAGACGTGTAGAGAGAAGCTGGAGGTTGAGCTGGGAAAGGAGTGCTCCCTCACAGTGAGCGCATGAACTGGAGCCTGGTCTCCACGGTTGTATGGATACTAACGGTCCTACAACAGATACCAGAGGAGCAGGAGGCTGTAAATGCCCTACTCCCATCTAAGACTTGAGGCACAACAGAAACTTGGATAGAGAGCCAGGACTCAGAGAGAGAAGAGTCCCCGAGAGAGGCTACAGCTGTCTGCCGTGCAAGTAAGGTTTTTGGGAACATCTGACAGGAGGAACTTCAGTGTAACTCTGTACTTGGAGTACTTCATTCAAATAGGCGCTAGTAAGGAGACTGCACAGCCCATCTGCTGAGAGAGAATCCCTGAGTTGCTTCCAGGCTAGCCTGCTCCGTTACCATCTGTAATCAGGACCCTGGACTGCAGTTATCAAGTAAAGGTACAGACATTGCACCCCGCTGTGTCTTGTCTGCTTCCTACCCTTACGGCACTGCTACATCCCCGTGCCAACCACCTCTACACTGCCCTGGGACTATAGCTTCACCTATGGGGAGCTTTTACATCCTTGCTGCACCCTACCATCAGTCCCAGCGGATCTGCATGCAGCGTCAGCTTAACACCTCCCTTGCCGAGCACCACAGGTGGCGTCACGAACTATTCCATTCCATTAACTACATTCCCCCATTACTTGGGCGCCCAGGGCCATGGACCGGGTCACTGCTGCTGTGACACATTCCCCTGACACTGGCCCGGTACCGAGTACCCCACAGCCCTGGAAGGGTGACCCAATTTGGCGTCACGAAAAGGATTACGGAGCCCGGTACCCCCGGGTCCTGTGTGCCATAGACTGTGTTTGTGCAGAAAGACTGTGTGTATAGTTGGTGCCAATAGCCGCCATTACCGCGCTGCTTGGCGCACGCAGGAAAAAAGAGGCAGGCCTTCGTGGGTGGAGCCTGCCGCAGAGCGCGATGAAGCGAAGTGCCGCGCGGGAAGAGAGGACAGCGCGCGAGAGAAGGAGGAGCTGAGGCCTACAGCCCGGAGCGTCGGGCCTGTGAAGCGGCCGCCGGTGAGCTCCCATAACCCCCGGCCCTGGCTAACGTTAACTAGGGGGGGAGAGGATGTCCGTGCCCAACGGCAATGCAGCGGCAGGCGCCGGTGCCAACCCCGCAGCACCGCCAGGAGGAGTGCCTGCCACAGCGGTCTCCATAATGCCGCTGTCTATGCCCTATATACCGGGAGCGGCCTGGCTACCGCAGTACTCGGGTGAGTCGCATACCCTGAGTGAATTTAAAGAGAGACTGTACAGTTTGTTTAAAGTATACCCTCTGTCTGAAAGCCAGAAAGTGAATATCCTGATTGGACAGCTAACGGGTGCAGCACAGAGAGAGGTGAAAGCCTGGCTGGACACTGATAAAGGGACTGTTGCAAAGATCCTGGCCAAGCTGAGGAGCACCTTTGACACTCGCTCTGCAGCTGAAATCAAGATGAGGTTCTTTGGCTGTAAACAGAAGGCGCAGGACAGCATCAGGGATTATGCTCTCAACCTGCAGGAGGCGCTGCGAGCAGTTAAGCAAGTTGATCCTGACAGTGTGAAGGAGGAAGATAAACTGTTAAAGGAGCAGTTCATTGAAGGACTCCTATCCAGTACCCACAGAGGACAGTTGCGTATTATAACCCTGCAAAACCCTGATCTGGACTTTGCTGATTTTAAGGACAGGGCAATTCGGGTACTGCAGGAGTCCACTGACAGCCGTCCAGCGCCCCCTAGGCGCCCAGCGATCACCTACCATCAGGAAGCAACATCTTTTCCTTCCTTCCCTGTGGAGGCTGATGCACAGACTCTGGATAAAGATCCAACTGAGGAGCTGCGTCTTCAAGTCTAGGTGCTGACCAAAGGGATGGCTGCAGTTACCAAAACCGTGCAGTCCCTGCAAGTGTCCTCCAAAGAAAAGATCCAGCTTGCTTCCAGTCCAGAGGATGTCCCGTGGCTCCTGAGGAGGAGAGCCCCGCCACTTCGAGGGAGGAACAACGATCGCCATGACCAGGACAGACGTCCCATCTGTCGTCGCTGCTACAAGGCTGGTCATCTTGCAAGATTTTGTCCTTTAAACGAGCAACCCCTGGGGCAGAGGGCCAACCCCCAGGAATAGGATCCCCAGGCCCAAGGAACTGGAGAGCCAAGTATGTTGGAGGGAGACCAATCCTTCCTGTGGTGATTGACGGCATCCCCATGAACGCTTTGCTGGACACTGGCTCCCAGGTGACCACTATGCCGTACATTCTGTATAAGAGATATTGGGCTGATTCAGAGCTTACCCGTGGCCCAACTGACGAACTAACAGTAGTTGCTAGTAATGGTCAGTCTTTACCGCAGATAGGATGTAAAGAAATTACTGTCAAAGTGGGGCGGGTAGAGCTAAAGTCTCAAGGTCTGATAGTTGTTGATATTGATCGACGTGAATGTAATCCCATGATGACTCTTGGTACAATTGTAATTGAAAATTGTCTGTCCGAGGTTATTGTCTTGTTGCAACAGGTGGCTGAGACTGCTGGTTCCGGAGCAGGGCCGGACTGGGACTAAAATTCAGCCCTGGCATCTGAAGTTACACAGGCCCACTAGTCACATGGTGACTATATAATATCTTTGTACAGTTGTAGTTTACAAGAAGTGAGAGGAGATTAACACGACTATATAACATGTAGTCATAGCTGTGCCCAGTATTTCAGCTCAGTCTTATTTATTGCTTTTAGGTACAGTACTCCTCCCAAATCTCTGTCCCCTTTTGTATGCGCCGCTGCAAATTTTGGCCACGCCCAGCCACACCCATTTCACAACTAGTCACACCCATGTCCACACCTAATCGCACCCATTTAGCACTGCTGATCACACTGACTGGTACTGAGGGCACAGTGGCTGGCATTATGGGCACACTGACTGGCACTAAGGAAGAGAGAAAACAGAGAGAGAGAGAAAAAAGAAAACAGAGAGAGCGAGAAAAGAAAGGGGAAAGAAAGAAAGAACAGAGAGAGACAGAGAAAGAACAGAGAGAGACAGAGAAAGAACAGAGAGAGAAAGAAAGAGGGGAAAGAAAGAAAGAACAGAGAGAGACAGAGAAAGAACAGAGAGAGAAAGAAAGAAGTAAAGAAAAGAAAGAAAGAACAGAGAGAGACAGAGAAAGAACAGAGAGAGAAAGAAAGAAGTAAAGAAAAGAAAGAAAGAACAGAGAGAAAGAGAGGAAAGAAAAAGAAAGAAAGAGGGGAAGAAAGAACAGAGAGAGAAAGAAAAAGAGAGAAAGAAATAAAGAAAGATTCTACAAAGATACTATAGCAGCCCGGCTCCCATTGTAGTGCCCACCTGAGCCTCCCGGTGCAGGACCTATCATGATCCGCTCACATGGCCGGCATCCCCGATTCCAAGGCGGTCCTGCTGTCTGCGCTGTCGGAGGAGGACACGGTGATGGATCTGAAGCATTCCTGGTTCCGTCACAATCTCCTCAAGAAATTATCTCATTTCCGGTCAGCTTCCAGCACATCACTTCAGGTGGAACGTCATGTGTGTGTTTTAAAATGCTCCTCGGGGCTCCGCCGTGTACTCCTGTGTCCGTGGGAAAAGCACGCTTTGTATGCTTTGTACACACTTGGCTCCGCTCCGTACACACACGGCTCAGCTCCGTACACCTCGTACACGTGTGGCTCCTCTCCGTACACCTCGTACACGCGCGGCTCCGCTCCGTACACCTCGTACACGCGCGGCTCCGCTCCGTACACATCGCACACGCGAGGCTCCGCTCCGTACACCTCGCACACGCGCGGCTCCGCTCCGTACACCTCGCACACGCGCGGCTCCGCTCCGTACACATCGCACACGCGCGGCTCCGCTCCGTACACCTCGTACACGCGCGGCTCCGCTCCGTACACCTCGCACACGCGCGGCACCGCTCCGTACACCTCGCACACGCGCGGCTCCGCTCCGTACACCTCGCACACGCGCGGCTCCGCTCCGTACACCTCGCACACGCGCGGCTCCGCTCCGTACACCTCGCACACGCGCGGCTCCGCTCCGTACACCTCGCACACGCGTGGCTCCGCTCCGTACACCTCGCACACACGCGGCTCCGCTCCGTACACCTCGTACACCCGCGGCTCCGCTCCGTACACCTCGTACACACGGCTCCGCTCCGTACACATCGTACACACACAGCTCCGCTCCGTACACATCGTACACACACAGCTCCGCTCCGTACACATGCGGCTCCTCTCCGTACACCTCGCACACACAAGGCTCCGCTCCGTACACATCGTACACGCGCGGCTCCGCTCCATACACCTCGTACACACACGGCTCTGCTCCGTACACCTCATACACACACAGCTCTGCTACATCCACACTGTAAATCCTGACCCCACACATACTTACCTCAACCAGCACCATGACAACAGCAAAGCAGAGTCTTGCAGACGGTAGAGGCAAGGCTGAGCGCCCAGGACCTGTGATGTGGTCACAGGAGGGGCGGAGTCAGGGGTGACATGATCGGGGGTCTGGACAAAGGCTCCTGATCATGTGACCCCCTGACTCCTCCCCTCCTGTGACCTCATCACAGGTCCTGCGAACAGAGCGAGCAGGCAAGCGAGTGCGACGCTGTGAGTGGCTGCGGGGGGGGGGGTCTCATGCTACGGCGAGGATGGGGTGCGTGGGGGGCGTGGCGGCTTATCTCCCTGCAGTGCGGGAGGAACTTGGAAACTATCACAGCCGTGCCGCAGAGGGCCGGCGGCAGGAGCAACAGTGGCCGCAGCAGCTGGCAAGCGGCCAGATGATCGGGCGCTGCCGCCCGCGGCCCACGTGACAGCGGCCCAGCGGGAAAATGCCCGGTTGGTTATATTACCAATCCGGGCCTGTTCCGGAGAACAACGAGTCCTGCAGAAGGAGATCCGAGCCCTGATGCAAAGGCAACAGGTAGAACTCTCTGGTGGAGCGATTGGCAGCGTCAGAGTGAGTGATGCTTTTCCCATTGAAATACCCCCCAGATGTGAAATGTTGGTTTGGTGTCGGGCAGCTATAGGTCTTAGAGGGAGAGATTACCAGGCGTTGGTAGAACCAGTATACTCCGAGAGCAGGCCCACTGTCCTGACAGCCAGAGGGGTGGTTGACGTACGAAAGGGGAGAGTACCTGTACGCCTTTTGAATTGTGGGGAAGAGGAAGCCACAATACCTCGGTACGCCACAGTTGCTAAGCTGCTCACCGTTAATAACAACTCTTTGCAAGCAGCAGAACCCTTGGACTCCCCCGATCAAGTGGAGGACAATGGCTCCGTGAAGCAGCCAGAAGAGTGGTGTCAGCAACTGCAGGTGGGAACTGACTCTACACCTTCATACCAGAAAAATGGGGTTTACAGAGTGACACAAGAGTATGAGCGGGTATTCAGCAAACACCCACTAGATTTTGGGCAGGTAAAGGGGGTTCAACATCATATCCCCACGGGAGACCATCCACCCATAAAGGAGAGGTACAGACCTATACCCCCAACACAATACTAGTGTGCTGAGAGTATGTTGAGGGAGATGAAGGAGGCAGGGGTCATCAGAGACAGTTGTAGCCCCTGGGCAGCTCCAATAGTGTTTGTAAAGAAAAAGGATGGTACCATGAGAATGTGTGTTGATTACAGGAAAATTAACAGCATTACACATAAAGATGCCTACCCATTACCTAGAATTGAAGAGTCCTTAGCTGCACTTAAAACTGCTAATTACTTTTCCACCTTGGATCTCGCCAGTGGGTATTGGCAGGTTCCCGTGGCAGAGGCAGACAAGGAGAAAACAGCATTTACCACTCCAATGGGTCTCTGTGAGTTTAATTATATGCCATTTGGGCTCTGCACTGCTCCAGGAACATTTCAACGGCTGATGGAGTGCTGCCTGGGACACATGAACTTTGAGACGGTCCTGTTGTATCTGGATGATGTCATTGTTTTCTCCAAAACCTATGAAGATCATCTGGAACACCTGGCTGAAGTGTTTGAAGCTTTGTCCAATTTTGGCCTGAAGGTGAAGCCCTCCAAATGCCACCTCCTGAAGCCCAAGGTGCAGTACCTCGGTCATGTGGCCAGTGCAGAAGGTGTGGCACCAGACACTGATAAAGTCACAGTCATCTGGGACTGGCTGAAGCCCAGCAACCTGCATGAAGTACGCCAATTCCTTGGACTGGTAGGCTACTACCGAAGATTCATCAAGGGCTTTACTGAAATAGCCACCCCTATGCAAAATCTCCTGGTGGGGCAGTCCAAGAAGACCAAACAGAAAAATTCCACTTTTGAATGGACTGAAGAGTTGGAAAGGTCCTTCACCAGACTGAAGATGGCTCTCACAGGAGACGAAGTTCTGGCTATCCAGATTATGACAAACCCTTTGTGCTGTACACAGATGCCAGCAACGTGGGACTAGGAGCAGTACTGTCGCAGGTACAGAATGGGAAAGAAAGAGTGATCCCCTATGCCAGCAGGAAGCTGTGCCCCACTGAAAGGAACCCTGATATTTACAGTTCTTTCAAGCTGGAGTTCCTTGCCATAGTCTGGGCTGTCACCGAAAGGTTCAAACATTACCTAGCCTCTGCCAAGTTCACTGTCTTCACTGACAACAATCCATTGACGCATTTGGACACTGCAAAACTAGGTGCACTGGAACAGCGATGGATGGCTCGGCTATCAATCTATGAGTTTACCATCAAGTACCGGGCAGGGCACAAGAATGCCAATGCTGATGCGCTGTCCAGAATGCCTAACCCACCAGATGCAGGAGAAGACCCTGAGGCTCTTGAAGAGATGAAGCTACCTCCCTTCCACCGGCCACTTGCGGCCCAGTGTGCTCAAGGAGTGAGAAACAGATGGTCTGGCTTGAAGGAGGTCACCCTGAACCCATTGCCCAATCATGATTGGGCAGAAACGCAAGATAGTGACCCTGCGGTCTGTCTGGTGAAGGAGCTGCTGACCCGAGCTGACTCATGTCCAGAGTTGGATGCTCCTGAAGAAACTCAGCAGTTGTGGAAGGAGAGAGGCCAGCTGTTCATTTATGAAGGGAAGCTGTGTCGGAGGAGTATCAATGCCCACACTCATGAGCTGGTTTGGCAGGTGATAGTCCCAAAGAGAGGGGCAACAATGGTCCAGGAAGCATACCATAATGGAGCTGGACACTTCGGATGGAAGAAGTTGGAAGTATTGCTCCGAGAGAGGTTCTACTGGGTTGGTATGAGGAAAGCCATTGAGAGGTGGTGCCGGGAGTGTGGACAGTGTAACCTGCGCAGAAAGGATCGAGACAGCCAGAGAGCTCCGCTACAGCCAATCCTCACCAAACAGCCCCTTGAGTTGGTAGCCCTGGACCATGTGAAGCTGGTTCCAAGCTGGTCAGGCTACATCTATGCACTTACCATTGTGGACCACTACTCAAGATTCCTGGTAGTTGTGCCTGTCAAAGATCAGACCGCCAGGACAGCAGCCAGAGCATTCCAACAGCACTTCTGTAGACCACATGGGTATCCTGAAAGAGTGCTTACGGATCAAGGTCCAGCTTTCGAGGCAGAAGTATTCCACGAATTCTGTAACCTGTATGGTTGTAAGAAGATCAGGACAACACCGTACCACCCACAGACCAATGGCATGTGCGAGAAGATGAACCAGGTAGTGAAGGACCTCCTGAAGACTTTGCCCTTGGAGGAGAGGAATTTGTGGCCAGAGAAGTTGCTCCATCTGGTGGACCTCTGCAACCATATCCCAGTGAACTCCACCAACTGTACCCCAGCCTATTTAATGATAGCCAGACCTGGTAAGCTGCCTATCGACTTAGACATGGGAGTCTTGACACCTGAAGTAGCATCACCAGATGCTGATTGGGACACGGAGAGGCAGCAACAGTACCGGAGAGTTCAAGAATGCGTGGAAAGGAGTCTGGCTCAGGCAAGACAAAAGCAGGAGAAGCTTTACAATCAAAATGCACCTGCCGTTCCTTTGTTGCCGGGAGAGCAAGTCTTGAAAAGAAAGAGAAGATTGTACAAATTGGATGATCAATGGGAAGCTGATCCTTATACCCTTCTGCCCTCGAACTTTGATAATACTAAGGTATGCCTTGTTAGTAAAGATGGAGGAGAGACCTCAGCAACGGTATCGAGAGATCATTTGAAGTTGTGTCCTGACCAGTTAAAAGAAAGGAAAGAAGAACCAGATAACATCCAACCCATAGTGGAAGAAGAGGTCAGCACAGTGCTTGGAGAATTCCCTGCGAATTGGACTAAAGTGAACGATGCTATAGTGGTGCCAGTGTTGCTGTTTCCCCAATTGGTAGCACAGGAAGATGTGACTCAAGAGAATCAGGAAAATCGGGTAGCAGATGCCACACCAGCAGTGGAGCCAGAGAACTCTCGCCCTGCCAGTGGTGAACCTGTCGTGCCCTTGGTGAGTCTAAGAGTTCACAGTCAGTCTAGTATCCCTGTGTTACATAGAACCCCCAGTAGTGTATCCAGTACATTACCCACTACACCAGTCTTACACAGGTCTACCCACACCACACAAGGTATACCACCCCTTAGATGTCGCATGTAGCAAAATAAATGTAAATGTTGAAATTGTAAATGTAAATATGTAACTGTTTTTCAAGTTTTGTGCCTACAGGTAACCTGTAAGAGTTTCCTTTAAATTTTCCAGTTTGTTTTATTGACACTGAACCACAGGACTTGTGTGTGGTCAAAAACTTTCCTTGTAAATATTTCACCATTTGCCCAGGAATAGACCATGGACATTGATGCTTGGACTTGCCATCATAGGACCATTTTTGAAGCACTTGGTTTTTGTACATTTTTTCATTTTTAAGTCTTGTACAATTATTATTGTAACTGTTTATATGTTCATGTTTTTGCTCAGCCCAGGAGGTCTGTGGCGATGTGGCGCCCCCAGGGGTATGGCCGCCACAGTGGCTTTGCCTTCCTCCAGGGAAGGGTAATGCCAGGCTTGGAGGCAATGATGGGTCTCTCTCGCAGTCAATCCATACATGCAACACAGTTCCACTTCAGGCCAGCAGGGGGAACTCTGAACCAGGATTAAGGGGAGGAGTGCTCTCTGAGGGCCAAGAGGAAGGAGTGGTCAGTTAGTCTGCGGAGTGTAAAGTGTGCAGACGTATAGAGAGAAGCTGGAGGTTGAGCTGGGAAAGGAGAGCTCCCTCATAGTGAGCGCATGAACTGGAGCCTGGTCTCCACGGTTGTACGGATACTAACGGTCCTACAACAGATACCAGAGGAGCAGGAGGCTGTAAATGCCCTACTCCCATCTAAGACTTGAGGCACAAGCAGCAGCTTGGATAGAGAGCCAGGACTCAGAGAGAGAAGAGTCCCCGAGAGAGGCTACAGCTGTCTGCCGTGCAAGTAAGGTTTTTGGGAACATCTGACAGGAGGAACTTCAGTGTAACTCTGTACTTGGAGTACTTCATTCAAATAGGCGCTAGTAAGGAGACTGCACAGCCTGTCTGCTGAGAGAGAATCCCTGAGTTGCTTCCAGGCTAGCCTGCTCCGTTACCATCTGTAATCAGGACCCTGGACTGCAGTTATCAAGTAAAGGTACAGACATTGCACCCCGCTGTGTCTTGTCTGCTTCCTACCCTTACGGCACTGCTACATCCCCGTGCCAACCACCTCTACACTGCCCTGGGACTATAGCTTCACCTGTGGGGAGCTTTTACATCCTTGCTGCACCCTACCATCAGTCCCAGCGGATCTGCATGCAGCGTCGGCTTAACACCTCTCTTGCCGAGCACCACAGGTGGCGTCACAAACTATTCCATTAAGTACATTCCCCCATTACTTGGGCGCCCAGGGCCACGGACCGGGTCACCGCTGCTGTGACACATTCCCCTGACACCGGCCCGGTACCGAGTACCCCACAGCCCTGGGAGGGCGACCCATATTCATGTACTGATAGAGGTTCTGGTGACACAATAACGTACTGATAGTCATTCTGGTGATGTATTTGGAACACCCCGCAGGGCCGGGCGAACTCGGAACTGGGCCTTTCAGGCTCTTTTAAGGGGGAAAATGTCACGGTGGTGATGGTGACCCGGTCCGTGGCCATGGGTGTCTAATAAAGAGGATGGAAGTTCAATTGAGGGGAAAGATGGTAGGATAATTAATAGGAAAAGGGGAATCGTGACGCCACCCGTGTTACTCTGCTAAGGTAGCCGACGCTGCGATACAGATCCACTGAGACGGTGTTAAAGCAGCCAAGATGGTGAAGCTCTCCACGGGCAGAGCTGTGTCCCAGGGCAGTTGAGATGGTACTTGTGAGCCGGTGACGGTGGTGGTGTATGCAGTGTATGGCAGGCGAGTTGTAAATGACTCCATGGACACAGTTAGGTGCAGTTTCTGGGATTTTACTCACAAGTTTTGTGGACTAGATGACCCGCTTGGTACTGTGTTCTCCGAGGGAGGGGTCCAGCAAACTCCCAGGTAGATCAGGAACACCTGTTCAAGACTCCTCTTTGTGTTCTCCTCTCTAGGCCGTGTCTCTGCACTGATCTCTCCCTTCCTTTCTGCCCTGTGCCTTCACAAGCAGTGTCCCAAGTCGGCAGCCACGGATCACACCGGTCGACGTGGATCAGACCCCAGGGTCCTTTATCCTTACTGCTGCCTTTTTGCAGAATGTTTGTGGTTGTGGTTGTGGTTGTGGCTGAGGTGTAGTAGGGCCCAGATTGGGGGGTGGTCCACTGCTTACTGCGCACAGGCGACACAGAGACGAGACAGAGGTAGATTTTCGGGTACAACAGGTCCGAGTTTATTGGCCGTCCTCCTGACGACCGTAGCCATACACTGCAGCACCTTTACAACTCTCCGTATTCAGGCCCGGGTAACTTCACCTTCCTTCAGTCGTAGTAACGTTCCTCGCGGATCTTTCGCTGGGGTTGCCCTAGGCCTATCTACCGCCAGCGCTTCACCAATCCGAGGTCGTCATCCAATCATCCAATCGGTACTCCCGGGGCCTCGTCTGTCCTGCGGATCTTTGTGTCAGGGCCACCCCCCTGACTGTCTCTTCCTATCAGTCCCCTGGTCGAGCTCTCCACTGTTGTCTGTCCTCCGTACTGAGTCTTCTCCTCCTGAGCTCCTCCCGGGACTAGCCTAGCCTGGAACCCTGTCCTGTCCTATTTATCCCCTTCCTCGGGAATTTCCCTCTTGAGTTCCTATCTCCCCGCCCCCCATTACTAAGCGGTTTCTAAAGCCCTAAGCTGCTGTCAAGTCCTGAACTACGCTCCCCCTGCCATCTTGTGGTCAAACTTAGGTACTGCACTCCTATTCCATTTTCCCCAGCTGTTTTCCATCTATTATTATAAACGTCCATCTACAGTGCACCCAGCATCCCTTCTTCCTACAGACAAGTCCGTCCGTCAGGTCACCTTCCCTACACTCTTCCTTCCTTTGTCTATTGTCATCCTCGACAATTGCATTCCCTACCTACATCGTCCTGAAGTTTGTCCACTGTCTGTTGTCGGACCGGTTGTTGGGCAAAACCCGCCACATGCGGGGGTCGAACCAAACCGGGAGCACCATTGTTGTGAGTTCATTTTCCCCTTCGTCACTGAGGTCTGGTGAACTCCCTATTCTGGTAAAGGAAGGTAATGAGCCTGATTATCAGGCACCTGAGCCTAATGAGGATGACTGGCTGAGTGGAGTCACAGACTGGATATAAGGCTGCCGACGCCCTTCTGCCCTGCAGGTGATTTCTCTGTGGACTTCTAGGACACCAGTCTGATTCCTGCTCCTCTAAAGCTAAGTTTTTTGCTTTGCCTGTTAGCATTTGTTTTTGTTTTCCTTGCTTTTCTGGATTCTGCCATTCCCTTCTGGGGTGAGCTGAATCTCCTTTTGCCTGTTGCTCTGTCTTCAGAATATTCCTGAGTACTGACATAGCTTTTTTGAAGCCTAGCGTCTTCAGGGCCTTTTTCACTGTCAGTCTGTTGGCTCTTATTTTCATAGGGTTTTTCACGGATTGCAGACAGCAGCCTTCCTGTCCTTTTCTATCTAGTTAGCTTGGGCCCCGTCTTTACTCAGTCTATCTTTCTGTCTGTGTTAGTGTTTTCATCTTGCTTCACCGTCATTATATGTTGGGGGCTGCCTATTGCTTTGGGGTCTGCTCTGGGGCAGTTTAGATTTCCCCTTTCTTTCTTTAGGCCTATTTAATTCTCCGGCTGTGATCGAGGGGTCTAGGGCATCGTAGGAATCCCCCACGGCTACTGCTAGTTGTGTTGATAGGTTCAAGGGTCTGCAATCCGATAGCTGCCTACTTCTCTGGTTTTCTGGACTTAGCTAGCATTTCTGTTTTTGCCTCCTACGGTGACTCAATCATAACAGAATCACCCGCCATACCGCAGATCCTAGGGTACTCAATAGCAGGAAAGAATTGTGCTTAAAAAAAAAAAAAGTGTGTATATTCTTTCCTCTATATCTCTGAGGCCGTAGGGGGAATTTTTTTTTCTCTCAATGGAGATAAAGCAATTGTCTGATCGTGTGGAGCAGCTCGCTGCAGAAGTGCGGGGAATTTCCGCCTACCTTGCTCATTCGCATGCTGTTGAACCAAAGATCCCTACACCTGATGTATTTTTTGGGGATCGATCTAAATTTTTGAGTTTCAAAAATAATTGTAAATTATTTTTTGCCTTGAAGCCTAACTCGTCAGGGAGCTCCGCGCAGCAGGTTAAAATTGTCATCTCTTTGCTGCGTGGCGATCCCCAGGATTGGGCGTTTTCTGTGAAACCAGATGATCCTATTCTGACTAATGTGAACGCATTCTTTCAAGCTTTGGGGTTGTTGTATGACGAACCTAATGCTACTGATCAGGCTGAAAAGACTCTGTTGGCATTGAACCAGGGTCGAGATTCTGCAGAGTTGTACTGTCAAAAGTTCCGAAAGTGGGCGGTCCTTACTACCTGGAATGATAATGCCTTGGCTGCTCTCTTTCGGAAGGGTTTGTCAGAAGCCGTAAAAGATACTATGGTGGGATTTCCTGTTCCCTCTGGTCTGGACGATTCTATGTCATTAGCCATTCAGGTTGATCGGCGTTTACGTGAACGCAGGATTGCACGAGAGGTGTTGCCACCGGTTGAACAGACGTCTGAACCTATGCAATGTGATAGAGTTTTGTCTAAGGCGCAACGTCAGGAGTTCAGAAGGCGTAATAAGCTGTGTTTTTTCTGTGGAGATGCCTCGCATATTATTTCTGTTTGTCCTAAACGAGAGAAACGCTTTGCACACACGTTTTCTGTTGGTGGTGTTCAACCTAAGTTTCTTCTGGCAATTACTCTGATCTGCTCCCTGTCCACATTTTCCGCCAAGGCTTTTGTGGATTCGGGAGCAGCGCTAAACCTAATGGACTTGGATTTTGCTAAACGTTGTGGATTTCTGATGACAACTCTGCAGACGCCTATCCCTTTGAGGGGGATTGATGCTACTCCTTTGGCTAAAAATAAACCTCAGTTTTGGACCCAGGTGGTCATGCGGGTCGCCCCAGACCATCAAGAAAATTGCAGATTTTTGGTGTTGCATGGTCTGCATGATGCCGTTGTTCTGGGGTTTCCCTGGTTGCAAATTCATAATCCAGTTTTGGATTGGAAATCTGTGTCTGTGGTGAGTTGGGGTTGTCGGTGTGCCTTTAGTGAGGCTCCGGTTTTTTCCACCTCTCCTCAGTCGCATGATGTTCCTGACTATTTGGCGGACTTTTATGATGTATTTAGTGAGAATGAGTCTGCGTCCTTGCCTCCTCATAGGAGTTATGACTGTGCGATTGAACTAAGCCCGGGGTGTAAATTTCCCAAGGGTTGGCTCTTCAATTTATCTGTATCCGAGCACGAGGCTATGCGGTCCTATATTAAGGAGGCGTTGGAGAAGGGTCATATTAGACCATCCTCTTCACCCTTAGGTGCCAGGTTTTTTTTTGTGGCCAAAAAGGATGGTTCTTTAAGGCCTTGTATTGATTATCGTGCCCTCAATAAAATTACTATTAAATATCAGTATCCGTTACCCCTGATTTCAGATCTATTCTCTAGAGTTAGAGGTGCTTGCTGGTTTACCAAGCTTGACCTCAGGGGGGCATATAATCTTATCCGCATTAAGCAGGGGGATTAATGGAAGACGGCGTTTAATACTCCGGAGGGACATTTTGAGTACCTGGTGATGCCTTTTGGGCTCACTAATGCCCCTTCTGTCTTCCAGTGCTTCATGAACGATATTTTCCGAGACTTTGTCGATAAATTTTTGATTATCTATCTGGATGATATTTTGATCTTCTCCAAGGATTGGGATTCTCATGTGGAACATATTCGGACTGTGTTCCGGATCTTGAGGGACAATTCCCTGTATGTCAAAGGATCGAAATGCCTTTTTGGAGTACAGAGGTTTTCTTTTTTGGGATTTATTTTGTCTCCGTCAACTATTGAAATGGACCCGGCCAAGGTACAGGCCATTTATGATTGGGTTCAGCCCACTTCTTTGAAGGCCCTCCAGAAGTTTTGGGGTTTTGCTAATTTTTATCGGAAATTTATAGCAAAATTTTCTAGTATTGCCAAGCCATTGACTGATCTGACTAAGAAGGGTGCTGATGTGTTGAATTGGTCTCCGGAGGCTGTTGCTTCCTTTCAGGAGCTGAAGCGAAGATTTACCTCCGCCCCAGTTTTGCGGCAACCTGATGTCTCACTCCCGTTCCAGGTAGAGGTGGATGCTTCTGAGATTGGTGCAGGAGCTGTTTTGTCCCAAAAGGATCCTGTAACATCTAAAATGAATCCCTGTGCTTTCTTTTCCCGAAAGTTCTCTCCATCTGAACGTAACTATGATGTGGGGAATCGGGAACTGTTGGCCATGAAATGGGCATTTGAGGAGTGGAGACATTGGTTGGAGGGAGCTAAACATCAAGTTGTGGTCCTCACTGACCACAAGAATTTGATTTACCTAGAGTCGGCTAAACGCTTGAACCCTAGACAGGCTAGGTGGGCCTTGTTTTTTACACGTTTTGATTTTGTGGTCTCTTTTCTTCCTGGAACTAAGAATGCCAAGGCAGACGCCCTCTCTAGGAGTTTCTTTGCTGATTCTCCTGTGGTGACCAAGCCTGCTACCATTTTAGGCGAAGGGGTAGTTCTTTCTGCCATCTCGCCCGATTTGAGACTTGCTCTGCAAGAGTTCCAGGAGGACAAACCTGAGCGTTGTCCCAGTGGAAAGTTGTATGTTCCTGACCAGTGGAAGAAGAGAGTGATGTCTGAAGTTCATAGCGATGCATTGGCTGGTCATCCAGGTATTTTTGGTACTAGAGATCTGGTGAGTCGCTCTTTTTGGTGGCCCACCTTGTCTCATGATGTCAGGAATTTTGTGCAATAATCAAAAAATTTTTGGCACTCAACTCGTTGCAAAGATGAAGAATTTTTATTTGCAGTCACAAATATAGACGTTTCGGCTGTATCAAATAGCCTTCATCAGTAAACAAGACTGCTCCTATCTCTATAATTTTCTGGACATTATATTGTATGACCAATAGTAAATTAGGTGCTATTGGAGATGATACCATCCACCATGTAAGAACTGGTATATAAACCTGTAGATTTCAATGAGAAGGGGTAGTAGAGAAATATTCCAAACGAGATCATATACAGGATTATTAGATCTGTGACTTTGAAAAGCTCCAAAGGTTGCACCAACCAAAAGTTGGCATAAACATCCTATGGCTATGCCTGAAGGGAATTGTCCCAAAGGGGATTACTTGTGGGATTGTTAAATCCTGTGACTCATAGAAAACCCCAATTTCATGCTGTAAGAACAGCAGCTAGCTGTAGTTTCAAATGTCTTGTTGGTGGGTGGCAGCAGGACCTGTATGAACACGGCATCCAGGAGGCCACGCGAGAAGGCCGCGTGGCGGGGGCCGGATGCAGAGCCGCCGGCTGGGCAGGGGACCTCTCAACTTCCCCGGTGCCGCGGCCTCTGGCAGGCCACCCCGCAGCTCCTCCCGCAGCCTCCGATCTTCACCCCACCATCCGGCAGGGCTAGCCTCCAGGTTCGTTGGTCCCATGGGGAGGCTCCCAAGAGATTTCTTCGGCGGCTGCTCCAGCAGGCCCGCAGTCGCTCCTCTTCTCCGACCGATGTCTGGGGTGCTGTCAGTGGCTCCCAGGGGCAGGTCTGCCAGCGAGATTTGACCTCCTGATGCCACCGCCATTCCAGGCATCTGAGACCGCGGCAGCTGCAACGTCGCATCTCGTCCGGTGTACAGCAGTCGAATGGCGCCAAACAGCCGCAGCCGGTCTTCCCACTTGGGCAACTCCCGTTCTTGGGTGGGGCGGTGGTCAGCCTCTCCACCCAACTTCCAGGGTCCATCATGAGGGGGCGGATTTGATTTAGCCCCAGATCGTCCAGTACAGCTGCAAACACCTGTGCCTCTTCCTGGCGTTGGAGTACCACAGCCATGTTGTCCAGCTTTTGTACCGCCCCGGATCCTCTGATGACATCCAATGATCCGGAACAAAGTCTCAAATTTGTAATCCACAGGTAAAGCAACTCGAGTCCTTTTAGTTCTCCTGACGCAGGCTTGCCGCTAAAGTTGTAGTATTGGCGGCGGCGATCCTGCCGACTACGCCAAACGTAGTAGGGCCCAGATTGGGGGGTGGTCCATTGCTTAGTGCGCACAGACAACACAGAGACAAGACGGAGGCAGATTTTCGGGTACAACAGGTCCGAACTTATTGGCCGTCCTCCTGACGACCGTAGCCATACACTGCAGCACCTTTACAGCTCTGTATTCAGGCCCGGGTACCTTCACCTTCCTTCAGTCGTAGTGACGTTCCTCGTGGATCTTTCGCTGGGGCTGCCCTAGGCCTATCTACCGCCAGCGCTTCACCATTCCGAGGTCGTCGTCCAATCGGTACCCCTGGGGCCTCATCTGTCCTGCGGTTCTTTGAGTCAGGGCCACCCCCCTGACTGTCTCTTCCTATCAGTCCCCTGGTCGAGCTCTCCACCGTTGTCTGTCCTCCGAACTGAGTCTTCTCCTCCTGAGCTCCTCCCGGGACTAGCCTAGCCTGGAACCCTGTCCTGTCCTATTTATCTCCTTCCTCGGGAATTTCCCTCCTGGGTTCCTATCTCCCCGCCCCCCATGACTAAGTGGTTTCTAAACCCCTAAGCTGCCGTCAAGTCCTGAACTACGCATCCCCTGCCATCTTCTGGTCAAACTTAGGTACTGCACTCCTATTCCATTTTCCCCAGCTGTTTCCCTTCTATTATTATAAACGTCCATCTACAGTGCACCCAGCATCCCTTCTTCCTACAGACAAGTCTGTCCGTCAGGTCACCTTCCCTACAGAGGCACTTAGAGTTACCTCAGCCCCCGTCTTCCTAGCTGAGCCTTGTAGTTCTCCACTAGCTTCAGGGGCCAGCTCCCCCCACCGTGGCCTGGTCCTTCCCTTCCGGGATGCGGGCCCCATGGGTGGCTAATCACACTCCCCGTGCCCCAAGGACCCTTTCCTTCAGTCTAGGAGCATGGTCAAGATGTTTCTTTCTTCTCTGACCCTCAGGCCTCTCATGGCAATCCTGCTCTTATGCTGTCCTGTCACCGACTGACTAGTCTCTGGAAAGATCTATCTACCTCAGACTAGCTCCACCCACCAACTGTCACCTTTCTCTCTCTGATTGGATGTCTTCAACCACTCCACTTAATAAGCCCTCTACTTACCTTTCCCACTTGCCTCCCAACACCCTTTCCTAGCCAGCCTGGGAAGAGGCCATTCTCCCAAAGGGTACACCCAGATGCCCTGACTAACTAGCGTGTGTTGTGTGCGAGTGATAGGAGTCCTGGGTGGGGTACCACACCTCTGGATGAGGTGCAGTACCTCTGTGGTGACTGGACCCTCAGGGGCGCCACATATTCATGTACTGATCATGGTTCTGGTGATGCATTTTTCTACTGATTGTGGTTCTGGTGCCGTATTCATATACTGATGATGGTTCTGGTGCTGTAGTCATTTACTGATAGTGGTTCTAGTGACCTAGTTATTTATTAATGATGGTTCTGGTGCCATATTTATATACTAGTGATGGCTCTGGTGTTCTATTTTAGCACTGATGATGATTTTGGTTTTGTATGGATGATGGTTCTGGTGATGAATACGTCACCAGCACAACAATCACTACATGGATATGACAAAACAACCACCATCTGTACATCAATACGTAACCAAAACCACCACCAGTACAGGAATACGACACCGGAACCATTAACAGTTTTGTTGCAAACTGTAGTTGTCGCATGACGCTGTAAAAAATGTATCTATAATGGGGTCCGTTTAGTTTCTATTAGGATAACCGTCAAATGCTGGATGCCTTAATTTAAACCATACAGCCCCCCATTATTGTTAGACAATATTGGTTTCCATGACCGTCCGTGGTTCTGACATCTAAAATATAGGATGTCAGGGATGAATATCACTGTTTGTCCCTCGTATTGTGTAAATGGTCCACAAACAATGAATAATTCTATATCTAACTTTGAAATCATACTCCCTTTTAAACCTCACCCCTAAAGTACACCACTTTTTTTTTTTACTTTTGCTGGTATTTTTGGATGAAAAATGTAACAAATTTAGTGGAAGTGGTCATCAGAGCTTGTTACCTGACCAGTCGCAAGGGAAGGCGGGGAAGTGTTCTCATAATTTATAAGAACAAAAACAAAAAAAGTTTTTTTTTGTTTTTTTTTAAAAGGCCCATAACATAAAAGAACCTATATAATTTGGTATCACCATAATTGTACTAATTTGCAGAATAAAGTTACCAGGTCAACCTTACTGCACAGTACCTGACATCAAAGCAAAGTCCATAAAATCCATGCAGCAGTGTCAGAATTGTGGGTGGAGGGGGTTTTCCATTTTACCCCCAATTTTTTTTCCGATACATTTTATATGAATCGATTCACTAATAATAATAAAACAATAATATTTTCATTCTCACAATCCAGTGAAGAAAAGATCCAACACCCCGCGCATAAATTTGTTGTTCCGCTGCAGTCAAGTGAATAAGACTTTGACACCCGGTAGACTTTCCCTTGGATGAAAGACTTTTCACACCTCAGCGTTATTGACAGTTTTGGAGTTTTTGGCAGAACACAGTGGACTGGTTGGAAGAAGAAAGATAGAAATACACAGATGTAGGGTTATGAACGCAGCGTTAAGTTGGCTCCATAGGCACCAATGTTTTCGGCCAGGATTGATGGCCTTAGGAAAGGGGAAAGAACTTCAATTATTGATTCTACGGAATTCTGTAGACCCAGAAGCAGGAAGGTAACTATGGTGGGAGCAGGAGATACATTCCACATGGACGGTAGAGTCTAGGGGACGGGAGGCAAAAAGGTTCTTTGGTTTTTGTGACAATACTATTGAAGACCCATAATAGTTTGGGGGGGCCACAAGCTTCAAGTTACACCACTGCCCAGACGATGGGAGGGACACCAAGGACCTAACTGAATTCTGTGCCTTTAACCTGTATCTCTGACCTTTATCCTTCTGGCATCCACTGCTTGTTGTGAACCCACATATACAGAGATGGGCATTTTTTTTTGCAATAAGATGCCTGTGTTTTGGGTTAAAAATGTTGTTTTTTTGTTTAAAAATGTGCTCCGTTTGTCTTCTACAACCTTTGCGTTGCATTGTCTTTGGCCGGCTGTGCAATGAGCTAACTGAGAATCTGTGAGTGAGCTGGTTCTGATGAAGAGAGTTTAACGGTATAACTCTTATCTTTCTTCTTCAGAGCTCCTCTCAGCTGATTCCTGACCTCAAAGCTGTGAGCGGCTGAGAAGAAAGAAGATAAGAGTTGTTAACCCTCTAGTCAGAAGGAGCTTAAAAGCGGACCCTTAGGCTAGTTTCACACTTGCTTTTTTTTGCAGCGCGTTTTTCCCGCAAAAAAACGCATTGAAAAAACGCATACATAAGCATACAACTGCTGCGTTTTTTTCAAGCATTTTTATGAGCATGCATGAAAAAAACGCAGCGTTTTTATGCGTTTGTATGCGTTTTTAGCGCGTTTTTACCGCGTTTGCGTTTTTTTCCAACATTTTTAGGTGGCCCCTCACACTACCCAAACCATGACTTTACTAACCCTAACCCTGACCCTAACCCTAACCCTAACCCTGACCCTAACCCTAACCCTGACCCTAACCCTTAACCAAATCATACTTAACCCTAACCCAAACCCTAAACCCTAACTAACCCTAACCCTAACCCTAACCCTGACCCTAACCCTAACCCTAACCCTGACCCTAACCCTTAACAAAACCATACTTAACCCTAACCCTGACCCTAACCCTAACCCTAACCCTAACCCTGACCCTGACCCTAACCCTTAACCAAACCATACTTAACCCTAATCCTGACCCTAACCCTAACCCTAACCCTAACCCTGACCCTAACCCTTAACAAAACCATACTAACCCTAATCCTGACCCTAACCCTGACCCTAATCCTTAACAAAACCATACTTAACCCTAATCCTGACCCTAACCCTGACCCTAACCCTAACCCTAACCCTGACCCTAACCCTAACCCTAACCCTGACCCTAACCCTTAACAAAACCATACTTAACCCTAATCCTGACCCTAACCATGACCCTAATCCTTAACAAAACCATACTTAACCCTAATCCTGACCCTAACCCTGACCCTAACCCTAACCCTAACCCTGACCCTAACCCTAACCCTGACCCTAACCCTTAACAAAACCATACTTAACCCTAATCCTGACCCTAACCATGACCCTAATCCTTAACAAAACCATACTTAACCCTAACCCTGACCCAAACCCCAACCCTAACCCTGACCCTGACCATAACCCTAACCCTAAACCCCCTTAACTAACCCTAACTCTAACCCAAACCCCTAAATTCCATGGTTTAAAAAAAAAAACGCATATGCAAAAAAACGCATACATGAGCATGCCAGTGCGCACATATGCGCATCCATAGGCTATAATGGCCATTTTTAGCGCAAAACGTGCGCATATGTGCGCATGCGCTTTTTTGCAGGGCCAAAAAATGCAACATGCTGCGTCTGGAAAATCCCAACGCACACCCCAAAAAAACGCAGCGCATGAAAATCGCATACATGCGCTTACCAGCGCGCAGGTATGCGCACCCATGTTAAATATAGGGGAAAAACGCATGCGCAGGTGTGCGTTTTTTTCCAGCGCTAAAAAACGCAAATGTGAAACCAGCCTTAGTTAAATCATTTTGCAGCCATAGAGAGTACAGCACACGGGCTACAGAAGGCAAACAGTGCAATTTTTATTAAAATTCAATTGCAAAAAATGTTTTCTTAGGCAAAAATACATGCAATAATTTAAATAATAACATCCCCGTAGGTGTCCATATAGCTTTACTGTCTACGCTATCCTGACTGTGCAAGTCTGGTTGGATGGATTTTTTTTTTGGTTCTGTTTATTTTTATTGTGTCTGTAGTTTTGAATTTTTTAGGAAATGTTTGCACCTCTTGTGCTTGGGGAGAGGAGAGAATCAGAGAACCAGTGGCAGGGTCACTTCTTAAAGGTTACAGGTAGAGTTGAGCGATACCGTCCGATACTTCAAAGTATCGTATCGGATGGTATCGGCCGATCTTTAAAAAAAGTATCGGTATCGCCGATTCCGATACCGGAAGTCCCATTCAAGTCTATGGGACTTCCGGTATCGGAATAAGAAAAACCCTTTCCTGCCCTTGTACAGCCTCTCTGGGGTCTGTACGGGCCTTTCGGGGGGCTGTGCCGGCCTGCCAGGGGGTCTGTGCAGGCTCCGGTGGTCTGTGCCGGCCTGCCGGTGGTCTGTGCAGGCTCCGGGGGGCTGTGCCGGCCTGCCGGGGGGCTGTGCCGGCCTGCCGGGGGGCTGTGCCGGCCTGCCGGGGGGCTGTGCAGGCTCCGGGGGGCTGTGCCGGCCTGCCGGGGGGCTGTGCCGGCCTGCCGGTGGTCTGTGCAGGCTCCGGGGGTCTGTGCAGGCATCGTCCGATGGGACTACAAGTCCCATCGGGCGATGCCTGCTACCATGACAGTGATTGACACATTAGCCAATGATGGGACAGTAGTAGTCCCATCATCCGGCTAATGTGCTAAATGTAAAAAAAAAAAAAAAAAAAAAAATTACATGCTACATACATACAACATGCATACTACATACATGCTACATTCATACTACATACTACATACATGCTACATTCATACTACATAAATACTACATGCAACATACATACTACATATATACTACATGCATGCTACATACATACTGCATGCTACATACATACCACATATATACTACATATATACTACATGCATGCTACATACATACTACATGCTACATGCATGCTACATACATAACACATATATACTACATGCATGCTACATACATACTACATGCTACATACTACATATATACTACATGCATGCTACATACTACATGCTACATACATACTACATATATACTACATGCATGCTACATACATACTGCATGCTACATGCATGCTACATACATACTACATACATACTACATGCTACATACATACTACATATATACTACATACATACTACATACATACTACATGCATGCTACATACATACCACATACATAACACATATATACTACATGCATGCTACATACATACTACATGCTACATACATACCATATACATACTACATGCATGCTACATACATACTACATGCATGCTACATACATACTACATGCTACATACATACTACATATATACTACATGCATGCTACATACATACTACATGCTACATACATACTACATATATACTACATGCATGCTACATACTACATGCTACATACATACTACATACATACTACATGCATGCTACATACATACCACATACATAACACATATATACTACATGCATGCTACATACATACTACATGCTACATACATACCATATACATACTACATGCATGCTACATACATACTACATGCATGCTACATACATACTACATGCTACATACATACTACATATATACTACATGCATGCTACATACATACTACATGCTACATACATACTACATATATACTACATGCATGCTACATACTACATGCTACATACATACTACATACATACTACATGCTACATACATACCACATATATACTACATACATACAATACATTCATACAATACATACATAGACATACAGTACATATAACATAGAGTAACATACTTACCAATACTTGTCACATTGTTCCCCGAAGCCATTGTCTTTTCCGGGATAAATATTAACATAACAAACCACAAAAATACTCACCCACGATCCGAAGCAGTCCACGAGTGTGTCCCACGACGATCTTGGGTAGAGAACTGCAGCATCAGCTGTTGCTGCCGTTCTCTACGGGCTGCAGGAATCCAATGACGGAAGGTAGGTATCCTTCCGCACTGTATTCCTCCGCCACTTAAAAAAAAAAAAAGTCCCTAGTCTCACTTTATGCCATTGGCATAAAGTGAGACTAGGGACTTTTTTTTTTTTAAGTGGCGGAGGAATACAGTGCGGAAGGATACCTACCTTCCGTCATTGGATTCCTGCAGCCCGTAGAGAACGGCAGCATCATCTGATGCTGCCGTTCTCTACCCAAGATCGTCGTGGGACACACTCGTGGACTGCTTCGGATCGTGGGTGAGTATTTTTGTGGTTTGTTATGTTAATATTTATCCCGGAAAAGACAATGGCTTCGGGGAACAATGTGACAAGTATTGGTAAGTATGTTACTCTATGTTATATGTACTGTATGTCTATGTATGTATTGTATGAATGTATTGTATGTATGTAGTATATATGTGGTATGTATGTAGCATGTAGTATGTATGTAGTATGTATGTAGCATGCATGTAGCATGTAGTATGTATGTAGCATGCATGTAGTATATATGTAGTATGTATGTAGCATGCATGTAGTATATATGTAGCATGTATGTAGTATGTATGTGGTATGTATGTAGCATGTAGTATGTATGTAGCATGCATGTAGTATATATGTAGTATGTATGTAGCATGTAGTATGTATGTAGTATGTATGTAGTATGTATGTGGTATGTATGTAGCATGTAGTATGTATGTAGCATGCATGTAGTATATATGTAGTATGTATGTAGCATGTAGTATGTATGTAGTATGTATGTGGTATGTATGTGGTATGTATGTAGCATGTAGTATGTATGTAGCATGCATGTAGTATATATGTAGTATGTATGTAGCATGTAGTATGTATGTAGTATGTATGTAGTATGTATGTGGTATGTATG
Organism: Dendrobates tinctorius; assembly: GCF_039654945.1. Lineage (NCBI taxonomy): Eukaryota > Metazoa > Chordata > Amphibia > Anura > Dendrobatidae > Dendrobates > Dendrobates tinctorius. Next base: position 2,531,652 of record NW_027361906.1, read on the forward strand.
TAGCATGTAGTATGTATGTAGCATGCATGTAGTATATATGTAGTATGTAGTATGTATGTAGTATGTATGTGGTATGTATGTAGCATGTAGTATGTATGTAGCATGCATGTAGTATGTATGTAGCATGCATGTAGTATGTATGTAGCATGCATGTAGTATGTATGTAGTATGTATGTAGTATGTATGTAGCATGCAGTATGTATGTAGCATGTATGTAGTATGTATGTAGTATATATGTAGTATGTATGTAGCATGTAGTATGTATGTAGCATGCATGTAGTATATATGTAGTATGTATGTAGCATGCATGTAGTATGTATGTAGTATGTATGTAGTATGTATGTAGCATGCAGTATGTATGTAGCATGTATGTAGTATGTATGTAGCATGTAGTATGTATGTAGCATGCATGTAGCATGTATGTAGTATGTATGTAGCATGTAGTATGTATGTAGCATGTAGTATGTATGTAGCATGCATGTAGTATGTATGTAGTATTTTTTATTTTTTTTTTTTTAACATTTAACACATTAGCCGGATGATGGGACTACTACTGTCCCATCATTGGCTAATGTGTCAATCACTGTCATGGTAGCAGGCATCGCCCGATGGGACTTGTAGTCCCATCGGACGATGCTTGCACAGACCCCCGGACATCAGCACAGCCCCCCGGCAGGCCGGCACAGCCCCCCGGCAGGCCGGTACAGACCCCCACAGGGTGCACAGACCACCAGCAGGCCGGCACAGCCCCCCGGCAGGCCGGTACAGACCCCGGGCAGTCCACACAGCCCCCCGGCAGGCCGGCACAGCCCCCCGGCAGGCCGGCAGAGACCCCAGGAAGGCCCGAAATGACGGCGCATCATGATGCGCACACACCGCGCATCATGATGACGTCAGGCCGTCAATCAACTGAACTTCCGATTCCGATGCCGAATTCCGATATTGAAAAAATATCGGAAGTCGGTATCGGAATTCCGATACAGCAAGTATCGGCCGATACCCGATACTTGCGGTATCGGAATGCTCAACACTAGTTACAGGACTTTCCTCTCCTGAGAAACTTCATTGTCCTCAACCAATGGGACTGGGAACCGACCCAACGTTCATTACTGGGACAATAGGCGCCATAACAGGTAGCCAATTATGATTGCGGCGATGGGTCCCCATTAGTGCTGGGATAAGGTATTATCTGAGCATGCTCGGGTCCTAACCAAGTGTCTTCGGCATGCTCGAAAAATATGTTCTGGTCTCCACGGCTGCATGTCTCGCGGCTGTTCAACAGCCGCAACACATGCAGGGATTACATAACAAACAGGAATCGCTGCATGTGTTACAGCAGTGTAACAGCCGCGGGAACTCGAACATGTTAGTCGCGCACGACGAAGACACTTAGTTAGGACCCGAGCATGCTCAGATAACACCTTATCCCAGCACGCTCAATCATCACTAGGCCCCCTATGTTTTCTGGACGCCGGTCCTGCAATCTGGTATTTCTCTATCCTTCTCAGTCTGTTACTCGGAACTTCTGTTATTCTGAACCTGCAATGTGTGAAATCTATTTTACAGGAAGCCAAATATTGTGCAAAGAGCTTATTAAGTTTCCACACATCTCCGCTGTGACTACACACATTTTGCGGCTTTTGTGGCTTTGGTAAGTAGATTTTTCTTCTCCTTGGAATCACACGTAACAAGTCAGTAGCATGTGGGTGAGACGGACACGTCCAGCACAGCTCATATACAATATGTATGCCTCCATTTTCTTCTTTTTTTTTTTGTTCTAACCATGAAATTCCTTTTATCCAGAATCTGCTATTCCAAGTCTGATATGGCAGCATCTAAGAAACAGAACTGGGATGTAATATTACATTTCATCAGATCAAAAAAAAAAATAAAAAAAGAGCATCGACAATAAAAGAAAAGCAGTGGTGTGGATTTTTTTTTCAATTAAAAAGAGTAGATAAAAGTACAGAAAATGTAGAAAAGTTTTAGAAAAGTTTGGAAACTTTTGCAAACTAGAAAAGCGGAACTTTTTTGGTTATTAAAGTTATATATAATTTTTTTTTTTTTTTTTTTTTTCCATTATCGGCACCCTGTAATTCTCCAAAAAAGGAAAAAAAAAGTGTGTTTGCTCTCTGACTCAATTTTTTTAAGTCTCTTTTCTTTTTTAATCTTTTGGCATTCGTCGTTATTATTTGCGCCTGATCCTTCAAAATGGCACAGCATTGCTCAAAATCAAAAATCTTACTTTTTTTTTCTTTTTCCTTTACCCTTCTTTGTGACTTCTAAATGCAAAAAGTTGCAAGAATTGGTCAAAAAATTCTGATGTGACGAAAGTCTCTCATTGAGGGTGGGACGGGGACTGAAGTGCATTTGCACGAAAAAATGTTGGGACTTTTCAAAAAATCACACATGATGAATCAGGCAAAAAAAAAAAAATCTGGAAATCATAAGCCCACGATGGCGAAAAAAAATCAGAGGGACACATAAAAAAGTGATTTTAAAAATGGCGCAAATGAAAAGATAAATAAGGCAGTGAATGAAAAACAGGTAAAAAAAATACAGAAAACTAGATAAAAAAAAAAGGAATGATGAATGGGCTCCAAATGTGTTTCCCTGCACACTAAACTTTAATGTGGTCTGGGGTTATAAATCAATCAAGAGAATTTCAGAAAGAGACAGATAAAAAAGTTATAAACTCACTGGCAGATTTTCAGTTTACTCATTCTACAGCCAGCAATAGAAAATGCAACACACTGTCATGTAAGAAAAATCACTTGACGTCTGAATGAGACCTAACGATGAGTAGAAAGTGCCGGTGAGGTCAGGAAATAAAATAGAAAACATAATAAAATATACAAATAATATAAAACTTTATAAAAATAATGTAAAGTCAATAGAAAAAAAAATATGTATGCGGTATATAATATTTTAAAAAGCAGATTAAAAATAAATTAAGAAAAATTGTAAAAGAGAGAGCAGCTTTTCATAATGTGAATAGTTATTAGTTACAGCTGTACTACGGCTCATTCTTTACTCATATTTACCATGTAGGTCAGCACTTTTGCTGGGTTTGGTTAAATAGCGAAAACATTTTGACTTTATGAATCAACATTATGTTACAGCTGCACTGAAGTGCTAAAACCAAGGTGCAGGAAAAAAATTATATATATATATATATATATATATATATATATATATTAGAAAAATATAATAATATATTGATGAAAGTAAAAAACTATATATACTATAGTTATTAATGTCTTCTTTCTTTTTTAGAATTCTACATCTATTCTGCATTTTAGACAATATTTTTGTGCAATACTAATAATTATTTTTTTTATTATTTTACATATTTGTAATTATTTGTTTACAATATTTTTTACTATTTATTATTAATTCTTAATGTTATTACATTACGCTGCACATGTTTTTCTATATTATGCTTTCATATAGTAATTATTAGAACTTTATTATCACATTATTTTTATTATTTTACATATTTATTATTATTTCTATGCTATTTTTATTAACATCATTGTAATTTTTGTATTACTTTACATATTTTTAATTATTTGATTACATTATTGTTATTATTCAGTATTAATCATTATTAATGTTAGGTTATTTTTATTCATTTACATATTTTTATTATTAGGTTCTATTAGTACCTATTAATATTATTATTACATTATGCTTATCATTTTACATATTTTCTATTGATTTTTTTATATCATTTTTATTGTGCAGTATTATTATTCATGTTACATTATTTTTATTATTTTATTTATTATTCGTACTAAATAATATTATTTTTATTTTATTTATTATTCATATTAAATAATATTATTTTACATATTTTGTAATTATTTTTTAAATTTGTATTATTTATCATTAATTTTTAAATTATTATTACTATTATTATTTTTAGAACATTCTTGATTCATTATTAAATAATATTATTTTTATTATTTTACATATTTTGTAATTATTTTTTAAATTCCTATTATTTATTATTAATATTTAAATTATTATTATTATTTATTTTTAGCGCATCCTTGATTCCATGAGAAGGGGTTAGTATACAAAATACAAAAATAAACATTTTTTTCAGATTCCCATTCAATGTTTTTATTTATTATTTTGCTATAAGATACATGATGGAAAACTACTTTTCCTGCCCATTTTAAACATCTTTAGGATATTTTACACAATTTTTTTTTTTTTTGCATTTTATAAATACCTTAGAACAGTTCTATTATCTATTCTGGGAAGAAAAAAAAAAAAACTTCAAGCGCCGTGTTTATTATTCCTGGTAACGTGCCAGGATACCCCTTTAAAAAAGATCTACATTTTGCTGACATAAATGTGTCAGGGAGCATAAAATGAGCTTTTTACTTCACAACAACACATCATTTTGGAGTGAATGTTGACCCTTTTCGGGCTGCAGAGAAGTTCACAGATAAAATACTGTTGTAAACACTCAATGTGGATATAGATAAAGATGGAGGAACTGGGCCAGTGTTTATCAACCTCTTAGCCCCTGAAAGACAAATGTGGTTTGCATAAAATCTCTTGACAGCCAGGTACCATTTCCACATGACTCAGACTCTGGAAAAAAAAAAAGAGACCCAAAAATTGGGTAAAAGCAGAAAATGTAGTCTAAATGAAAAAAAAAATAACTTATGTTTTAAGATTTAGTTCAAATCATCCCCAGAAATAACATATTTAGGTATAATTGTTATTTTTAAAATAATAGAGAAAATAACATCTAATTAAACTGCAAAAAAAAATCATAAACCACAATTAATTGAATTAACTTTTTTGTAATTACTTTTAATTTTTACTTTTTTTAATTGCTTTTAATTAAAATGCAAGAAAAATTAAAAAAATAAAATAAAATCATACCAGCATTGTACAGTTTTAGCGCTTGAAAGAAATTACTTTGATGCCCCTCAGGGGTGGATAAAGGGCTCAGTGCAATGTTAAACTCACTCATTTGCATTTTAGGGACCTCCCTTGCTTAAGTTTGTCAGCACTTGTTTGCCGTTTCACTCACTGACGGAGTACTGGCGGGCGAATTCTCCTCCCTAGCTCCTCTCTGTGGCTGCCGCTCACTATACTAATGAACCTGGAAATGTAGCAAGCAAGTGACTTCAGAGAGGACGAGAGGACAGAGAAGGGTTTTTCTTTAAAGAATTTTTTTTGTGCTTCTCATGACGTGACTCAATCCAGCCTTTCCTCCTCTCTGAAGCCGCTCACTACACATTATCTTGACTGTAAGATGTCACAATGATTCCTCCATCATTACTATATACTCTAAATAAAACCGCCATATAGTTAATGAATACATCTGCCATATGGTACATATAACAGTGCTGTATATGCTTAATCAATACCTCCTAAAATTCCTAATTACAGCAACATTTCTCAAATAATACAGCAATATGGTGTAAAAAAATGACTGAATGATGCCATAATGAAGCCTCCATTACTATATACTCCACCTAAATAAAACCGCCATACAGTTACAACATCTGCAAGGAGTTTGTATGTTCGTGTTGAGTATCGTGAAATCCCACGATACTCAAGATGGCGTCGCCGCAAGAACATGGCGCCGGCGTGGACAACGTCTGGATCCAGGATGGCGCCGGCGGAAGAAGTTGTCGGGGATCATGGAGCAGCGGCGATGACGGCGTGAGTATGAGAGACGAAGTGAGAGAAAGGGTCGTATGTGGAGTGAAGGAGTGAGTGGACGTGAGTGGAGATGGTGAAAGGTGAGAGGAGTGTGTGTTGAGGAGGAGTGGTGTGTTGAGGGTTAGCATGGCAAGAGGTGTGCGGTGATGTCACCAGTTACAACTGGACGGAAGTTATTACAACCCGGAAGCTGCTTAGAGCATTTATAATTATAGATTACTCAATAAATCTGCCATATGGTACATATAATAGTAAATAGAAAAAAAGCGCGGACGGGACCGCTGTTACCGTGTAATTCACTGTGGCATGCGGCATGCAGAGAACCAAATACTGGAAATCCCGGGTGCCAGACCTGGAAATAGACAATCCTAGGAATCCACACAGAAAAGAAGGTCACACTCTTCGGGATGAAGAAATATCTTGCAGGTTTATTGACACATAAAATACATGTCAAGCCGGGGGAGTGACATACAGAGTGCAGAAAAGGCTGACAACGGCCGTTTCGCGCTGTTCAAGCGCTTCAACGGGTCCCATTGTTAGACCTTCTTTTCTGTGTGGGTACATATAATAGTGCTGTAGTGTAATGCTTAATCAATGCTTCTTAAAATTCCCAAATACTGCAACGTTTCTCAAATAATACAGCTATATGGCTATATGGTGTAAAAAAAATGTAGGTATGATAAAACAATGATGCCTCCATTAGTATATACTCCACCTAAATAAAACCATCATGAAGTTGCTGAATAAATCTGCCATATGGTATACATAAAGAATAGTGCTACAAATGATTAAATGATACCTCCTAAAATCCTTAAATATTGCAACATGATTCTTAAATAATACAGCAATATGGTGTAAAAAAAATAACAGTGCGATGCTAAAATGATGCCTCCATTACTATATACCTCACCTAAAGTAAACCACCAAACAGTAACAGATAACTGTGCCATATAGTGGGCAGTCACATAATACTGCCATAAGTGCTAAAAAAAATTATTCAGCCATACAGTTTTAAAAATATGACTGCACAGTTCCAAACTAATGCCCTTATTACTATGTACCCTACTTAAATAAAACTATCATAACCGTGCCATATAGTACAAATATATTAGTGCTATATGTGTTCAAATGAGACCTGATAATCCTGAAATACTGCTAAATGGTCCTCAAATAATACAGGCATACGGTGTTGCAAAATATGACAGTACGGTGGCACATTAATGCCACCATTGCTACAAGCTCTGGATAAATGCTACTGCCACATAGTGCTCCAATATTAATAACCATGCAATACAATATATCTCATGTACAGACGCCACTTACATATTTTATACTGCTTAGGGGAAAAAGTATAAGGGGAACAGAGAAGTATCCAGGGCCTGGTGTAAAGGGGGCTAAAAAGGCCCTTTATCATATTGGAAGGCCCAAGAGCCTTACATTATTCCTCTGGGATTGCTTATAATGCAATTCCCTAAATTGACCAGTCTTGATAAATCTCTTGGTGTTAACCCCCCTCCCAACAAATGTTATGTAGACCTGTGTCAGTACAGACCACCCCGGTCATGATACCGCCTAATTGTTAATTATTCATCCTCCTGGTGCCTATAAAAGCCATAAAACAGTCATGTAGGATCAGGAATGGCGACCATTAATCAGACCGGCTGCCCGGCACTATCTGCATCGTCTAAGGTCAGCAACAACTGTCTGACACCTATTAACCCCTCTGTGGTTGACTGGCCATGCATTCATGCTGAGAGACATGAGAAGGGAACGACCGGTCTGACTCCACACCAGAATCAGACCCTCGTCCCAGTAATTCAGCAATTTTTACAAGAATATTGCTTCTAAATCTAGAAAACAAAATGTAGATTTACGGAATTTCCGTTAGAGGATCTGTCACCTCTAAATATGTATTTTTTATTTTATTTTTTAGCATATTTATTTTTTCATTTATTACCTGATGTAAAAGCCGCCATTCGCCTGAATCCGGTCTAGCTTTTCTTTTGTTCCTGCGCCTCTCCATTCTTGAGATATGGTCTCCTTCTTCTCTAGTCTTTTTAGCCAAGTGGACGTAGTTGTAGCGGACAGGGAATGAACAATGGCTGAGAGTGGACCCTCTGGGTCACGGATCTGGAGCCCCTGGGTCGAGCGCACCAGGTGATGACCGACCCCTACACAGGGATCGTTAGGGGCAAAACCGCAGAGGACAGAACCGCGACAGCCGGTACCAGGAGGGACGGCTCGGGGACACGGAGCAACAGCGTGGCCAAGAACACTGGACAGAGATGTAGAGAACCCGAGCAGGGTTATAGGATGCGGAGGCGGCAGGCAGCCGCTACTAGTAGGACACAGGAGGAGGCACTGGAGCAGAGGGAGTGCACATTAGGAGGACACAGATAGAAGTACAGAGACGGGATACATACGAGACCTAGGGAGCGGGGAGAGAGAGACAAGGAGAAGGCGAGACAGAACGGAGACCAGCGGGGAGACGGGAAGAGGACCTAAACTAGATCCCTACAATGACAGAGGGGGCCAGAACAGAGCATAAGGTAACACACTATCCTCAGGCGTCCTCTCTACAGAGAGAACGCCTGAAATATCATAGGACCCGGAAGTGGGCGGTACGCACCGCCCTCAGCGCCACCCACCGCCGTCAGAAGAGAGAGCGCTGGCGCGCGCCCGCGACCTAAGGAGGGGGCGCAGGGACGTCGGAGGACAGAGAGCTGGGTGAGAGATCACGCTGCGGCGAGGGTGCCGGTGGGAGGTGGTAACAGCTGGCACCGCCGGAGCGGAGGCGAGGCCGGGCACGGCCGTGAGCGTTACAGTAGTCATCCATTCTTCTCTTTGGATGTCTTCTTGAGGATGATGCCCACTTGAGTTTTCCAACAAAAGATATTTATGGCATAGCTACCTTTGGGATCCGCATCTATCAAGAGAAGTGCGGTCCTCAACCTCCAATCGAAGAGGAGCTATAGCGCTACAGAGTGCTACTTTATTTGCTGGTTATATATGGAGATGGCTACTCTTAGTAAGCACCTGTTCACACTTGATTTCTGTTTGGAAGTGACTGTCAGTCTTTTGATATTTGTATACTTAGGCTTTGTGACTGAGCACTCCATCCATCAGCCTCTGGTGGTTTTAATCATAGTAGGATCCTACCTTCCCATATAAATGTAGGCTTTAGCTCAAGAGAAGATTCACATAGGTAGGTTCCCAGTAATGAGAATCATGTTATCGTTGCTGCCGTTTATGCATGACTACTTTTGCTGTCACACACTATCTATACAGTTCCTTCAGTGTTTTATGGCTTTCTCTCTCTGTTTTTCTGGCTTGATGACGTTTTCTCACTATCCAGATTCACCATAAAAGGCTGCTGCATTCCCTGCCTCAACTTTTATACAGGCTATAATAGTACCTCCTGATTGGCTGTGCTATACCATGTGATGTGATAGATACAAGACATTATGGGGAAGCCCGTCTACGGTAGTGAACGCCCTCCCTGGCTCATACCTTCTTCTGCAATGTGTAAAATGGCAATTGGCTCAAAGCAAATCACAAATTGTTTGGATTCATCGGGTTCAGCAAATTCCTAAAAAAAATCAACACAAATTCGATTCTCAACGAATTAATGTAACAGACCACCATTGGCCACAGACATCGGTTACAGCAGACAAGCCTTGACCTCTCCAGAAGAGACTGGTTGGTAACAGAGGAGCCAGAAGAGAAGAGACCGGTAGGCAACAGAAGGGCCAGAAGAGAAGAGACCGGTAGGTGACAGAGGGGCCAGCAGGAGCGAGAAGCAGTAGAGGATTGATAGGTTGGTACTGTATATGTTTATTTTTTTGGCCATATTGTAAAGTTGCAAAATGGACCCCATAAATTGTCTTGAAGCATAAAATTTTAACTATTAAAAAAAATGTGTAAAATATAATTTAATAAAAATGTTAAAAAGTCGGTGCCGTTTTTTTTCCAGAACTGAACCACTCTGGTCTTTCTCGCGTTACAAAGATCTCAATAGCACAAGGCAGGACATTGTTTTTTCTCCATTATCTCGGTGGGTTGTTTACAAAAATAAAATCCCTTTCCTGTTCGAGACTATGGCCCAGTATTTTATCTTCTTTTACACCACGGCTACATTTATTGGGAAACACCTTCACAGATCTGTACTCCGTAAAATGTCAATATTGTCTTAATGGCCGTCTTAAAGGCCCGGCTCGTAAAGAGATATGTTTAGTAAAAAAAAACATTTCTGAGCTCCATAAATGTTCGTTGGGTATCACACATCACATTTAGCGGGAAGTTTTATGGCCCGGAGTGAGGATTTAGGCAGAGTCATCAGGACACCATACAAGGCCGGGCTCCCGATTGAGGGATCTGGCGCTGGATTCATAAAATATAACCCTCTGTTACATTAGCACTATCTGGAGCCAGGAAATATACACAGACTATAAATTCTGAGTGGTCCAGCGAGCCGCCGCTTTAAGGAATTGCATGTACGATCGGTCGCATTCCTGGGAGATGGGATTATACGGGGAATGCTTAAGAAGAAGGCTGGGAAGCCAAAAGATGTTCTCGTCCTCATTTATCAAGTGCTTATGACTGTGATATTCGGCAAATGGGTTGTGTTAAGAGGTAAGCCGTGACAAGGTGGCATCGTTATCCTGTCCGGATGATGCATAATATTAGTATTACGGCTTAGATCATTGCATGCTTTTAAAATCATCACTGCTAACAAGAAAGAGATATTTCTGCTGCCGGGCGGCCGGGGAGCAGACTTTCCATTTGGAAAGACGATAATATGTCAAAAATCATGTAAATGGAAAGATTGGATGTGTTTATAGAAATAAAGGCCTGTGCAGAGCCTGGGGGTGGGGTGTAGGGTCACACCGGAAATCTGGGCATATGTAAAGGCATGGGATGAAGAGAGCAGACCCCCTTTACGTTTTGAACCTTAAATTTCTAACGGGTTGTCGTCAATCGCAGTAAATGCAGAAACAAAACGTAAATCATACAACGATAAACGTGCAAGGCTGACAATAACCGGTGGGATACCGGGAACTTCAAAAGGATCGGGGGGCTACGCTGTAATGTGCTCACTGGGGGATGTTTGCTTACTTCAGGATCCACAAGTCTAATTATTTATTATTTATTTTAATCATTTATATAGCCCCATTTATTTCACAGTGCTTAACAGACATTATTATCATCCATTTATTGTCTATATATCTGTTTGATATCTACAGTGGGGAACATAACTTAGTATTTGACACACTGCCGATTTTACAAGTTTTCCCACCTGCAAAGAAAGGAGAGATCTGTAATTTTTATCGTAGGTACACTTCACCTGTGAGAGACAGAATCTAAAAATAAAAAGCAGAAAATTACATTGTATGATTTTTACATAATTAATTTGCATGAATTTATAGTTTGATACAATAGAGAAACGGAATGTAATATTTGGTACAGCAACCCTTTACAGAGGGCAGAGGTTTCCTGTGGTTCTTGACTAAGTTTGCACACATTGCAACAGGGATTTTGTCCCACTCCTCCATATAGATCTTCTCCAGATATTTCTGGTTTCGGGGCAACATTGAGCTTCAGCTCCCTCCAAAGATTTTCTATTGGGTTCAGGTCAGGAGACTAGCTAGGCCACTCCAGGACCTTGAAATACGTCTTATTGAGCCACTCCTTAGTGTGGTTCGGGTCATTGTCATGCTGGAAGACCCAGCCACGACCCATCTTCAATGCTCTTACTGAGGGAAGGAGGTTGTTGGCCAAAATGTCGTGATACATGACCCCATCCATCCTCCCTTCAATACGTTGCAGTCATCCTGTCCCCTTTGCACCCCCAAAACTATGATGTTTCCCCCACCATGCTTCACGGTTGGGACGGTGGTCTTGGGGTTGTGCTCATCCTTCCTGTTTCTCCAAACACGGCAAGTGGACCTGATACCAAAATGTTCTATTTTCTCTTAAACATGACCTTCTCTCATCATCCAGATGATAACTGGCAAACTTCAAATGGGCCTAGACATGTGGTGTAAGCAGGAGGATCTTGCGTGCCCTGCAAGATTTTAATCCAAGACTTCATAGTGTGTTACTAACGGTAATGTTTGAGCTTATGGTCCCAGCTCTCTTCAGGTCATTGACCGGGTCTTCCCGTGTAGTTCTATGTAGAAATCATACAATGTGATTTTCTGGATTTTTTTTTAACATTCTGTTTCTCACAGCTGAAGTGTACCTACGATAAACTGACAGACCTCTCCATTCTATGTATATGGGAAAACTTGATAAATCATCAGTGTATCAAATACTTATTTTCTTCACTGCACATACAGTATATATATAAAGACACAGAAAAAACACAGTATGACAAACATGCATGAATACTCTGTTGTAAAATATATGCAGTAAGCAGCAAGTGCTGGTAAAAGATGATAACAAACAAAGGGTATTTAGGTGATACGTTTTTTTGGAAAAAATGTATACTAAGCCACTCCACCATGTCATGGTAACCGTTCATGGAGCAGTCCTATCTAATGTATTAAAACCTGATCATGTGAACAATACCTACATGAGCAGTTTTCAGAAAGGCGCTTATGCAAGCTTTGGGAGATCCCTGCCTCTCTCTTGTGGGACATGCACATAAGGAGCCATTTTGTCCAGTGTGCCCATACCATGCAGCGCCTTTCTGAATCCTGCTCACGTAGGTATTGTTCACATGATCAGGTTTTAATACATTAGATAGAACTGCTCCGTGAAGGGTTACCGTGACGTGGTGGAGTGGCTTAGTATACATTTTTTGCAAAAAAAGTATCAATTAAATACCCTGTGTTTGTTATCATCTTTTACCAGCACTTGCTGCTTACTGTTACATATATTTTATAACAGAGTATTCATGCACGTTTGTCATACTGTGTGTTTTATTCTGTGTCTTAGTCTGTGGGGGGTGTGAACAGTTTCTTACTGACCTGTTCATTATTGTGCATGTCTCATGTGTTTTTAATACATACAGCATATACACTCACTGGCCACTTTATTAGGTACACCATGCTAGTAACGGGTTGGACCCCCTTTTGCCTTCAGAACTGCCTCAATTCTTCGTGGCAGAGATTCAACAAGGTGCTGGAAGCATTCCTCAGAGATTTTGGACCATATTGACATGATGGCATCACACAGTTGGCGCAGATTTGTCGGCTGCACAACCCTGATGCGAATCTCCCGTTCCACCACATCCCAAAGATGCTCTATTGGATTGAGATCTGGTGACTGAGGAGGCCATTTGAGTACAGTGAACTCATTGTCATGTTCAAGAAACCAATCTGAGATGATTCGAGCTTTATGACATGGCGCATTATCCTGCTGAAAGTAGCCATCAGATGTTGGGTACATTGTGGTCATAAAGGGATGGACATGGTCAGCAACAATACTCAGGTAGGCTGTGGCGTTGCAACGATGCTCAATTGGTACCAAGGGGCCCAAAGAGTGCCAAGAAAAAATTCCCCACACCATGACACCACCACCACCAGACTGAACCATTGATACAAGGCTGGATGGATCCATGCTTTCATGTTGTTTACGCCAAATTCTGACCCTACCATCCGAATGTCGCAGCAGAAATCGAGACTCATCAGACCAGGCAACGTTTTTCCAATGTTCTACTGTCCAATTTCGATGAGCTTGTGCAAATTGTAGCCTCAGTTTCCTGTTCTTAGCTGAGAGGAGTGGTACCCAGTGTGGTCTTCTGCTGCTGTAGCCCATCTGCCTCAAAGTTCGACGCACTGTGCGTTCAGAGATGCTCTTCTGCCTACCTTGGTTGTAACGGGTGGCAATTTGAGTCACTGTTGCCTTTCTATCAGCTCGAACCAGTATGCCCATTCTCCTCTGACCTCTGGCATCAACAAGGCATTTCCGGCCACAGAACTGCCGCTCACTGGATTTTTTTTCTTTTTCGGACCATTCTCTGTAAACCCTAGAGATGGTTGTGCGTGAAAATCCCAGTAGATCAGCAGTTTCTGAAATACTCAGACCAGCCCTTCTGGCACCAACAATCATGCCACGTTCAAAGGCACTCAAATCACCTTTCTTCCCCATACTGATGCTCGGTTTGAACTGCAGGAGATTGTCTTGACCATGTCTACATGCCTAAATGCACTGAGTTGCCGCCATGTGATTGGCTGATTAGAAATTAAGTCTTAACACACAGTTGGACAGGTGTACCTAATAAAGTGGCCAGTGAGTGTATATATACTGTATATATATATACAGTACAGGCCAAAAGTTTGGACACACCTTCTCATTCAAAGAGTTTTCCTTATTCTCATGACTATGAAATTTATAGATTCACTCTGAAGGCATCAAAACTATGAATTAACACATGTGGAATTATATAATTAACAAAAAAGTGTGAAACAACTAAAAATATGTCTTATATTCTAGGTTCTTCAAAGTAGCCATCTTTTGCTTTGATTACTGCTTTGCACACTCTTGGCATTCTCTTGATGAGCTTCAAGAGGTAGTCACCGGAAATGGTTTTCACTTCACGGGTGTGCCCTGTCAGGTTTAGTAAGTGGGATTTCTTGCCTTATAAATGGGGTTGGGACCATCAGTTGTGTTGTGCAGAAGTCTGGTGGATATACAGCTGATTGTCCTACTGAATAGATTGTTAATACAAATTCTAAGTAAAGAAAAACGAGTGACCATCATTACTTTAAGAAATGAAGGTCAGTCAATCCGAAAAATTGGGAAAACTTTGAAAGTGTCCCCAAGTTGAGTGGCAAAAAATATCAAGCGCTACAAAGAAACATGCTCACATGAGGACCTCCCCAGGAAAGGAAGACCAAGAGTCACCTCTGCTGCGGAGGATAAGTTCATCCGAGTCACCAGCATCAGAAATCGCAGGTTAACAGCAGCTCAGATTAGAGACCAGGTCAATGCCACACAGAGTTCTAGCAGCAGACACATCTCTACAACAACTGTTATGAGGAGACTTTGTGCTCCAGGCCTTCATGGTAAAATAGCTGATAGGAAACCACTGCTAAGGACAGTCAACAAGCAGAAGAGACTTGTTTGGGCTAAAGAACACAAGAAATGGACATTAGACCTGTGGAAATCTGTGTTTTTGTCTGATGAGTCCAAATTTGAGATCTTTGGCTCCAACCACCGTGTCTTTCTGCGACGCAGAAAAGGTGAACGGATGGACTCTACATGCCTGGTTCCCACCATGAAGCATGGAGGAGGAGGAGGTGTGATGGTGTGGGGGTGCTTTGCTGGTGACACTGTTGGGGATTTATTCAAAATTGAAGGCATACTGAACCAGCATGGCTACCACAGCATCTTTCTGCGGCATGCTATTCCATCCAGTTTGTGTTTATTTTTCAACAGGACAATGACCCCAAACACACCTCCAGGCTGTGTAAGGGCTATTTGACCAAGGAGGAGAGTGATGGGGTGCTTCACCAGATGACCTGGCCTCCACAGTCACCAGACCTAAACCTAATCGAGATGGTTTGGGGTGAGGTGGACCGCAAAGTGAAGGCAAAAGGGCCAACAAGTGCTAAGCATCTCTGGGAACTCCTTCAAGACTGTTGGAAGACCATTTCCGGTGACTACCTCTTGAAGCTCATCAAGAGAATGCCAAGAGTGTGCAAAGCAATAATCAAAGCAAAAGCTGGCTACTTTGAAGAACCTAGAATATAAGACATATTTTCAGTTGTTAAACACTTTTTTGTTAATTATATAATTCCACATGTGAAAATTCATAGTTTTGATGCCTTCAGAGTGATTCTATGATTTTCATAGTCATGAGAATAAAGAAAACTCTTTGAATGAGAAGGTGTGTCCAAACTTTTGGCCTGTACTGTGTATATATATATATATATATATATATATATATATATATATATATACACAGGGTGGGCCATTTATATGAATACACCTAAATAAAATGGGAATGGTTGGAATGGTTGGTGTACATGTGGCACATTAGTATATGGCAGGAGGGAAACGTTTCAAGATAGGTGGTGACCATGGTAGCCATTTTGAAACTGGCCATTTTGGATCCAACTTTATTTTTTCCAATGGGAAGAAGGTCATGTGACACATCAAACTTATTGAGAATGTCACAAGAAAAACAATGGTGTGCTTGGTTTTAACATAACTTTATTTTTTCATGAGCTATTTACAAGTTTATGACCATTTATAAAATGTGTTCAATGTGCTGCCCATTGTGTTGGATTGTCAATGCAATCCTCTTCTCCCACTCTTGACACACTGATAGCAACACCGCAGAAGAAATGCTAGCACAGGCTTCCAGTATCCGTTGTTTCAGATGCTGCACAACTCGTATCTTCATAGCATGGACAATTGCCTTCGGATGACCCCAAAGATAAAAGTCTAAGTGGGTCAGATCAGGAGACCTTGTGGCCATTCAACTGGCCCACGACGACCAATCCACTTTCCAGGAAACTGTTCATGTAGGAATGTTCGGACCTGACACTCATAATTGATGGTATGGTGTGGTATATGGGATTCAAAGATAGTGGGGCCATTCTTCATCAATGGAAACCTCAATGCCACTGGATATCTGAAATTTCTGCATGATGATGTGTTGCCCTCTTTATGCACTGAAGGTGACACGTTCCCTGAGTTTTTCCAGCAAGATGGCGCACCACCACATGATGGCTGTCAGGTCCGAGCATTCCTACAAGGAATCCGACCCCATTAGACTAGCATTTCTTCTGCAGTGTTGCTATCAGTGTGTCAAGAGTGGGAGAAGAGGGTTTCACTGACAATCCAACACAATGGGCAGCACTTTGAACACATTTTATAAGTGGTCATAAACTTGTAAATAACTCATGAAAGAATAAAGTTACATTAAAACTAAGCACACCATTGTTTTTCTTGTGAAATTCTCAATAAGTTTGATGTTTTATATATAGATATATATATATATATATATATATATATAGTGGGGAGAAAGTATTTAGTCAGCCACCAATTGTGCAAGTTCTCCCACTTAAAATGATGAGAGCGGCCTGTAATTGACATCATAGGTAGACCACAACTATGAGAGTCAAAATGAGAAATCAAATCCAGGAAATCACCTTGTCTGATTTATCAGGATTTATTTTTTCGAATTATGGTGGAAAATAAGTATTTTGGTCATTAACAAAAGTTCATCTCAATATTTTGTTATATATCCTTTGTTGGTAATGACAGAGGTCAAATGTTTTCTGTAAGTCTTCACAAGGTTGGCACACAGTGTTGGTGGTATGATGGCCCATTCCTCCATGCAGCTCTCCTCTAGAGCAGTGATGTTTTGGGCCTGTCACTGGGAAACATGGACTTTCAAATCCCTCCAAAAGTTTTGTATGGGGTTGAGATCTGGAGACCGGCTAGGCCACTCCAGGACCTTCATATGCTTTTTATGAAGCCACTCCTTCGTTGCCCTGGAGGTGTGCTTGGGATCAATATCATGCTGAAAGACCCATCCACGTTTCATCTTCAATGTCCTTGTCGATGGAAGGAGGTTTGCACTTAAAAATTCACGATAAATCGCTACATTCATTCTTTCATGTACACAGATCAGTCACCCTGGTCCCTTTGCAGAGAAACAGCCCCAAAGCATGATGTTGCCACCTCCATGCTTCACAATAGGTATGGTGTTCTTTGAATGCAACTCAGCATTCTGTCTCCTCCAAACACAACGAGTTTTGTTTCTACCAAACAGTTCTACTTTGGTTTCATCAGACCATATGATATTCTCCCAATGCTCTTCTGGATAACCCAAATGTTATCTAGCAAATTTCAGACGGGCCCGGACATGTACTGGCTTAAGCAGGGGGACACGTCTGGCACTTCAGGATCTGAGTCCCTGATGGTGTAGTGTGTTACTGATGGTAGCCTTTGTTACAGTGGTCCCAGCTCTATGCAGGTCATTCACTAGGTCCCCCGTGTGGTTCTGGGATTTTAGCTCACCATTCTTGTGATCATTTTGACCCCACGGGGTGAGATCTTGCGTGGAGCCCCAGATCGAGAGAGATAATCAGTGGTCTTGTATGTCTTCCATTTTCTTATTATTGCTCCCACAGTTGATTTCATCACACCAAGTTGCTTGCCTATTGCAGATTCAGTCTTCCCAGCCTGGCGCAGGGCTACAATTTTGTTTCTGGTGTCCTTTGACAGCTCTTTGGTCTTCACCATAGCAGAGTTTGGAGTGTGAATGTTTGAGGTTGTGGAGAAGTGTCTTTTATACTGATAACAAGGTCAAACAAGAGCCATTACTACAGCTAATGAGTGGAGGACAGGAGAGCCTCTTAAAGAAGTTACTGGTCTGTGAGAGGCAGAAATCTTGTATGTTTTTAGGTGACCAAATACTTATTTTCCACCATAATTTGCTAAATAAATCTTGCCAAATCAGAGAAGGTGATTTTCTGGATTTGTTTTCTCATTTTGACTCTCTTAGTTGCGGTCTACCTATGATGTCAATTACAGGCCTCTCTCATCTTTTTAGATGGGAGAGCTTGCACAATTGGTGGCTGGCTAAATACTTTCCCCACTGTATCTGTTATCTATTTATCTCACTATTATCATCTATCTATATATTTACCTATTATTATTATGCATTGCTTATATAGCGCCATCAAATTCCACAGCATTTTACAAACATTGTCATTGCTGTCCCCATTGGGGATCACAATCTATCTGTCTATCTACTGTATATAGCTCAAAAAGGCTTGAGAACGGTTCTCAATAGAAGCAAAATGTTTCTGAGCTCCAATCTATCATCTATTATCTATTTATCTAACATGTATCTATTATCTATCTGTCTATTATCTATCATCTATCTATATATTATCTATTATCTATCTACAGTATACACTCACTGGCCACTTTATTAGGTACACCTGTCCAACTGTGTGTTAAGACTTAATTTCTAATCAGCCAATCACATGGCGGCAACTCAGTGCATTTAGGCATGTAGACATGGTCAAGACAATCTCCTGCAGTTCAAACCGAGCATCAGTATGGGGAAGAAAGGTGATTTGAGTGCCTTTGAACGTGGCATGATTGTTGGTGCCAGAAGGGCTGGTCTGAGTATTTCAGAAACTGCTGATCTACTGGGATTTTCACGCACAACCATCTCTAGGGTTTACAGAGAATGGTCCGAAAAAGAAAAAAAATCCAGTGAGCGGCAGTTCTGTGGCCGGAAATGCCTTGTTGATGCCAGAGGTCAGAGGAGAATGGGCAGACTGGTTCGAGCTGATAGAAAGGCAACAGTGACTCAAATTGCCACCTGTTACAACCAAGGTAGGCAGAAGAGCATCTCTGAACGCACAGTGCGTCGAACTTTGAGGCAGATGGGCTCCAGCAGCAGAAGACCACACTGGGTACCACTCCTCTCAGCTAAGAACAGGCATCTGATGGCTACTTTCAGCAGGATAATGCGCCATGTCATAAAGCTCGAATCATCTCAGATTGGTTTCTTGAACATGACAATGAGTTCACTGTACTCAAATGGCCTCCTCAGTCACCAGATCTCAATCCAATAGAGCATCTTTGGGATGTGGTGGAACGGGAGATTCGCATCAGGGATGTGCAGCCGACAAATCTGCGCCAACTGTGTGATGCCATCATGTCAATATGGTCCAAAATCTCTGAGGAATGCTTCCAGCACCTTGTTCAATCTCTGCCACGAAGAATTGAGGCAGTTCTGAAGGCAAAAGGGGGTCCAACCCGTTACTAGCATGGTGTACCTAATAAAGTGGCCAGTGAGTGTATATTATCTATTATCTATCATCTATCTTTCTTCTATTATCTATCTATCATCTATCTTTCTATCTATTATCTATCTATCTATTTATTATCTATCTATTATCTATCTATATACACTGCTCAAAAAAATAAAGGGAACACTTAAACAACAGAATATAACGCCAAGTAAATCAAACTTCTGTGAAATCAAACTGTCCACGTAGGAAGCAACACTGATTGAAAATCAATTTCACATGCTGTTGTGCAAATGGAATAGAAAACAGATGGAAATTATTGGCAATTATCCAGACACCCTCAATAAAGGAGTGGTTCTGCAGGTGGGGACCACAGACCACATCTCAGTACCAATGCTTTCTGGCTGATGTTTTGGTCACTCTTGAATGTTGGTTGTGCTTTCACACTCGTGGTAGCATGAGACAGATTCTATAACCCACACAAGTGGCTCAGGTAGTGCAGCTCATCCAGGATGGCACATCAATGCGAGCTGTGGCAAGAAGGTTTGCTGTGTCTGTCAGCGTAGTGTCCAGAGGCTGAAGGCGCTACTAGGAGACAGGCCAGTACACCAGGAGACGTGGAGGGGGCCGTATGAGGGCAACAATCCAGCAGCAGGACCGCTACCTCAGTCTTTGTGCAAGGAGGAACAGGAGGAGCACTGCCTGAGCCCTGCAAAATGACCTCCAGCAAGCCACAAATGTGCATGTGTCTGCACAAACGGTTAGAAACCAACTCCCTGAGGATCGTCTGAGAGCCCGGCGTCCACAGGTGGGGGTTGTGCTCACAGCCCAACATCGTGCAGGACGCTTGGCATTTGCCACAGAACACCAGGATTGGCAAATTCGCCACTGGCGCTCTGTGCTCTTCACAGATGAAAAGCAGGTTCGCACTGAGCACATGTGACAGACGTGACAGAGTCTGGACGCAGTGGAGAGCGATCTGCTGCCTGCAACATCCTTCAGCATGACCGGTTTGGCAGTGGGTCAGTAATGGTGTGCGGTGGCATTTCTTTGGAGGGCCGCACAGCCCTCCATTTGCTCGCCAGAGGTAGCCTGACTGCCATTAGGTACCAAGATGAGATCCTCAGAACCAGAGGCGTAGCTAGGGCTTTGGTTCAGGGGGGCGAAACTTCTGAGTGGGCCCCTAACTAGGTAACTTTGATTACAACTCGGTGACGCACCCTAATAGTGGATGTAGGAGATGACTGCGCTGTTACTGAAAATAATCCCTATATAAAGACCAATATTGATATTACCGCCATATAGTTAGTGGTAAATATCAGTCCTACAAAACATATAAGTGATTACTGCACAGTTATAGTTGGTGTCTTACCGCTGACGATCTTTCTGATGGAATCGTTCACTTTTCACGTCTTTTCCATCTGGCCCAGACCGACATGACAACTCCTCCAGCCACGACTACAGAGAATACAACAACGACATGTTTCACTTCTCATATTCCAGCTCCATCACCATCTATCTCCAACCTGCACAGACCCCTCATCCTGCTGATACCCCAATACTGAGCCGCTGCTGCCATATGTGTCCCTATTACTACACCTGATATCCCAATGCTGAGCCAATGCTGCCGTATGTGTCCCTATTACTGCACCTGATACCCCAATGCTGAGCCGCTGCTGCCGTATGTGTCCCTATTACTGCACCTGATACCCAAATACTGAGCCGCTGCTGCCGTACGTGTCCCTATTACTGCACCTGATACCCCAATGCTGAGCCACTGCTGCCATATGTGTCCCTATTACTGCACCTGATACCCCAATGCTGAGCCTCTGCTGCCGTATGTGTCCCTATTACTACACCTGATACCCCAATGCTGATCCGCTGCTGCTATATGTGTCCATATTACTACACCTGATACACCAATGCTGAGCCACTGCTGCTGTATGTGTCCCTATTACTGCACCTGATACCCCAATACTGAGCCGCTGCTGCCATATGTGTCCCTATTACAGAACCTGATACCCCAATGCTGAGCCGCTGCTACCGTATGTGTCCCTATTACTGCACCTGATACCACAATGATGAGCCGCTGCTACAGTATGTGTCCCTATTACTGCACCTGATACCCCAATGCTGAGCCACTGCTGCCATATGTGTCCCTATTACTGCACCTGATACCCCAATACTGAGCCGCTGCTGCCATATGTGTCCCTATTACAGAACCTGATACCCCAATGCTGAGCCGCTGCTACCGTATGTGTCCCTATTACTGCACCTGATACCACAATGATGAGCCGCTGCTACAGTATGTGTCCCTATTACTGCACCTGATACCCCAATGCTGAGCCGCTGCTGCCGTATGTATCCCTATTACTGCACCTGATACCCCAATGCTGAGCCACTGCTGCCATATGTGTCCCTATTACTGCACCTGATACCCCAATGCTGAGCCGCTGCTGCCGTATGTGTCCCTATTACTGCACCTGATACCCGAATGCTGAGCCACTGCTACAGTATGTGTCCCTGTTACTGCACTTGATACCCCAATGCTGAGCCGTTGCTGCCGTATGTGTCCCTATTACTACACCTGATACCCCAATGCTGAGCCGCTGCTGCAGCATGTGTACCTATTACTGCACCTGATACCCCTATACACAAATGGCTCCGCTCCGCACCCCCTGTTCACACACTGCTCCGCTCCGTACACCTTGTACACACGCAGCTCCGCTCCGTACACGCTGTACACACGCGGCTCTGCCCGGTTCACGCTGTACACACGCGGCTCTGCTCCGTACATGCTGTACACCCGCGGCTCTGCTCCATACACGCTGTACACACGCGGCTCTGCTCTGCACACGCTGTACACACGCGGCTCTGCTCCGTCCACGCTGTACACACGCAGCTCTGCTCCGTACACACACGGCTCCACTCCGCACACCCCGTACACACACGGCTCCGCTCCATACACCCCGTACACACACGGCTCCGCTCCGTGCACCTTGTACACTCATGGCTCCGCTCCGTGCACCTTGTACACATATGGCTCCGCTCTGTGCACCTTGTACACACATGTGTTGTGAGCTCATCTGTTCATTCATCTTTTGTGTCCGAGGATCTCCCTCTTCTGGTGAAGGAAGGTAGTGAGGCTGATTACCAAACACCTGATCAGGTGGATGGTGACTGGGTAGCGGGAACTTCTGACTGGATATAAGGCAGCCGACGCCCTTCTGAGTCGCTGGTGATTTCTCTGCTGGATTCTTGGAGACCAGTCTGATTCCTGCTTCCCAAAGATAAGTTTTTGCTCTGCTATTGAACTTATTAGTTTTGGTTTTGTTTACCTTGTTTTTTGGAGTTCAGCCATCCCCGGCCGGTGGTGTGCTGGATTCTTTTTCCTTGATCAGTGTTCTCTTTTGCTCTGCTTCCAGAATATTCTGAGTGCTGATATAGGGTTTGAAGTCTAGTGACTTCAGGGTCCTTTTTGCTTATCAGTTGTGTTGGTAATATTTTTTAGCAGGGTTTTCTCGCATTGCAGACAGCAGCTTTTCTATCCTGTCCTTTTTAGTTAGCTTGGGCCCCATCGTTTGCTCAACCTATCTTTCTATCTGTGTTAGTGTTTTCATCTTGCTTCACCGTCATTATATGTTGGGGGCTGCCTATTGCTTTGGGGTCTGCTCTGGGGCAGTCAGTTTTTTCCTTTTCTCTCTTTAGGCTTATGTAGATCTCCGGCTGTGACGAGGTGTCTAGGATCACCGTAGGAACACTCCACGGCTACTGCTAGTTGTGTGATAGGATTAGGGGTCTGCAATCCGCTAGTTTCCAACCTGTCTGATTTTCTTGGCTGAGCTTGTGTTTTGTTTTTTCCTCCTCGGTGACTCAATCATAACACACATGGCTCCGCTCTGTGCACCTTGTACACATGCGGCTCTGCTCCGTGCACCTTGTACACAAACGGCTCCACTGCGTACACCCCATTCACACACGGCTCCGCTCCGTACACCTTGTACACAAACGGCTCCGCTCACCCCATACACACATGGCTCGGCTCCTCCGTACACCTCATACACGCATATATCTGCTCCATACACCTTCTACACACACACGGCTCCGCTCTGTACACCTCATACACACACAGCTCTGCTACATCCACCCTGTAAACCCCTCCTGACCCCACACAGAAACTTCACCTCATCCAGCCAGCACCATGACAACCAGCACAGCAGAGTCCTGCAGCCACTGAAGCCCCTGATCATGTGACCCCTGACTCTGCCCCTCCTGTGACCTCATCACAGGTTCTGTGCGCACAGAATAGCCCAGGATGACATTTCTGGCTGAGAGGTGGGGGGCCCACTGCTGGCACCGGGGCCCCCCACCGCCTTCTCAGGGGCCCATAGTGCTCGATCAGCAGAGTAGGGAAATCGATTCCCCCTGCTCTGCCGTAGAATAGTGGTGTAGTGTAGTGTAGCTCCGGTGGGCCTCCTCAGAGCGCGGGGCCCGGGGCCACCGCCCCCCAGCTCCCCCCCCCGGTAGCTACACTACTGCTCAGAACCCTTGTGAGACCATATGCTGGTGCGGTTGGCCCTGGGTTCCTCCTAATGCAGGACAATGCCAGACCTCATGTGGCTGGAGTATGTCAGCAGTTCCTACAAGATTATGGCATTGAAGTTATGGACTGGCCAGCCCGTTCCCAGACCTGAATCTGATTGAGCACATCTGGGGCATCATGTCTCGCTCCATCCACCATCGTCACGTTGCACCACAGGCTATCCAGGAGTTGGTGGATGCTTTAGTCCAGGTCTGGGAGGAGATCCCTCATGACAACATCCGCTGACTCATCAAGAGCATGCCCAGGTGTTGTAGGGAGGTCAAACAGGCACGTGGAGGCCACACACACTACTGAGCATCATTTCCTTGTCTTGAGGCATTTCCACTGAAGTTGGATCAGCCTGTAATTTGATTTTCCACTTTGATTTTGAATATCCTTCCAAATCCAGACCTCCATGGGATATTAATTCTGATTTACATTGATAATTTTTATGTTTTCTTGTTCTCAACGCATGCCACTTTGTAATGAATAAAGATTTGCAGCTGCGATATTTCATTCAGTGATATCTACGATGTGATATCTTAGTGTTTCCTTTATTTTTTTGAGCAGTGTATTATCTATCATCTATCTATCATCTATCTATCTATTATCTATCTGTTAGCTATTATCTATCTGCGTACCTCTCTAATATGTTTTTATCTATCTCTCATCTGTCCACCCATGTATCTCTTTTCCGTCTATCTACCATGTATGTGCTGCCTGTCCCCATTCTCTATCCCCCCTCTCCTTTCCAATATTCATCTCTTAATTTACAGCTTGACAACGTGACTGGTCACATGAGTATTTTGGGTTTCTGCGCCCTATAGAGTATATCAGACACTTACCGGCCTGAGCCGGAGTCGTGTTTACCGTGCCCTTCTCAGAACTATCCGTGTGCCGCATGGCATTTTAATAAACTGGTATCGGTTGCACGGGGTATGCATCTTTGAACTTTCCTTTGCTGCGGAGAGTATCAAGTAATCAGTTCCGTGTTAAATGAAGCTATGAAACTGGTATGTGCCCCAAACACTTTACACCCACTCTCAGGAATACACAGAATCTAGCCGTGGATTTCAGCAATCAAGAAACATTGTTCTTTTTTCACACATGTAATAACATGAATTTATCGGACATTACAGGAAGGTCTGTGCAACTTGTGGGAATTTTACAGAATTGAATGTTTATTAATGTCCAAAATATGTAAAAGCACCAGTATATGTATATTATCTATTATCTATCTATCTATTGTATATCTATCTATCATCTATCTAGCTATCTATTATCTATCTATCATCTATTTATCTATCATCTATATCATCTATCTATTATCTATCTATTATCTATCTATTATCTATCTATTATCTATCTATTATCTATTATCTGTCTATTATCTATCTATCATCTATCTATCTATTATCTATCTATTTATTATCTATCATCTATTATCTATCATCTATTATCTATCTATCATCTATCTATTATCTATCTATTATCTATCTATTATCTGTCTATTATCTGTCTATTAATTATCTATCTATCATCTATTATCTATCATCTATTATCTACAGGCCCGGATTGGCAATATAACCAACCGGGCATTTTCCCGCTGGGCCGCTGTCACGTGGGCCGCGGGCAGCAGCGCCCGATCATCTGGCCGCTTGCCAGCTGCTGCGGCCACTGTTGCTCCTGCCGCCGGCCCGCAGTTTCAAGTTCCTCCTGCACTGCAGGGAGATAATCCACCACGCCCCCCACGCACCCCATCCTCGCCTTAGCATGAGATGAGACCCCCTCCCCCCCCCTCCCCCCGATATCGCTTAGTGTAAAACCACCTTTAGGTTTTTGAGCTGATTTATACTAAAATTGGCATGCTGATTCCAAAAATGTAGTCAGTTTTTTTCTATCACGTCAAGTTTTTCCTCCTCAACTTACCTGCCATAGAAGCACAATTGCACTGATTTCTGTAATAAGACTTGTTATCTGAGTACAATTCGACTCATATAGAGCTACGTGGCAACTTGTAAGAGTAGTCACAACTGAGACAGTGTGGTGAGAGGTCTGTACAGCTCCCAATACGTCATAATTATCAATATCTTTACACAAAAAATGTATCATAGTAGGAATAAATAGGATTTGTGATAGCTTTTCTCTTTACATTGGGCGCTTAGTTGTAATTTATATATCTTTTATGATTTTTTTCTTTGTTAGTTTTCAAAGCTTGTAACTTTCCATCTCAGTGTTTTATTTACTTATGTACATATTTCCTTTGTTTCAGATCATGTCTGCTCCTTCTTCCTCTCGTCGTAAATGCCTAAACAACCCTGACTCCTTCTGCTATATTTGTGGTGTTTTCACCATTCCAGTTCAAAAGGCAAACATCAGTGCATTTGTCAAACAAGCATATTTTGCATATTTTAAAGTAAAACTCGGTGATCAAGATAAGCCATGGGCCCCTCACATAGTGTGCAAGCAGTGTGTCGAGAGTTTACGGATGTGGACCAAAGGAACACGTGAAAAGTTGGCATTTGGTATCCCCATGGTGTGGAGAGAGCAAAAAAGTCATTCCACAGACTGTTACTTCTGTTTAGTGAAAACATCAGGATTTCACAGGAAAAATAAAAGTAAAATAGAATATCCAAATCTACCGTCAGCTATCAGACCAATGCCTCATTCAGCTGAAATTCCAGTGCCAGTTTTCGAACAGCTACCATCTCTAGAAGTTCTGAGTGATGTTGACGAACACAGTGACAGCAATGATGCAGAATTTGAAAGTCACAAGGATTCAGTTCGTAAGGGATTTGATCAGCACGAGTTAAATGATTTAGCACGTGAATTGGGCTTATCAAAAAAAGCTTCAGAATTACTAGCATCAAGGCTGCATGAGAAACAGTTACTTGAACAAGGAGCGAAGGTATCATACTTTCGTACTAGAGAAAGTACATTTTTGCAGTACTTTCGGTGTGACAGCGGTTTTGTGTTTTGCCATAATATTCCTGGTTTACTACAAGAATTAGGGCTTTTTATGTACCATCCAAATGAATGGCGACTGTTTATTGATAGCTCAAAGCAGAGTCTTAAGTGTGTCCTTCTACACAATGGCAATTTATTTGGTGCAGTCCCTATTGGGCATTCTGTCTCTCTTCGTGAAGAACATGGAGATGTAAAGAGAGTTATTGAGTTATTGAAATATGACACACAATTGGATCATCTGTGTTGACCTTAAAATGGTTTGCTTCCTTCTTGGTCAGCAACGTGGGTACACAAAGTATCCCTGCTTTCTCTGTATGTGGGATAGCAGAGCTCGAGAAAAGCATTGGGTTGAGTCGAATTGGCCTCCAAGATCTGGTCTTAAACCTGGAGATCCTAACATTCTACATCAGCCACTTGTTTACAGGAAGAATATACTATTCCCACCTCTGCACATAAAACTAGGTCTCATGAAGCAATTTGTAAAAGCATTGCCAACTGATGGTGACTGTTTTAAGTACATCATGTTGGCACTTCCTGGACTGTCCATTGAAAAAAATCAAGGCTGGTGTGTTTGATGGTCCACAAATTCGACAGCTCATCAAAGATGAACATTTCACCGGGACTATGTCAGATCTTGAGAAGAATGCTTGGTTATCATTCAAAGACGTCGTCAAGAACTTTCTTGGAAATACACGTGCAAGTAATTACAAAGAAATTGTTCAGAAACTATTGGAGAGCTACAAAGCGCTTGGTTGCAACATGAGTATTAAACTACATTTTCTGCATTGCCATCTTGCCAACTTTCCGGAAAATCTTGGTGCTGTTAGCGATGAGCAAGGTGAACGATTTCACCAAGATTTGAAGGTTATGGAAGACCGTTACCAGGGTAGATGGGATGTACATATGATGGCTGACTATTGCTGGAGCATCAAACGTGATTTTCCTCAAGTTAAACACTCCAGAAAAAGCTATAAATGTACATTTTTACCTTAAATACTTGCATATATATATATATCCTTTGTAAAAAACATGATAGCGTTAAAAAACATATTTGTCATGCCTATTTCTTATATATTTCATTTTTTGTTCATATTTGTACTATTTAAAAAAAAAAAAAACTTTTTAGGTACAGTAGTTTGCATATTTTTGAGAAGACATAAATCCTATAGTTCAAAAACTTGACGTGATAGAGAAAAACTGAGATCATTTCTGGATTCAGCATCCAAAAATTAATTAAGAACAGTTGTCTGACCTAACTCCTAAAAAATTGCGTTCCCCAGTGTTATCCATCTATTATCTATCTATTATCTGTCTATCTATCTATTATCTGTCTATCTATCTATTAGCTATTATCTATCTATCATCTATTATATATCTATCTATCTATCTATTATATATCTATCTATCATCTATATATCTATCTGTTATCCATCTATCTTGCTATTATCTATCTATCATCTATCTCTCTATCTATCTAGTTATTATCTATATATCTATTATCTATCTTGCTATTATCTATCATCTACTGATCTATCTATCTTATCTATCTATCTTATCTATCTATCTAAAAAATAAGAAACAACAGCACAGGAAAAAATAGGGTGCAAAGCCTCCCAGGCACGTACCAGTCCTTGTACATAGAAATAAAAAAAGATGGAGGCAGCACACCATATGAAATTTTAGAAAGAAGTGTTATTTGATAGCCCATATGGCGACGTTTCAGTCTTGAGTGCAGACCTTTCTCATATATTTTATCTATTATCTATCATCTATCTATTATCTATCTATATTTTATGCATCTCTCATCTATTTATTTAGCATCTATCTATCTATCTATCTATCTATCTATCTATTTCCCCAAATGACCACTAAACAATATACACCACTTTTTTTTCTGAACCTTTGCACAGTGCCCATTTTTTAGAAGGGTCACTTGACAATAAGAAGATCACAAATTATATCCTTGCTGGGACCAGTGATCAGCTGTGATCTGTGTGGAAGCTTAGCAGTAAGTGTTCAGTTTCTCTGCAGCGCCACCACAGGGGAGATTCAGCATTACACGGTGTCCATTGTAATAAATGGATTTTCTAGGTAATGCAGGACAGGACAGGTCCTCTAAGGAGAGAGATGCTCTTTGTAACCGTTCTTCACTTTGAGCAAATGATGAGAATCCTGAACAGAAGAAGCCCCTCCATTAACTCGCAATCATCCACAGAATGGTTGCAAAAAAACAAACTGAAAAAACACCAAATTATTTTGCAATCACGACAAGATTACCTGTAAACTACAGAACAAGTAAAGGACCAGAGCATAAAAGCGCAATACAAAAAAAAGTAAAGTAATAGAAATAATAGACAACTTGGTATCTCGTGAATCATTGTAACATTTCCCGGACTTGGCTGCAGAGTCATCCATTCTCTCCGTATCTCTAATGGCCGACACTGCGGATTCCATGATATATACAGTGTATACAATGGCCGGCTGGGGAATTACACATTTATCTTTATAATTTGTTTGTGATAGGAAAGCCTCATTCCAGACATATGATGTAAAGAAGACGACCGGTTATCTCTCCTCTATATGTAGAAAGTGAGTCAAGAAGAAAGAGAAGACTATGTCTATGTGGGTCTATGTGTTACGTTGGATTTAAAGACCATATAGACGTCATTAACGGCCGTATTCAGGGATACGCGGCCCTTGGGACGGTACATGCCGCAAGGTGTGAACGTGGAACAATAATGGCCGTTACCCCACATACATGAATTTAAAAAAAGGCACCGATTCAACCAAAGGAAATTCCAGAAGAGAAACACATTTTAGCAACCTCAAGATGCAGCCCAGGTATCACATGCCGAATCAAACTAGGTCACCGAAAAAAAACTCTTTACCACCTAGGATTAAAAAAATGGCCTTTATTCTTTTCTTCAATAAAATGTCCAAAATAAATAAGCCTGAACACACACAACCACCAGAAAATGAAAAACAGAAATACCATCGGGAGGTGCCTGTGCCTGTACTCATCTGAGCCGCCCTACCAACCAGCGGAGATTGGCACCCCAGATACCTGCGCAATGGCGCCCCCACTCATCGACAGCTATCCCTGTCTGCCCCTATTAGGCTGGTTTTACACTTGCCGTGTTTTTTGCGGCCCGTTTTTGCGGGACGTATTGCCGTGATTTTTGCGGTCTCCCGCAAAAACGGGCGGCAAAAAACCTTCTCGCATCTCTGTTTTTCCCTGTTATAATAAATAACAGGAGAAAAAACGGTGATCCGCAAATACGGTGTACCGCAAAAACAACTTGCTGTACCATTGAAATGCATTGCGGCAGTGTCCGTAAGCTGTGAAAAATAACAAGCAAGCTCGATAATTTTTCACAGCCGCAAATACAGCCCTCACGGCCATACGGAGCACGGCCCTCCTACTAATTTTTGCAGGACGATTTTGCGGCCCCAATAGAAATCTATGGGGCCACAAAAACAGCCAGCAAAAATACGGTAAGTGTAAAACCAGCCTTAGGCCCTAGATTGTGGCAGGGTAAGAGAAAAAGTAGGTAGGTTTAGAAGGAATGTCTGCCTGATGTATTCAAACATTGTATATCTACTGCATTAGAGGAAATTAGCTCCATGCGTCATCTGGCCATTGAGCCCTTTCAAAATATGGACAACCATCAGCTTAGTACTCCTTTACCATACTCCTGATGAACCTCGGAAGGGGCGAAACGCGTTGAGTTTGATTTTTGTTGGGGATTTGTGTTGAGTCATACAAGTACAGGGTGGGCCATTTCTATGGATACACCTAAATAAAATGGGAATGGTTGGTGATATCAACTTCTTGTTTGTGACACATTAGTATATGAGAGGGGGAAAACTTTTTAAGATAGGTGGTGACCATGGTGGCCATTTTGAAGTTGGCCATTTTGGATCCAACTTTATTTTTTTCAAAGGGAGGAGGGTCATGTAACACATCAAAATTATTGAGAATTTCACAAGAAAAACAATGGTGTGTTCGGTTTTAATGTAACTTTATTCTTTCACGAGTTACTTACAAGTTTTATGACCACTTATAAAATGTGTTCAAAGTGCTGCGCATTGTGTTGGATTGTCAATGCAACCCTCTTCTCCCACTCTTGACACACTGATAGCAACACCGCAGAAGAAATGCTAGCACAGGCTTCCAGTATCTGTTGTTTCAGATGCTGCACATCTGGTATTTTCTCAGCATAGACACTTGCCTTCAGATGATCCCAAAGATTAAAGTCTAAGGGGGTCAGATCGGGAGACCTTGTGGCCATTCAACTGGCCCACGATGACCAAGCCACTTTCCAGGAAACTGTTCATGTAGGAATGCTCGGACCTGACACCCATAATTGATGGTATGGTGTGGTATATGATGTACAAAGATAGTGGGGCCATTCTTCATCAATGGAAACCTCAATGCCACTGGATATCTGAGATTGCTCCATGATGATGTGTTGCCCTCTTTATGCACTGAAGGTGGCACGTTCCCTGAGTTTTTCCAGCAAGATGGTACACCACTACATTATGGGTGTCAGGTCCGAGCATTCCTACATGGAATCTGACCCCCCTTAGACTAACATTTCTTCTGCGGTGTTGCTATCAGTGTGTCAAGAGTGGGAGAAGAGGGTTGCATTGACAATCCAACACAATGGGCAGCACTTTAACACATTTTATAAGTGGTCATAAACTTGTAAATAACTCATGAAAGAATAAAGTTACGTTAAAACCAAGCACACCATTGTTTTTCTTTTAAAATTGTCAATAAGTTTGATGTGTCACATGACCCTTTTCCATTGGAAAAAATAAAGTTGGATCCAAAATGTCTGACTTCAAAATGGCCGCCATGGTCACCACCCATCTTGAAAAGTTTCCCCCCCCATATACTAATGTGCCTCAAACAGGAAGTTGAGATTACCAACCATTCCCATTTTATTAAGGTATATCCGTATAAATGGCCCACCCTGTATTCATTCTATAGTGTTTTGCAAGGTTTCTTTTTCGTCATGCTGTATTTAATGGTCCTAGGGGCCATTCATGTCGTTATTTGTGGGATTTGCATTTTTGCCTTGACATTTACGACATTTGAAGTGCCTTTTACTAACGTGCTGATCTCTCTGACTTATATGTTTGCTGGCTGTTTATCGGCTCTGAGTGGCACATTGTTGCTGGCATCACTAGCACTTGAGATCGATCATATAAAGATCCCTGAACATAGGGGGCAAGCCGATACATCTGCTGCTGTGGTCAGCATCACAAGAGTTGACTAAATTCAATATACTGTGTATTGATTTGGTAAAAGGCTATATTATCTATCTAAACTGTCTTATCCCACATATGATGATATAGGGACTATACTACTGTAGTTCATGTATTTTTACTTTTTTCTTTGAGTAACCCAAATACATTAAATGTTTTTCGCAGCTATCATATTCTGCGTGTAGCTATCGTCTCATGTGTGACTATCTGACTCCTTGCCTATCGATAAACACTGGACTCTCTACCCCTTAAAAATCTGGAGTATAAAAAGTGTTTGTTATTTAATTTTTTCTTATGCATACTGAGCCAATATATGGGAATATTGAGTAATTGTTAAGTTATTGTCTATGCTACTATTTTAAGCAGCACAGTCCTCCCTCATTTTTTCAACATATTAGTGAAGGGTAATAGGGACAGTCACCGATAATTGGGAGGGCCAGTAAGGTCTCTATAGGGCACTAACCCCCGCAGCTGGGTGGTCAACTAGGTATGTAGGGACAAAATATTTTTTCACCTACATTAAAATATACCCTAGCAGCCATATTTTGTATTTTGGCCAGTAGACATACATTTTTTTAATACATCGGGCAGATATTCCTTCTAAACTTAACTACTTTTTCTCTTTTCCTGCCACAATCTAGAGCCTAATACGGCAGACAGGGATAGCCATCGACGGGTGGGGGCGCACGTATCTAGGGTGCCATGTATAAGAATATAACTACTATAATACTACCTCCTATGTACAAGAATTTAACTACTATAATACTGCTCCTATGTACAAGAATATAACTACTATAATACTGCTCCTATGTACAAGAATATAACTACTATAGTACTGCTCCTATGTACAAGAATATAACTACTATAATACTGCCCCCTATGTACAAGACTAACTACTATAATACTGCCCCTATGTGTAATTACTAGAGTTGAGCGAAACGGGTCTAAAAAATTCAAAAGTCGCCGACTTTTGGCAAAGTCGGGTTTCATGAAACGAAACCCGACCCTAGGATGAGGTCGGCCACGAGGTCGGCGACTTACGCGCCAAAGTCGCGTTTCAAAAGTTTGTTTTGCGCTCTTTTTCAGCCAATCAGGATCCACGGACACTGTGGGCAACGTGATGACATAGGCACGGGTCACCACCATCTTTCAGAAGGGCATGCAAGTGATTGGCTTGCTTTGGTGGGCGTCACAGGGGGTATAAAAGGGCGTGCACGCCGACCGCCATCTTACTTCTGCCGATCTTAGTATAGGGAGAGGTTGCTGCTGATTCTGTAGGGAGAGCGTTAGGCAGGGAAGAAGACAAAAAAACTGCTTCTGCTGCTAGTGATTTGGCCTGCACAACACACAAGTCACTGTGTGTGCAGTGCAAGGGGAGGCTATATTGTGGTGTATCAGTGGTGTTGGTTGTTGGGCTGCCTTCTAAGGCTTCCTGACACGCTGGCATTGCTGTTTACCCACTGCTCCGCAAACTGCTTTTTTAAAAGCAATCCAATCTCCCTTATCCTCTCGTCACTTTGGTCACAGGCAGCTGTGCCATCGAGCGTGTCACATAGCGCTCAGATATCAGTGGGCCGCACACAATCCACAAGTGTCCAGTGTCCAAAAGTGTACGCAGAGATTCAAAATCTCCATTATCCTCTCGTCACTTTGGTCACAGGCAGCTGTGCCATCGAGCGTGTCACATAGCGCTCAGATATCAGTGGGCCGCACACAATCCACAAGTGTCCAGTGTCCACAAGTATACGCAGAGATTCAAAATCTCCATTATCCTCTCGTCACTTTGGTCACAGGCAGTTGTGCCATCGAGCGTGTCACATAGCGCTCAGATATCAGTGGGCCGCACACAATCCACAAGTGTCCAGTGTCCAAAAGTGTACGCAGAGATTCAAAATCTCCATTATCCTCTCGTCACTTTGGTCACAGGCAGCTGTGCCATCGAGCGTGTCACATAGCGCTCAGATATCAGTGGGCCGCACACAATCCACAAGTGTCCACTGTCCACAAGTGTACGCAGAGATTCAAAATCTCCATTATCCTCTCGTCACTTTGGTCACAGGCAGCTGTGCCATCGAGCGTGTCACATAGCGCTCAGATATCAGTGGGCCGCACACAATCCACAAGTGTCCACTGTCCAAAAGTGTACGCAGAGATTCAAAATCTCCATTATCCTCTCGTCACTTTGGTCACAGGCAGCTGTGCCATCGAGCGTGTCACATAGCGCTCAGATATCAGTGGGCCGCACACAATCCACAAGTGTCCAGTGTCCAAAAGTGTACGCAGAGATTCAAAATCTCCATTATCCTCTCGTCACTTTGGTCACAGGCAGCTGTGCCATCGAGCGTGTCACATAGCGCTCAGATATCAGTGGGCCGCACACAATCCACAAGTGTCCAGTGTCCAAAAGTGTACGCAGAGATTCAAAATCTCCATTATCCTCTCGTCACTTTGGTCACAGGCAGCTGTGCCATCGAGCGTGTCACATAGCGCTCAGATATCAGTGGGCCGCACACAATCCACAAGTGTCCACTGTCCACAAGTGTACGCAGAGATTCAAAATCTCCATTATCCTCTCGTCACTTTGGTCACAGGCAGCTGTGCCATCGAGCGTGTCACATAGCGCTCAGATATCAGTGGGCCGCACACAATCCACAAGTGTCCACTGTCCACAAGTGTACGCAGAGATTCAAAATCTCCATTATCCTCTCGTCACTTTGGTCACAGGCAGCTGTGCCATCGAGCGTGTCACATAGCGCTCAGATATCAGTGGGCCGCACACAATCCACAAGTGTCCACTGTCCAAAAGTGTACGCAGAGATTCAAAATCTCCATTATCCTCTCGTCACTTTGGTCACAGGCAGCTGTGCCATCGAGCGTGTCACATAGCGCTCAGATATCAGTGGGCCGCACACAATCCACAAGTGTCCACTGTCCAAAAGTGTATGCAGAGATTCAAAATCTCCATTATCCTCTCGTCACTTTGGTCACAGGCAGCTGTGCCATCGAGCGTGTCACATAGCGCTCAGATATCAGTGGGCCGCACACAATCCACAAGTGTCCAGTGTCCACAAGTGTACGCAGAGATTCAAAATCTCCATTATCCTCTCGTCACTTTGGTCACAGGCAGCTGTGCCATCGAGCGTGTCACATAGCGCTCAGATATCAGTGGGCCGCACACAATCCACAAGTGTCCACTGTCCACAAGTGTACGCAGAGATTCAAAATCTCCATTATCCTCTCGTCACTTTGGTCACAGGCAGCTGTGCCATCGAGTGTGTCACATAGCGCTCAGATATCAGTGGGCCGCACACAATCCACAAGTGTCCAGTGTCCACAAGTATACGCAGAGATTCAAAATCTCCATTATCCTCTCGTCACTTTGGTCACAGGCAGCTGTGCCATCGAGCGTGTCACATAGCGCTCAGATATCAGTGGGCCGCACACAATCCACAAGTGTCCAGTGTCCAAAAGTGTACGCAGAGATTCAAAATCTCCATTATCCTCTCGTCACTTTGGTCACAGGCAGCTGTGCCATCGAGCGTGTCACATAGCGCTCAGATATCAGTGGGCCGCACACAATCCACAAGTGTCCAGTGTCCACAAGTATACGCAGAGATTCAAAATCTCCATTATCCTCTCGTCACTTTGGTCACAGGCAGCTGTGCCATCGAGCGTGTCACATAGCGCTCAGATATCAGTGGGCCGCACACAATCCACAAGTGTCCAGTGTCCAAAAGTGTACGCAGAGATTCAAAATCTCCATTATCCTCTCGTCACTTTGGTCACAGGCAGCTGTGCCATCGAGCGTGTCACATAGCGCTCAGATATCAGTGGGCCGCACACAATCCACAAGTGTCCACTGTCCACAAGTGTACGCAGAGATTCAAAATCTCCATTATCCTCTCGTCACTTTGGTCACAGGCAGCTGTGCCATCGAGCGTGTCACATAGCGCTCAGATATCAGTGGGCCGCACACAATCCACAAGTGTCCACTGTCCAAAAGTGTACGCAGAGATTCAAAATCTCCATTATCCTCTCGTCACTTTGGTCACAGGCAGCTGTGCCATCGAGCGTGTCACATAGCGCTCAGATATCAGTGGGCCGCACACAATCCACAAGTGTCCACTGTCCAAAAGTGTACGCAGAGATTCAAAATCTCCATTATCCTCTCATCACTTTGGTCACAGGCAGCTGTGCCATCGAGCGTGTCACATAGCGCTCAGATATCAGTGGGCCGCACACAATCCACAAGTGTCCACTGTCCACAAGTGTACGCAGAGATTCAAAATCTCCATTATCCTCTCGTCACTTTGGTCACAGGCAGCTGTGCCATCGAGCGTGTCACATAGCGCTCAGATATCAGTGGGCCGCACACAATCCACAAGTGTCCAGTGTCCAAAAGTGTACGCAGAGATTCATAATCTCCATTATCCTCTCGTCACTTTGGTCACAGGCAGCTGTGCCATCGAGCGTGTCACATAGCGCTCAGATATCAGTGGGCCGCACACAATCCACAAGTGTCCAGTGTCCAAAAGTGTACGCAGAGATTCAAAATCTCCATTATCCTCTCGTCGCTTTGGTCACAGGCAGCTGTGCCATCGAGCGTGTCACATAGCGCTCAGATATCAGTGGGCCGCACACAATCCACAAGTGTCCACTGTCCACAAGTGTACGCAGAGATTCAAAATCTCCATTATCCTCTCGTCACTTTTTTCACAGGCAGCTGTGCCATCGAGCGTGTCACATAGCGCTCAGATATCAGTGGGCCGCACACAATCCACAAGTGTCCACTGTCCACAAGTGTACGCAGAGATTCAAAATCTCCATTATCCTCTCGTCACTTTGGTCACAGGCAGCTGTGCCATCGAGCGTGTCACATAGCGCTCAGATATCAGTGGGCCGCACACAATCCACAAGTGTCCACTGTCCACAAGTGTACGCAGAGATTCAAAATCTCCATTATCCTCTCGTCACTTTGGTCACAGGCAGCTGTGCCATCGAGCGTGTCACATAGCGCTCAGATATCAGTGGGCCGCACACAATCCACAAGTGTCCACTGTCCACAAGTGTGTGCAGAAATTCTAAAACTCCCCTGTCCTATAGACACCTTGTACCTTGTTTTACATTACTATATAGTTTGTTGGATTTTGTCTACATTTCTACCAAAAATGAGGAAGGCTGGTGGAAGCGGCCGTGGAATTGGGCGGGGGTTGGCAGCTGGTAATGATGGTGTTGGTGGTGGATCTGATGGTAGTGGCAAGAGCAAAATAGGACCGAATGCAGGAGGTGCTGACCCTGCGTCATCGTCTGGCTACATAAGGCCTCGAACGCTTAGTTTTCTAGGAGTTGGCAAACCGCTTTTAAAGGCAGAGCATCAGGAAAAAGTTTTGTCTTACATTGCTGACTCAGCCTCCAGCTCTATCGCCTCCTCTTCTTCAGTTGTAAAAAGTAAAAGCACTGAGTCGTCATTGGAGGCTCATGTTCATGAACCACACTTTTCCTTGTGTCCTTCACCCCAACCAAGATTGAAGGATGACGCAGGCCATACTACTGATTACTCCATGGAGCTGTTTTCACATACCATGCCTGGATTGTCAAGTCAAATGGTGAATTACCCAGGCCAAGATGAATCTGACATGGAGTGCACTGGTGCACAGCCGCTGATGGATGATTCTGCTGGTACATTCACTCAGAGCACTACATTGTCCTCGCAGTGTACAGAGCCAGATTTTGACCCTGATGAGACTCAGGTGCCCCTTCCCGCACACTATACCACCATACACGGTGACACAGAGAAAGGTGCACATGACATAGAAGAGGAGGTGATGGATGACCCAGTTGTTGACCCAGATTGGCATCCATTGGGGGAAGAGGGTGCTGCTTCCAATAGCTCAGATGAGGAGCATCCACAGCAGACATCGACATCGCAACAGCTGTTATCTGGCAGGCCCGGAGCACTCCAAAGACAGGTTCCAAACATCAAAAGAGTTGCTGGACAGCTTGTCCAGAGGGTCAAAAGATCACAGCGTGCTAGGCCGCAAAATGTCTGCCAAAGTAGGAAGAGTGCAATGTGGCACTTTTTTTGAACAAAATCCTCATGATCAGGCCAAGGTTATCTGTAAGAAGTGCGCAAAGACCTTTAGCCGAGGGAAAAATCTGAAAAATTTGAATACCAGTTGCATGCTTAGACATTTAACCAGCATGCACTTGCAAGCGTGGACACAACACCAAACCTCAAGTGCCACATGTGCAACTGATCACAACGAAGGTAGTCAGCAACGCTACATTGTTTCCCCCACTGTAAGCCCACCGGTTAGCACAGCAGCAAATGTTGAGGTGTCGTTGCAAGGCCACAGCAGTCAGGGAATCCCACTGTTATATCAACGAAAGACTGATTCTAGGCCATCAGAAAGAACACCAACTCCATCACCATCATCAACCCTCTCTCAGTCCGCCCTGTCCACCGCTACTTCCACCATATGCAGCTCTCAAGTCCAGCTCACCCTCCCAGACACTATGAGTAGGTCAAGAAAGTACTCAGTCTCTCATCCGCGTACACTGGGTTTGAACGCCCACATTGCCAAACTAATCTCGTTTGAGATGATGCCCTTTCGGTTGGTGGAAAGCACAGCTTTCCGCGAACTCATGGCCTATGCAGTACCACGCTATGACCTACCCAGTCGCCACTTCTTCTCTCGCAAAGCCATCCCAGCCCTCCACCATCATGTGAAAGACCGCATTGTCCATGCACTCAAGCAGTCAGTGAGCGGAAAGGTGCACCTCACAACTGATGCATGGTCCAGTCGGCATGGCCAGGGCCGTTACGTGTCCATCACTGCGCACTGGGTTAATGTGGTGGATGCAGGGTCCACAGGGGACAGCGGTGGTGGGACAGTGCTGCCTAGCACACGGTATAGGAAACAGTTGGCTGTAGGCGTTCGACCCTCCTCCTCCTCCTCCTCCTCCAGAAGCGACAGCTCGTCCACAGAGCGCAGTCGTACGAGCACTCCATCTGCAGCTGCCACTGTTGCACACGATGTGTCCCCCTATCGAGCAGCTAGTGGAAAGCGTCAGCAGGCTGTGTTGCAGATGATGTGTTTGGGTGAAAGACACACCGCCGAGGTGCTGGCCGAGTACTTGAAGCGACAAACTGAGTCATGGCTGGGCAGTGTACATCTTGAGGCAGGCAAGGTAGTTAGTGATAACGGCCGTAATTTTGTGGCAGCCATAGCCCTTTCAAAACTCAGCCACATACCTTGCTTGGCTCACACCTTGAACCTGGTGGTGCAGTGCTTCCTCAAAAATTATCCGGAGTTAACAGCCCTGCTCCAGAAGGTGCGAAGACTGTGCGCGCACATCCGCCGGTCGCCTGTACACTCCGTTCGTATGCAGAAGCTGCAGCGATTGCTCCACCTTCCCAACCACCGCCTCATTATCGACATTGCAACAAGGTGGAACTCCACCCTGCACATGGTGGAGCGGCTGTGCGAGCAGAGGCAGGCCATAATGCATTTGTGGGAGGATACACGGCCAGGCACTTTGAGAGCAGACATGGAGTTGACAGGCGTGCAGTGGTCGAAGCTGAAAGACCTTTGTAAAGTCCTTCAGTGTTTTGAGGAATGCACACGGCTGGTAAGCGCAGACGACGCCATCCTAAGCATGAGCATCCCACTTATGCGTCTGCTCATGCAAACTTTGACGCACCTTAAGGAGCAGGCGTCTGCAGCCAATGTTGATGAGGAGGAAGAGGAGGAGGGAATCCTTGATGACATTCAGCCATTGTCTGCTCAGGGACCTCTCCTGGACGAGGTGGAGGAAGAAGAGGAGGAGGAGGAGGATGATGGGGATGATTACTTAGGGGAGGAGGATGCATCTCGTGGGGCAAGTGAAAATGTTGGCGTGGCAAGGTCTGGTACAGTGTTTGTGCGTGACTGGAGGGATGTGGATTTGCCAGAAAGTGCTCCTCCACCCAGCACTCGCAGTGCATCATTGACACCGGGAACATTGGCCCACATGTCAGATTATGCCTTGCGGATCCTAAAAAGGGACCCCCGCATTGCCAAAATGATGAACGATGACGACTACTGGTTGGCCAGCATCCTGGATCCACGCTATAAAGGCAAATTACAAAACATCATGCCACAGGAGAACCTTGACCTAATATTGGCTAATAAACAAGCAACTCTGGTAAATCGGTTGCTTGAGGCATTCCCAGCACACAGCAGCGGTGATGGTTCTCACACGAGCCGTACGGGCCGGGGGCAGCTTGGCAGAGGTGTTCGTGGTGCACACAGCAGAAGTGGCGTTGGAGACAGGGGTTTCATGACAATGTTGTGGACTGATTTTTCAAATACCGCTCACACAACTGGTAATACTGCATCGATGGAAAGTGACAGGAGACAGCAGTTGTCAACTATGGTAACAAACTACTTTTCCTCCCATATCGATGTTCTCCCACACAGGTCATTCCCCTTTGACTATTGGGCCGCTAAACTGGACACCTGGCCTGAATTGGCCCAATATGCCTTACAGGAGCTCGCTTGCCCAGCTGCAAGTGTGCTATCGGAAAGAGTCTTCAGTGCAGCTGGATCAATCCTGACAGAAAAAAGGACCCGTCTGTCAACCCAAAATGTGGATGATCTAACCTTCATTAAAATGAACCACGCATGGGTTTCCAAGGATTTTGTCCCACCTTCCCCTGATGACACATAGGGTGACAGAAAAATGGCTTGTTTTGGTCCACCTCTTCCTGGTACTTCACCTATTTCGCCTTTTGCATCAGTTGAATGTCCAACATCAACATATGCCACTTTCTAAAACTCCCTAACTGTGCTGCCTCCCCCCCCATGGCCGGGGTCACCACCTAGCGCACGACACCGTGCGAGTGCCGTTGCCCTGGACAGGTGGGTAGGCCGACTCTTGGGCGCGAGCACTGGCACAGGGTCCCTCATAGTGCAATCAAGTGTCTCTGACGGTGGTGGTGCACACCCGCCGTCAGACACACCGCTGTACTATGAGGGGCCCAGTGCCAGTACCAACGCCCACGAGTGGGCCCCCCTTGCTTGGCCAGGGCCCCAGCATTTGCAATCTTTACCTCTCCCTGCTCCTCCGCTGTGTAATCTGGGCCGTCAAATCCATACTGTGCCTGACACCGTCTGAGCCTGCCTCCTGAGACATATATTTTGAATGTGTACGCTATCCATACATGTTATCCGGGGATACGGTACCCTTTCTAACCTTTGTGCAATGACGTGCAATCCATACTGGGCCTAACACCGTCTGAGCCTGCCTCATGCTGTATAGACATATATTTTGAATGTGTACGCTATCCATACATGTTATCCGGGGATACGGTACCCCTTCTAACCTTTGTGCAATGACGTGCAATCCATACTGGGCCTAACACCGTCTGAGCCTACCTCATGCTGTATAGACATATATTTTGAATGTGTATGCTATCCATACATGTTATCTGGGGATACGGTACCCCTTCTAACCTTTGTGCAATGACGTGCAATCCATACTGGGCCTAACACCGTCTGAGCCTGCCTCATGCTGTATAGACATATATTTTGAATGTGTACGCTATCCATACATGTTATCCGGGGATACGGTACCCCTTCTAACCTTTGTGCAATGACGTGCAATCCATACTGGGCCTAACACCGTCTGAGCCTGCCTCATGCTGTATAGACATATATTTTGAATGTGTACGCTATCCATACATGTTATCCGGGGATACGGTACCCTTTCTAACCTTTGTGCAATGACGTGCAATCCATACTGGGCCTAACACCGTCTGAGCCTGTCTCATGCTGTATAGACATATATTTTGAATGTGTACGCTATCCATACATGTTATCCGGGGATACGGTACCCCTTCTAACCTTTGTGCAATGACGTGCAATCCATACTGGGCCTAACACCGTCTGAGCCTGCCTCATGCTGTATAGACATATATTTTGAATGTGTACGCTATCTATACATGTTATCCGGGGATACGGTACCCCTTCTAACCTTTGTGCAATGACGTGCAATCCATACTGGGCCTAACACCGTCTGAGCCTGCCTCATGCTGTATAGACATATATTTTGAATGTGTACGCTATCTATACATGTTATCCGGGGATACGGTACCCTTTCTAACCTTTGTGCAATGACGTTCAATCCATACTGGGCCTAACACCGTCTGAGCCTGCCTCATGCTGTATAGACATATATTTTGAATGTGTACGCTATCCATACATGTTATCCGGGGATACGGTACCCCTTCTAACCTTTGTGCAATGACGTGCAATCCATACTGGGCCTAACACCGTCTGAGCCTGCCTCATGCTGTATAGACATATATTTTGAATGTGTACGCTATCTATACATGTTATCCGGGGATACGGTACCCCTTCTAACCTTTGTGCAATGACATGCAATCCATACTGGGCCTAACACCGTCTGAGCCTGCCTCATGCTGTATAGACATATATTTTGAATGTGTACGCTATCCATACATGTTATCCGGGGATACGGTACCCCTTCTAACCTTTGTGCAATGACGTGCAATCCATACTGGGCCTAACACCGTCTGAGCCTGCCTCATGCTGTATAGACATATATTTTGAATGTGTACGCTATCCATACATGTTATCCAGGGATACGTTACCCTTTCTAACCTTTGTGCAATCACGTGCAATCCATACTGGGCGTGAGAACGGCTGGCGAGCTGTTAAGCAAGCTACAGCACCTGTCCAGACAAGTACAGGGATTCCCTAGCGAGGAGACTTATTTGATTGTTTTCTATGTTGGGACAGCAATTTTTGGGGAGCACTATACTCTGGAGAATGATAGATGGGGCCCACCATACACTGGAACATTCCAAAGGTGGACATCAGACACTGGAGCAGCATTTACAGGGCCCATTATACACTAGAGCAGTAGAAATGGGGCCCATTATGTTTGGAGCATTATTTGGGCCCATAAGACAGTGGAGCTTCATCCATGGGGACCAACATATACTGTAGCATTATGTGGAGCTCATCATATACTGTTTCAAACATTATATGGGACCAATGATTTTGTATGGAGAAATAGATGGGCCTCGTCATGAGATGTAAAAAGTGAGGTATTTTTCATTGTACTATACCGCTATTTCTCTGCCGTATCGGAGCATGATGAGTTGTGGTATGTGTTAAAGGGGCGCTCTTTCGCCCAGGGCACATGAAAACCTGCAGCCAGCCCTCCCCCCCCACAAATTTAGCCAAATAACCCCCATTTTTCAGTGCGTAACTTGTATTATGAAGTTAATTAAGGTTGACAAGCTTAAGTAAGAAGAATTGATGCTTTTGGCATTCAAATGAGCACTGTAGGTGTGTTTCCTGTCCTCCTCTCACTGCCGACTTTTATTCCCCATTGACTTACATTGGGTTTCGTGTTTCGGGACGACCCCGACTTTTCCCTATAATCGGACGATCTTGCTCGACCCGACTTTTGGAAAAGTCGGGTTTCACGAAACGAAACGCGACCCTAAAAAAGCAAAAGTCGCTCAACTCTAGTAATTACATAACTGCTATAATACTGTTCCTATGTAAAAGAATATAACTACTACTATATTGCCCCCCTATGTACAACAATATAGCTTCTCTAATACTGCCCCTATGTACAAGAATATAACTACTATAATACTGCCCCTATGTACAAGAATATAACTACTATAATACTGCCCCTATGTACAAGAATATAACTACTATAATACTGCCCCTATGTACAAGAATATAACTACTATAATACTGCCCCTATATACAAGAATATAACTACTATAATACTGCCCCCTATGTTCAAGAATATAACTACTATAATACTGCTCTGTATGTACACTATAACTACTATAATACTACTTATATGTGCAAGAATATAACTACTATAATACTGCCCCTATGTACAAGAATATAACTACTATAATACTGCTCCGTATGTACAAGAATATAACTACTATAATACTGCTCCTATGTACAACAACATAACTACTATAATACTGCCCCCTATGTACAAGAATATAATTACTATAATACTGCTCCTATGTACAAGAATATAACTGCTATAATACTGCCCCTATGTACAAGAATATAACTACTATAATACTGCTCCGTATGTACAGGAATATAACTACCATAATACTGCCCCCTATGTACAAGAATATAACTACTATAATACTACCCAATATGTACAAGAATATAACTAATATAATACTGCTCCTATGTACAAGAATATAACTACTATAATACTGCCCATATGTACAAGAACATAACTACTATAATACTGCTCCG
This sequence comes from Dendrobates tinctorius, assembly GCF_039654945.1. Classification (NCBI taxonomy): domain Eukaryota; kingdom Metazoa; phylum Chordata; class Amphibia; order Anura; family Dendrobatidae; genus Dendrobates; species Dendrobates tinctorius. Next base: position 2,576,216 of record NW_027361906.1, read on the forward strand.
TATGTAGAAGAATTTAACTACTATAATACTGCTCCTATGTACAAGAATATAACTACTATAATACTGCTCTGCATGTACAAGAATATAACTACTATAATACTGCCCCCTATGTACAAGAATATAACTACTATAATACTACCCCCTATGTACAAGAATATAACTTCTATAATACTGCTCCTATGTACAAGAATATAACTACAATAATACTGCTCCTATGTACAAGAATATAACTACTATAATACTGCCCCTATGTACAAGAATATAATTACTATAATACTGCTCCTATGTACAAGAATATAACTGCTATAATACTGCCACTATGTACAAGAATATAACTACTATTATACTGTTCCTATGTACAAGAATATAACTACTATAAAACTACCCCCTATGTACAAGAATATAACTACTATAATACTACCCCCTATGTACAAGAATATAACTACTATAATACTGCTCCTATGTACAAGAATATAACTACTATAATACTGCCCACTTTGTACAAGAATATAACTACTATAATACTGCCGCTATGTACAAGAATATAATTACTATAAAACTGCCCCTATGTACAAGAGTATAACTACTATAATACTGCTCCGTATGTACAAGAATATAAATACTATAATACTACCCCCTATGTACAAGAATATAACTACTATAATACTGCTCCTATGTACAAGAATATAACTACTATAATACTGCCACTATGTACAAGAATATAACTACTATAATACTGCCCACTTTGTACAAGAATATAACTACTATAATACTGCCCCTATGTACAAGAATATAACTACTATAATACTGCTCCTATGTACAAGAATATAACTACTATAATTCTTCCCCTTATGTACAAGAATATAACTACTATAATACTGCCACTATGTACAAGAATATAACTACTATAATACTGCCCACTTTGTACAAGAATATAACTACTATAATACTGCCCCTATGTACAAGAATATAACTACTATAATACTGCTCCTATGTACAAGAATATAACTACTATAATTCTTCCCCTTATGTACAAGAATATAACTACTATAATACTGCCCCTATGTACAAGAATATAACTACTATAATACTGCCCTTATGTACAAGAATATAACTACTATAATACTGCTCCTATGTACAAGAATATAACTACTATAATACTGCTCCTATGTACAAGAATATAACTACTATAATACTCCGCCTATGTACAAGAATATAACTACCATAATACTGCCCCTCTGTACAAGAATATAACTACTATAATACTGCTCCTATATACAAGAATATAACTACTATAATACTGCCAACTATGTACAAGAATATAACTACTATAATACGGCTCCTATGTACAAGAATATAACTACTATAATACTGCCCCCATGTACAAGAATATAACTACTATAATACTACCCCCTATGTACAAGAATATAACTACTATAATACTGCTCCTATGTACAAGAATATAGCTACTATAATACTGCCCCTATGTACAAGAATATAACTACTATAATACTGCTCCGTATGTACAAGAATATAAATACTATAATACTGCTCCTATGTAGAAGAATATAACTTCTATAATACTTCTCCTGTGTACAAGAATATAACTACTATAATACTGCCCCTATGTACAAGAATATAACTACTATAATACTGCTCCCTATGTACAAGAATATAACTACTATAATACTGCTCCTATGTACAAGAATATAACTACTATAATACCGCTCCTATGTACAAGAATATAACTGCTATAATACCGCTCCTATGTACAAGAATATAACTACTATAATACTGTTCCCTATGTAGAAGAATATAACTACTATAATACTGCCCCCTATGTACAAGAATATAACTACTATAATACTGCTCCTATGTACAAGAATATAACTACTATAATACTGCTCCCTATGTACAAGAATATAACTAATATAATACTGCTCCTATGTACAAGAATATAACTACTATAATACTGCTCCGTATGTACAAGAATATAACTACTATAATACTGCTCCTATGTACAAGAATATAACTACTATAATACTGTTCCCTATGTAGAAGAATATAACTACTATAATACTGCCCCCTATGTACAAGAATATAACTACTATAATACTGCTCCTATGTACAAGAATATAACTACTATAATACTGCTCCCTATGTACAAGAATATAACTACTATAATACTGCTCCTACGTACAAGAATATAACTACTATAATACTGCTCCTACGTACAAGAATATAACTACTATAATACTGCTCCTATGTACAAGAATATAACTACTATAATACTGCCCCTATGTACAAGAATATAACTACTATAATACTGCTCCCTATGTACAAGAATATAACTACTATAATACTGCTCCTATGTACAAGAATATAACTACTATAATACTGCTCCTATGTACAAGAATATAACAACTATAATACTGCCCCTATGTACAAGAATATAACTACTATAATACTGCCCCTATGTACAAGAATATAACTACTATAATACTGCCTCCTATGTACAAGAATATAACTACTAAAATACTGCCCCTATGTACAAGAATATAACTACTATAATACTGCCTCTATGTACAAGAATATAACTACTATAATACTGCCCCTATGTACAAGAATATAACTACTATAATACTGCCCCTATGTACAAGAATATAACTACTATAATACTGCCCATAGATACAAGAATATAACTACTATAATACTGCCCCCATGTACAAGAATATAACTACTATAATACTGCCCCCATGTACAAGAATATAACTACTATAATACTGCCCCCATGTACAAGAATATAACTACTATAATACTGCTCCCTATGTACAAGAATATAACTACTATAATAATGCTCCCTATGTAGAAGAATATAACTACTATAATACTGCCCCTTATGTACAAGAATATAACTACTATAATACTGCCCCTATGTACAAGAATATAGCTACTATAATACTGTTCCCTATGTAGAAGAATAACTACTATAATACTGCCCCTATGTACATGAATATAACTACTATAATACTGCCCCCTATGTACAAGAATATAACTACTATAATACTGCCCCTATGTACAAGAATATAACTACTATAATACTGCCCCCTATGTACAAGAATATAACTACTATAATACTGCCTCTATGTACAAGAATATAACTACTATAATACTGCCTCCTATGTACAAGAATATAACTACTATAATACTGCCCCTATGTACAAGAATATAACTACTATAATACTGCCTCTATGTACAAGAATATAACTACTATAATACTGCCCCTATGTACAAGAATATAACTACTATAATACTGCCCCTATGTACAAGAATATAACTACTATAATACTGCCCATAGATACAAGAATATAACTACTATAATACTGCCTCTATGTACAAGAATATAACTACTATAATACTGCCCCTATGTACAAGAATATAACTACTATAATACTGCCTGCTATGTACAAGAATATAACTACTATAATACTGCCCCATGTACAAGAATATAACTGCTATAATACTGCCCCTATGTACAAGAATATATCTACTATAATATTGCTCCTATGTACAAGAACATAACTACTATAATACTGCCTCCTATGTACAAGAATATAACTACTATAATACTGCCCCTATGTACAAGAATATAACTACTATAATACTGCCCATAGATACAAGAATATAACTACTATAATACTGCCTCTATGTACAAGAATATAACTACTATAATACTGCCCCTATGTACAAGAATGTAACTACTATAATACTGCCTCCTATGTACAAGAATATAACTACTATAATACTGCCCCATGTACAAGAATATAACTGCTATAATAATGCTCCTATGTACAAGAATATAACTACTATAATACTGCTCCTATGTACAAGAATATAACTACTATACTACTGTCCCCTATGTACAAGAATATAACTACTATAATACTGCCCCTATTTACAAGAATATAACTACTATAATACTGCTCCTATGTACAAGAATATAACTACTATAATACTGCTCCTGTGTACAAGAATATAACTACTATAATACTGCCCCTATGTACAAGAATATAACTACTATAATACTGTCCCCTATGTACAAGAATATAACTACTATAATACTGCCCTTATGTACAAGAATATAACTGCTATAATACTGCCCTTATGTACAAGAATATAAATACTATAATACTGCTCTCCATGAATTTGAATCTAAATACACACTCTGTATCCTCCTTTGCAGTGTATAATGTATTGTACATATGGCTCCTTCTTTGCTCCGTTGTGTCTGTGTTGAGGTCTGGTAAGATTTCCTATCAGCTATCAATAAAAACTTTGTAGAAAGAGATGAGTCAGTGACACAAGGTCTGTTTGTCTTAGTAACAGCATTCTGGACGGTTCGTTCTGTTTGTATCTACATGACTACTACTCCCACCCTGCACACATTAGAGAGGTGATGAGTTGCAGCGATGCTCATTTGTCACTTTTATATTTTCCTATAATCCTTCCGGGCGCCTTTATACTTTAAACCTGGAAAGAAATACAAAGGTTTCCGAGTCTGCGGTGCCGTGTCATCAATATCAGAGCTTCTGCTCCGCTTTGGAAGCTGTGACCGAGCACAACAGAGCGCAGACACTTGGCCACTGACACATAATAAAGATTCAATTATGCTGGATATCAGTGACTTGCCGTCAGATATACAATGCTCTTTCGGGGACATGGGCTCAGTTTTATTTTTTCTTAAAGTCTTCGCTCCTTCCCTCTAGGACTCCATTGTATCACAGTGGTCGAGGATTTTGTATCTACGGGAATTCATAAATCTTTGTAACATCTATTATTGGAGGAAAGTGATGTCTTCCTTTCCTTATATCTGGATTTAAGAGTTGTCTCATCTGATTAAATGAGTAAAATTGCAAAATATTTGAAGAAAAAACAAGAAAATTTACAATTTAATTGTTAATTAAAATCCTTTCTGTTTTCAAGAATGGAGGAATTTTTATTATGTTGTGCAGAATTCATGGCCAAGGTTACCGGCCACCTCTGCGGTTTCAGAGTGGTCGGTTTCCTAGGGAAGAAGCTTGTGCCTTTATGATCTTAAGCCTGCAAGTGACATTTTGAAGCTGGCGAGATTGCTGGATCTGGTGAGTTTCGGCAAACCTGCGCTTCCCCCCGCGATGCAGAGGTAAAGCAGCCCCTGCTAGCAGACAAGCGACTAGTCCAAACTGTCAGTCTTCAGGAGGACACCGCCTCCTGGCAAACAGGAAGCCTGGAAGCGTAGGAGAGGTGCGCTCCTGAAAACTGAAGATTATACAACCTCTTTACTACAGTGCATAAAAGATAGACATGTCGGGATGGGAGGGGGATGCAGCTGCAGTTTCTCACTTTATGTTTCAGTGAATAAAACTGAGGGGGAGTGTAGAGAAAAGGCAGAGAATGGAGAGTTCTGATTGCTCAGCGCATACAGTATAGTTCTGACTTCACACTACGTCTGTTCTACCTATTCAGCAAGTATGGGGAGAGAAAGAAACTGTCAATTTTCAGAACCCAAAAGAAGGTAGAAAAAGTAGTCAAAATAGGGTCAGTCTCATTGTCAAGAGGGTATAATGTCACCCTGGAAGGCCTGCAGTTAGTCAGTCATGTTGAGAAATGAATCACAGATTTTATTTAGAGATGGTGTGATTTGTGTCCAATATTAAATGGATTTAGTTTCCTCTGGTGCTGAAGACGTTAACAATCCTTTTTATGCTGGTCAGAAACATGCAGCTCCATTTCTACTGCTTTTTGTCTGGTCATTGCCACTTTCTATAAAAACTGGCCAGATCTCTTTGTCCCTACCGGTGAAAGATTCATCTTCCTGTGCTGTGTTCTAAAGCTAAGTGATTGGCGTGGAGTTGTTATAGTAGTTATCTGTGATTTGCTGTAGTACCTGTGAGTTTATCCCCTGGTCCCTTTTCCCATTTAGTTTATTCCTCTCTGTCTCTATCCTCCTCCCTATCATTTGCTAGTGCTTTTGTATGATAGAGGTTTTCTCTTATCCCTGTTTTGTCCTTGTGTCTTGTTTACTTACATTTCTGTCCCATGCCTCAGGGTTTAAGAGGTGCATAGAAAGGTCGGAGACTCGGGCATCTCTACCTTCAAGAGCAACCTCGGGACAGGAATAGTTGGGATCCCAGTTCCTGGGACAATTTGAGGCCACCTTTCCTTACCGAAGACCGTCACAGCGTGACACTCGTGATTAGGTCCATTTCTAGTTGCATAGATCCATTGTTACTCTTTCTTGTAGCAAACATTTTACAGTGAGCCTGCACTGGTTTTATCACCTTAACAAATTTTCAGAGATTAAACTATAACTAATGGCAGTGTTTAAATGTTAGATTGATGCATAAAATACAAATGGCAATATTGGGCGCGGCAGTCACTGACAACGGTGACACAAAATGAGTGCCGTGCTAAATTTTTCACATGACTTGGACACAGAGCAGACTGTCACAGACACAGTGAGATTGTGAATTGCAGCATTGACAACAGCAATTAAATGTCTCTGCTTAATGCAATGTCTCTCTCCCTTTAACCTATCAATTTCTAATTTTAATTAATCTATTCCCCTTAAACATTAAAGGGCAAGAACAGCCGAAAACTCTCTCACTCAACCAGACTAGGACTGGCCCACGGTAGAACCGGAGAATCCTCCGGTAGGCCCCTGTGAAGAAGTGCTAATGAGTAGGGCAGAAAAAAATGCATCATCTTATCATTCATTAAGCAAGCTAGCCAAGTTAATATTACATAGAAGCAAAAGAAAATTTGTTTACTGGGGTCAGGTTTTATTTGCATGTAGGGACCCAAGAAACACTGTTACTGGTGGGCCTTCGACAATCCAGTCTGACACGGCTTCCAACTCCTCCAATGTACAGGAGACCTCGCTCTACCGAGCGCTCCTGTGTTCTCTACGAGAGAACCGCTGCCAGGCTCCGTACCTTATTAATAAGAATAGAAGGATCGGCAGTCTGAAATCGGATATCCCGGATTCTTACCTCCATCTACATTGTCTGAGGAACCCATAACCATTAGACATGTTTTGCCGACATGAGCCTAATGAGTATGGGGTCCTTAATCCACGCACATTATCTACTGTATGTGCCTTCTGTGTACTATGTCTCTGACTGAGCTCTAAGGTCCTCTCTCCTATCCCCATCAGACATTAGTGACCTATTGTAGGCTGAGCTATCTGTAAGGTGTAACGGAGAAGCCATAACGCTCCTTCTCTCTTGTCTCATACTATCTGTAACATGGTAAAAGTCATTCTAGACAAATCATCCAAAACCGATTTGGAATTTTGCAAAAAATTTATAATAAAATGTTGTCTCTATTTCAATTCATGCAGAATCGATTTGCTCATCTCTACAAGGATCTATCCCCATATGCCAAGCAGGCACGTCCATACATTCGTCCTTGGGAGACACTTGCTGGCAGCTGATCTCCAGCCTGAATGACGGATTTATACGACCTCAGATCTCGAATGTCAGCAAACAAGAAGAGTGTCCTTCTCCCAACACGTTCCAGCAGGGTGGTGTGGACAGAGGCAGGAATATGGCTGTGCTGACCAAGCCCAGGCCTTCCTCGCCTCTAATGAGATCCATTAAGTGTATTATTGATGTCAGACTCTGCTGTGGGGTCCTGGGCTTAATGATATGATGGGGATTCCTGCCGAGGGGTAGAGGAGACCTGATCTGTGCCACCTGGCTGTAACCATAGAAATCCGCCACTTCATTAATGGGCTTAGCCTTTGCTAATTGGTGTCTTAACATATTTGCTGTTTTCTTCTTGCAAAGCTGAGGAGATATTGCTTACACCGACATCCGTTCCTACACGGAGATGACTGTGAGCAGGAAACAGAAGGAAAAACATGGAAAAACCAACAATAAAGCTCGGACCAGCAAACCTCAATGGACCAATCTGACCTCAAGATGCAAGAGGTATCCATCAGCAAGCCCCATGTCCTGTAGTTTTCATACATGAAGTTGCTCAATATTCTATTCAGTAACATTAATTTGTGTATGTGAAATTAGGGTAAAAATACTATGCCTACCATTGGTACAAGCACAAGGGTTGTCACTCAGTTTTCATGACTCAAGTGCCAAGTCTTCCAAGTTCTGCAGAAATACAAATGAAAAAGATGAATCACTTTCAATTAAATGTGGATTTTGGAAAAAGTTCTAAATAAAAAGTTGAGTAACATAGCATCATCTATTATACTCCAGAGCTGCACTCACTAATCTGCTGGTGCAGTCACTGTGTACATACATTACATTACTGATCCTGAGTTACACCCTGTATTATACTCCAGAGCTGCACTCACTAATCTGCTGGTGCAGTCACTGTGTACATACATTACATTACTGATCCTGAGTTACACCCTGTATTATACTCCAGAGCTGCACTCACTATTCTGCTGGTGCAGTCACTGTGTACATACATTACTGATCCTGTGTTACACCCTGTATCTCTTTTATTATAAAAATATAAAAAACACAATACATAATACATAAGACAGACAAAAACAACATTCCAGAACTAAAAAACAAGACAAAACCATACAGAAACATACAACGCCTGTGCAAAACTTGCAATGTCCTTTGTGGTCCTCAAGCTTTCCAGCTTGGAAGGCCCCCAGCAGGAACTCTCCACCAACACTATACAATTTAAAAAATAAAAATAAAAAACCCCAGATATAATCCATTCATCCTCATGCATACCCGTTCACACCCCATTCACGTTTCCCACCCATACCTATATACAAATAACTAAAGAAATACTTCCGGCCCATACTGCCTCAAAACTAGCTTTAGCCATTAACTTGGCAAAAAGAACCGCCACCGAGCTTACCACCCCTATCCTTTTTTTTTTTTTTTTAATTATATATTTTTTTTATAATTTTTTTTTTTTTTTTTTTATTTTTTTCCCCCCACCTTTTTTCCTCACCACAGGTCCATATACGTCCATGGCCTATCACTCCACAAGGTCCATAACAGTTCGTGGCCTATCACATCTACTTGAGGAGCACGAAAGTTTTATGCCCCTCAAGAAAAAAAAACCCTCCACCATTTGCCTCCGATGTGCTCCAGCATGCCTTTTTCCTCCATGGTCCATGGTATATCTCCACTTGCCACTTCCCTTGACTTGGGGTCCTTTGATTTTTCCATTCTCACCTCCCCCATTCACCCCCCTCCCAACCTCACTATACCCTCCCATGCCCTCTAACTAAAAGAAAATATTAACACATACACAACACATAATAACATACAATACAATACAATACATAATACAATATAACACCAATTAAATATAATTAATTACTAAATACACCATACCCTTCAAAACGTTTCTTACAGGCCCAAATTCAGTGCCTGCAAGCCCAATATCCATTAATGCTCTATGTTTCCAAAACAAAAGACTAGAGTGGCATGCTTTTAGCCCACCACCAGGAAAAGGAGTTCTCGAGGCCCCGTCCCTCACTAACTCATTCACCCTGTCCCTTAACAACTAAGACTGTCCCTGCTTCTGTCCCTAAAGAAACTGTCCCTATCTGTCCCTTCCTGTCCCTACTCCACCTAACTTAACATAACTAACTCTCTATCTGTCCCTCAGTGCCTGTCCCTCCCTGTCCCTATCTGCCCCTACTTCTGTCCCTAACACACCCAGTGAAACTTATGCTATCCCTACCCTCATTCACACGGAGCTAGCTCTCCCTTGAGTGCGTTTTTAAAAGGAGAGGCCTCTCCAAAGCCAAGAGGCCTTCCTCACACCCAACCTTTCGAACTCCAAAGAACGGACCTTCACCAGGTCACCCAAGATGTTTCCTACCACCTCATCCCTTGGGAGGGTTTTTTTCCGCGTCGAAACTAGGCACCGTGCATTCCAAGTGTAGAATCTAACCACTACACTGACTAGGAATAAAGTGCACGGGTCCCGACCACCCAGGGATCTGAACGCTCCATAGGCCCACTCAGCGTAGGAGAGGGACGCCAGCCGCGGCCAACGTATGGAAGCACCCACCCTGTTGTACACCTCTGCATTAAAGGGACACTGAAGCAGGAAGTGCTCCATGCTTTCCAGCACGTCTCCACACTCCTCACAACCCCGATCATCGGATTTCCTGCACTTCAAGTTATCCTTTACATACAGCCTCCCGTGGAAGCAACGCCAGGTCAAGTCCCAAAACTTCATGGGGATCCGCTTAGAATTTAAAAGCCCCAGCCCGACCTCCAGATCCCGGCCTGGGCAATCCTTAAGGGCCAGGGGCTTCTGGAAATGGGTCAACAAGAAAGGCCAAAGCCAACCCTTGCAGGAGACTACCCACGGAGGAGCCCTCTCTAGCCAGAGGTTGGAGATGTTAGTCTTAAGAAAGGTGTTTACTAGAAACACCACCGGGTTGACCATACCCAACCCGCCTAGTCTCCTCGTACGGTATGTAACCTCCCTCTTGATTAGGTTAAGCCTATTCCCCCATAACAATTGGAAGAACAGGCTATAGACCCGTGTCCAGAGAGGTTCCGGCAAGATGCACACACTGCCCAGGTATATTAATAAAGGTAGCAGAAAGCCTTTAGCCAGGGCAACCCTTTCCCTCAGGGTTAAAGACCAACCCTTCCATTGGTCCACCTTTTGGGCGGCGATCTTAAGTCTGCCCTCCCAATTTTGCTGGGGGTAATCCCCGGGGCCAAATTCGATGCCTAGAATTTTGGCGGTGGCCTGGGGCCCTGGAAGGGTGTCCGGGAGATCAAACCTGGGATCTCCCCCTCCCAGCCAGAGACTTTCACACTTATCCCGGTTGATCATGGACCCAGATGCCTCCGAGTAGCGCACTACCTCCGACATGACCCAATCCGCCTCCCCTCTCGAGGACACGAAAAGGGAAACATCATCAGCATACGCCACCACCCTCAGAGAGGACCCAGAGCCCGCCTGGTCCATCCCGACTCCCGCCAACGGTCCACGGTCTACCCTCCTTAGGAAGGGATCGATCGCAAACACGTATAAAAGCGGGCTCAGCGGACAGCCATGACGGACCCCAGAACCCACCTCAAAAGGGCGACCTGACCAACCGTTCACCAGCGGAAAAGTCTCAGCCCCTTGGTACAAGATCTCTAACCATTTTACAAACCTCCCAGGCAGACCATACCTCAAAAGAATGGACCAGAGGTACTCGTGGTTGACCCGGTCAAAAGCTTTCGCTTGATCTAATGACAGCAAGTACCCCCCCCAGTGACCTGCCCTACCCTGCTCCACTGCCTCTCGGACACCGAGCACAGCACTAAAAGTACTGCGGCCTGGAACAGAGCAATGCTGGGCCCCTGACAGGAGCCGGGGTGCAAACTTCACCAGCCGATTAACAGCACCTTGGCCAGAACCTTCCGGTCCGTATCGAGAAGCGCTATGGGATGCCAATTCTCGATACGGGACGGATCCTTACCCTTTGACAGAATAATGAGGGCTGACTTCCTCATTGAGTCGGGAAGAGTGCCCGAGGAGAGACACTCATTGAATACCCCTGTCAAGAGGGGGACCAAGGAGTCCCTAAAAGTCTTATAGAACTCGGATGTTAAGCCATCCGGACCTGGCGATTTCTTGGGCCGAAGCCCATCAATGGCCAGTCTCACTTCCTCTTCCCTGATTTCTTCTGCCAAAACACCAAGAGAGGGATCACCCCCTGGCTCAGGGACGGTTTCAGCCAGGAAAGCCGACATCCTGTCCCGATCCAGATCCTTCTTTTCCAAGAGGTGTGAGTAGAAGGATCTGACCACCTCCAGGATCCCTGATTTGGATCTGTTCAGGGACCCCGTACTGTCGATCAGTCCTGTCACCATCTTACAATTCACTGACATCTTACAGTTTCTGTAAGGGTCGGGCGAGCGGTACTTCCCGAAGTCCCTCTCAAAAACTAAAGATGTGTGTCTATCATACTGACACCTCTTGAGCAAAGATTTCACTCTGGAGATTTCCTCACGGTCACCTCCAGTCGAGACAAGCTGCTCGAGTTTCCTCCCCAGGGCCTGGTACAAGCGGTGCCTGTTCAGACTCCTGAGGCTCGAGAGCTGACGGAAGAACCCCGCCGCCCGCTTTTTGAAGATCTCCCACCACTCTGACTTACTACTACAGAGATCCAACAGCGGTACCTGGCTCTGAAGAAAATCCTCGAAGGATTGTCTCACCTCCGCTTCTTCCAGCAGGGACGAATTGAGCTTCCACAGCCCTCTTCCCATCCGATGAGTCTCTGCAACATTCAGAGAAAAGAAAATTAAACAGTGGTCGGAGAACTCCACCTCAACTGCGGACACAGCAGAAAAGATGGCGTCCTCCTTCAAAAAAAACCTGTCTATTCTAGACCTACTGCTACCCCTATGGTAGGTGAAACCCCCGTGACCTGGGGTGTGCCGGATGTGGACATCCACCAGGCGAGCTTCACTGGCTATGCTATTCAACGCGACGCTATCATAAGCCAGGCGATCTCCGGGACCCCCCCGGTCACGGGACCTCGTAATGGTGTTGAAGTCCCCACCGAAGACCACCTGCCGGCTCAAAAAAAGAAAGGGCTTGATCCTCAGGAAGAGACATTTGCGGTCCCACTTGGATTGTGGGCCGTAGATGTTGATAAGCCGGAGCTCTTGTCCCCTCATGAAGACATCTAGGATCAGGCACCTCCCCATTTCCAACTCAGTAACCCGTCAGCATTCAACAGATGCAGTCTTAAAAAGGACTGCCACCCCGCTATACGGCTCGGCCGCAAGAGACCAGTATGAGGGCCCGCACCTCCACTCCCTCCGTGCTTTATAGATGGCCCCCATGTCCGTTAGTCTGGTCTCTTGCAAGAATAAAATTTCTGCCTCAATCCGGGAGAAAAAATCAAATGCCGTGAAGCGAGCCGCATCTGACTTAATGCTGGCGACATTAATGGACGCCAGCGTCAACGGGGTGAGTTCAGCCATCATGGGTGATCGAGTTGGATGGCCAGTTTCTTCCCTGCCCCGCTATCACCTCCACCTGGGGAGGGGTCAGACACCTTCCTTTTCAAGGAAGCTCCCGACGTATCCATCCCACCCCCCCGGTGTCCTCGCCCCCGGGTTCCAGGTCTGTCCCCTCCTCAGGAGGAACAGTGCCCCCTGAGGGACGGACTCCGCCATCCCCTGAAGGACCCTCCAGTGTTGCCCCCGGCCCAGCACCCTCGTCTGGCGGCTCATCATCTGAACCTCCGAGGGCGCTGAACCGGTTGGAGAGTCTGATCAGAGGGGGGTCAGCGGGCCCTTCCGTGTGCACCCTGGTGGTCGGGGCGGGGGAGACTTTGAAGGCTTGTCAGCCTTCTTCCCCCCCGTTTTGCGCTTGGCACGCCTGGTTTTGCCACCTGATGATGTAGGCTGCTCTCTGACATCCTCGTCGACACTTTCATAACGAGAGGAGTCATCTGAGTCAGCGGCTTTCTCCTCTCTCTCCATCCTCCTGATCTCCTCACTCACCACTCTCTCCCCCAGGGCCTCAGAGGCTTTGGCCCGAGGCTCCACCTGTCCCCTACCACCCTGGCGCTTTTCCTGCCTCCGCTGGTACGCGGGGCCCCTTGCAGCATTGCCCTTCCTCACTGGCCCCTCAGCCCTTCCTCCTCCGCCACCACCTGTCACAGCAGAAGAAGCGCCACCGGGGGTTGCCCCCCCACGGTCTCCCCCCACCGGGCCTGCGGCGGCATTAGAGAAAGAGCGAGGGCAGCGGCTGAGAGAGTGACGTAGGTCACCACACAGGTGGCACCGAATATCCTTACACAAGGCGGCCAGATGACCCACCCCACCACACAAGGCACATTTCTGCACCTTGCAGTTGGCGCTGAAGTGGGTGGGGTCGCCGCACCTGTGGCAGACCTTCAGTTGCCCCTGGTAGAAGACCAGGATCCTGTCCCTTCCCAGGAACGCCGAGGAAGGGATGTGGGTGACCGTGCCGCCGGAAACCTTCAATTTAACCATGAAAGTCCAGCCCCCCGACCAGATGCCGAATTCGTCCCTGTTCTTTTTTGGGACCTCGGTGACCTCCCCGTAACGGGAAAGCCACGTCATGATGTCGACGCCTGCGAGTGACTCGTTACATGTAACCACGGTCACTCGCTTGACGGAATTTTGGCGAGACACCGCTTGAGCCACGAAGTCTCGCCATCCGGGCTCTTCTCGCACCAGCTCGTAATTCGACCAGAAGAGCTCAAGCCCCTCAGGCCGCACGAAGCTGACGTCGAAGAAGCGGGACGCCGAAGGATGTATCAGGGCAAAGATGTCATTCGCCCCGAAGCCCATCTTAAGGAGGAGCTCCACCACCTTGCTCCTAGGTGGACAAGCTTCACTGCCCCCCCACCTAAGACGGACCACATTCCTTCTTGGCGGCCCCTGCCCGGCTGTGGGGAGAGACCAAACAGTCCCTCCCTCCCTTTGATTTTGGAAGGCGGCAAGGCCGTGTCTCTCTATCCAGAAAGAAAGGCCACTGTCCTCCCCTCTACCACTATTGATCTATCTCCCCTTTTGAGAGCCTCCAGGAAACGGCGGTGCGAAACGCCGTCCCTGGAGCCCGGAGGCGAGGAGACCCCCCCAGGACCACCCCGACCCCCAGCCGCGGCCCCCGCATAATTGCGTTGAGGTCTCGCGGCCGGAGTGGCAGATGGGCCAGCCCTCCCACCACTACCACCACTTGTGCCAGCACCCTCATTCGTCCTCCCATTCACTCTTTTATTATTTGCATTCACACCAGCACTTTCACCCACATTCACAGTAGCACTCACTCCCTCATCCATGTCACTCATGTCACCATTCACTTCAGCAAACATCTCCTCAAATATGTCCACTCCGCTTTCGTACTCACTCTCACTCGCACAATTGGTGTACATAGCAAAATTATTTACATTTTTTACATTATTTACATTTCCTGAACCTGTGCAGTTCCTCTCTTTGCCTGCTGGGGGCCCTGAGCTCTCTTGCTGGGAGCTACTCCAGCTCCTGTTCAGGAGCGCCGCTGCCCCTTTAAATGCCTCAGTGCTGATGACATCATGCACTCTGCCCTGGCTGGGCCTAGGAGCAACAGCAGCTCCTGGTTTCAGCTCCATTTTTTTTTCTTTTACTGAGGTTTCATTACTCTGGGCAGGGACGGCCTCTGGCACCACTCCCTGCCCTGCACTTTTCTTCACCCCCGCCGCCGGCTTGCCAGGGAGCGCCAGAGTCCCCGCACCCTCAGATGAAGGTAGGTGGGCCGGGGACCCCGACAACTCCCCGCCAGCTTTTGGGGGCAGCACAGCATTACTTGGAAGGGTGGGTGGGACACAGGGCAGCGGGCCCGCCGTGGCCACGCCCCCCCTGCCGGTCACAGCCATCCCAGGCAGAGCCGCGGCCCCCTGCGAGGCCATGGCCCCCCCAGGTGACGCGAGCACAGTGGGCGGAGCCGCGACCGCTGAGGCCACGCCCCTCGCCAGTCACAGCCACCACGGGCAGAGCAGCAACCCCTTGCGAGGCCACGCCCCCCCGGGCGACGCAGACACAGCGGGTGGGACGACGGCCGAGGAGGACATGCCCCCCCGCACGCCGCAGCCTTTGCAGGCCGGGCAACACTCGGGGAGGCCACGCCCCCCTCACGGACCACCGCCGCCACCCTATGCCCACCACTTGAGATGGGCAAGGCCGGCCACTCCCCCTCGTCACCCAGCGGCGGCGGAGCCCCCTGCACGGACCCCTTTTTGGGTCGACGTGCCGGAGACCCCGCTCTCACCACAGGCGCCGACATGGGAGCGACCAGCACTTTGCACTGCCTCAGCTGCTGCTTGATGTTCTGTTCGCCCTTCCTAGGCTTCTGGACCCCCACTAGCGATCCAGACTTAGCGGATCCGTCGTACGTGGGGGGGTCCAGAAGCCCCAGCACTCGCCGCCGGAGGTGCGGCCCTGGCTTTACCAACTTTGCCTGGTGCCAGGCCAGCCCCCCCTGCCACCGAGGGCTGAGCCTGGACACCACCACCAACACCACAACCAGCACCGACCTCCATGTCGCTGCCCTGGTTTGAACTGTCACCAGATGCGACAGTCAGGTCACAACAGTCATCTCTCTCCCCGCTCCCTCGCTGCGGACCCACCACAGGGCCCGAGCCGGGGTGGGTAGCGGGTTCCACACAGCGGGACAGAGGGGCCCCGGGAAGAGGAGCAAAAACCAGTTGTTCCTCCACGCCTTCAGAGGCCTTACGCCTGCGCCTCCTGTTTCTCCTCTTCCCGGTTGCCTCATCCTCCGGGCAGACTTCATACCCAAACAACAGCGTGCCAAACCGTGCTGGGGATTCAGTCTGCCGTACTTGTTTAAGGATGAGGCAGCCCCCCTCAGAACTACTCCCGCTCCCTCCATCCTCCCCCTCGCTCCCGCTTTCCTCCGCGTTACTGGAGTCCAGCGGGAGGGCCACCTGCTCAGGGGCTATCTCGCTGCATGTTACCTGGCTCACGCTGGTGTCCGCCAGGTCTTCAGGTGGAGGCGGCCCGGGTGTGGTGTGGGCGCCATCTTGCTCTTCCTCCTCCTCGCTTTCCTCCACCTGGATGGGGACTCCTGACCCCCCAGGAGACCCACCGGCCATGGCCCTGAACCGGTCCTCGTTCTGCAGCTTTTCCTGGAAGGGGCCGCTGCCGGCCATGATGGAACTTCGCCTGTCCTCCAGGGCCCGAATCTCCCCTTTCAGCCGCTTGACCGTGGCGGTGACCTCCGCTCTCTTTGAGGCAGGGAGCCTGTTTTTACTGATGACCCGGGCTCCCTCCAACTCCCCCCGGAGTCTCCTGAGCTGCTTGCCGGCCTCCTCGTACTCGGAGAGGTGGGCATGAATGCGGGAGGTGTAGGTGGTAGCTGGCTCTCCCGCAACCTTGGAGCCCCAGATGTTAAGGGGGGGCCCCGCCTCACCTCTGCCGGCTGCTGCACCTCCGGGGGAAGGGCCCGCCACAGCCTTCACTTCAGGGGTCCCGGACCCTGGAGCCTTGCGGCCCCCTGGGGTCCGCTTTTTCCCCATCCCTGGGACTGGCTGGCTGTGCCTTGGGCCTCCTGGTGGTGGATGAGGCCCCCCACCCCCAGCTGGCTTGCCGGAGGGTGGGAGCCAGGGGCACAGCCCCGGCGCTCAGTCCCAGGGAGAGTCCTCTTTCCTGGGAAGGGGGCAGATGGAAAGTCCTTGCAGGAAAAAAAAACCTCCCTTCCCAGGAGCTTAGCAAAACACCAGCCTGCAGACGCTCAGCACAGACGCTCCTCCTCTTCCTGGGCGTGTACAGGGCTGCACTCAGTATGCTGCTGGTGCAGTCACTGTGTACAGACATTACATTACTGATCCTGAGTTACATCCTGTATTATACCCCAGAGCTGCATTCACTATTCTGCTGGTGCAGTCACTGTGTACAAACATTACATTACTGATCCCGAGTTACCTCCTGTATTATACTCCAGAGCTGCAATCACTATTCTGCTGGTGCAGTCACTGTGTACATACATTACATTACTGATCCTGAGTTACTCTATTATAACTTTATATGTAGATTATATTAATATGTGAACTGTAAAATATTGTTATAAAATAACAAGCCCTTTATCCCATCCTGATGTTCTTCGAGTCATTCCTAAGGATTTCTGTTCATGGAGTCTCGCACTGCACGATAGAATCATAGAATCATAGAATCGTAGAGTTGGAAGGGACCTCCTGGGCCATCTGGTCCAACCCCCTGCTCAAAGCAGGATTCACTAAATCATCCCAGACAGATGTCTGTCCAGCCTCTGTTTGAAGACTTCCATTGAAGGAGAACTCACCACTTCTCGTGGCAGCTTGTTCCACTCATTGATCACTCTAACTGTCAAAAAGTTTTTTCTAATATCTAATCTGTGTCTCCTCCCATTCAGTTTCATCCCATTGCTTCTAGTCTTTCCTTGTGCAAATGAGAATAAAGTTGATCCTTCTACAATGTGACAGCCCTTGAGATATTTGTAGACAGCTATTAAGTCTCCTCTCAGTCTTCTCTTTTGCAAACTAAACATTCCCAAATCCTGCAACCTTTCCTCATAAGACAGGGTTTGCAGACCGGTCACCATTCTGGTCGCTCTTTTCTGAACTTGCTCCAGTTTGTTGATGTCTTTTTTAAAATGTGGGGCCCAAAACTGGACACAATATTCCAGATGAGGTCTGACCAAAGAGGAGTAGAAGGAAATAATGACTTCACGTGATCTAGACTGTATGCTTCTGTTAATACATCCTAGAATTGCATTTGCCTTTTTTGCTGCTGCATCACACTTTGCATTACTATAGTCTTCCAGGAACACTCGTAACCTATCAATGAAATTGAAATCCCAAATAGCTATAAAATAGAGATGATGCTCTCGCCTCGCGCCCCTCTCATCTCCCGCCTTAACCCTCCAGAGCTTTGTATGTCCTCCTAGGGACACTGCGCAGGCCGGCCGTATTGGGGTTTTGATGAGAAAGACCAAGGTCAGGCATTCCTGTGAATGATGGTTACCCTTTCCTTATACAATGCCGTGTATTACCATGGACGGCACCGAGCCGCTGACTTCTGCCTTCTTATAAACATTTCTTCAGATGCTTTGGATAGTTCACGTTGGTTTCTGAGCTACTGCAGAAGGCCTTGGGTTAGGGCTAGAGTTAGAGCTAGGATTAGGGGGATTAAAAACAAATGTGAAGCCAGTGAGTGAACCAAGATCAAGATAGGACAACCCCTTTAAGATGGAGTTTTCATCTATGAGGATCTGTTATTATCCGCATCACAGCCCCATTCATCTCTATGGGAGCACGTCCACGTTTATGTGATAGGTCATAAATAAAGGGCAAATAACTCAAAGTCGAGGCTTTTAGGGTAGCACCTCAATGCATGAAATCAATGGGAGTTATGGACCCCGCGCCATGACTGCTGGTATTTAAGAATCCTCTGATCTGGGCAGATGGACTCCATGATTGCCCACTATAATCAGAGAAGTGTCACCAATTGAGGACCTTTAGTCACACCCCGAGTTGTAGGAAGGACCAGTGACTTGTGCTTCTAGGTTTCATGTAAATAAAGTCTCCTCAGATATTACTGCTCACACTAGGCCTCATTTATCAAAACTACCTGAGAGGAAAATTCTCCTTGTTGTCCATAGCAACCATTACAATTCCCCCCATGTACATTAAATGCCGCTGCACATTTCTAATCCCTAATGTCCGCCGCTCTCCTGCGTCTGAGATCCGTGATCCATATCTTTGTATTCAAAATGGCCGCCACAAAGGTGGAGGAAGCGCTGTGGTAAGTCTGAGCCTCACCTCCCCTGCCTTTCTCTGACCTGGGATGGACACAGCCCCGTCGTCATCTGCTCTGGTCGAGCTCACAAATGGAAAAGCAGAGGAGCTGTGGTTCAGACTTACCACTTTACTTTACTTCCTATACTCCTATGGCGGCCATTTTGGACATGAAGAAATGAAGCACAGATGGAGAAGCCATGGCGACCATTACATATAGCGACTATACATTAAAAATGTATAGTCGTGCATGGTAGGTGGGGTGGAGGGTCGATTTAACTCCTAAATGACTGGAAATTTTTCTCTGTTTGTGCATTTTTCCAAGAGACAGAACTTTTTTTTTTTATAGATTATTAGCAGTCTTGAACGACACCATTGACTTTACCACATAACATCCTGAAAAATGGGAAAAAATTCTTAGTGTGATGAATCGGTGGAAATTAAAACACAATTCCTTCATTATTTCTTGTTTTTTCTTTTTTTTTAATTGTTGACCTTGTATTTTATGAAGGAGAAAAAGGGGGAAAGTGAGATATAAACTTTTAAATATTTTTAATTTTATTGTCCCCTTAAAGCTAGGATGTCAAACTCAAGTACACATAGGGCCAACATTAAATACTTGGACAGAGTCGCAGGCGGACCCCTGATATTCATTTTAAAAAATGTGCACAATTAAGGAAGTTTTTCCTTATTATCTAATATGGAAACAAACTTAAAGGGGCTGTCCTTGTCCCAAAAACAAAGTACATTTTAATTCATAAATCTTAAGAGACAAACCACATGACCGGAGAATTTGGGTATTTTCTCGCGGGCAGGAGCGCACTACTCTGATCCCCAAAAAAAAACTTAATATACGGTGGGGTCACAGAAGAACATATCTCACAACTTTGCAGCCATTACAAAGTAATTTTCCTCCTATTGACGCCCCTAGATTACCCTTTCATTACCCCCATAAAGTATGATGCCAACAAAAGAGCCCCCCAAACACAGTACAATACCTCCAGAGTTAATTTCTCCACAGTACATTCCACACACACGGTATTATGACTCTACTGTACGCCCCCTCAACTCCCCTAACAAAGTATGGTGACCCCAACACAGTATGATGCCCCAACTGTGATCCCCATACAGCCCTCTACACAGTATAATGTGCCCCACATAGTCCTCCATGCAGTATAATGTGCCCTACATAGTCCTCCATGCAGTATAATGTGCCCCACATAGTCCTTCATGCAGTATAATGGGCCCCACATAGTCCTCCATGCAGTATAATGTGCCCCACATAGTCCTTCATGCAGTATAATGGGCCCCACATAGTCCTCCATGCAATATAATGTGCCCCACATAGTCCTTCATGCAGTATAATGGGCCCCACATAGTCCTCCATGCAGTACAATGTGCCCCACATACTCCTCCATGCAGTATAATGGGCCCCACATAGTCCTCCATGCAGTATAATGTGCCCCACACACTCCTCCATGCAGTATAATGGGCCCCACATAGTCCTCCATGCAGTATAATGGGCCTCACATACTCCTCCATGCAGTATAATGGGCCCCACATAGTCCTTCATGCAGTATAATGGGCCCCACATAGTCCTCCATGAAGTATAATGGGCCCCACATACTCCTCCATGCAGTATAATGGGCCCCACATAGTCCTCCATGCAGTATATAGTGCCCCACGTAGTCCTTCATGCAGTATAATGGGCCCCACATAGTCCTCCATGCAGTATAATGTGCCCCACATAGTCCTCCATGCAGTATAATGTGCCCCACATAGTCCTTCATGCAGTATAATGTGCCCCACATAGTCCTCCATGCAGTACAATGTGCCTCACATAGTCCTCCATGCAGTATAATGGGCCCCACATAGTCCTCCATGCAGTATAATGTGCCCCACATAGTCCTTCATGCAGTATAATGTGCCCCACATACTCCTCCATGCAGTATAATGGGCCCCACATAGTCCTCCATGCAGTATAATGTGCCCCACATAGTCCTTCATGCAGTATAATGTGCCCCACATACTCCTCCATGCAGTATAATGGGCCCCACATAGTCCTCCATGCAGTATAATGTGCCCCACATAGTCCTTCATGCAGTATAATGTGCCCCACATAACCCTCCATGCAGTATAATGTGCCCCACATAGTCCTTCATGCAGTATAATGGGTCCCACATAGTCCTCCATGCAGTACAATGTGCCCCACATACTCCTCCATGCAGTATAATGTGCCCCACATACTCCTCCCATGCAGTATAATGTGCCCCACATAGTCCTCAATGCAGTACAATGTGCCCCACATACTACTCCATGCAGTACAATGTGCCCCACATACTCCTCCATGCCATGCAATATAATGGGCCCCACATAGTCCTCCAGTCAGAATAATGGACCCAAATAGTCCTCCATATGGTGTCACAGGCAAAATATAATTACCCTGAGGGCCAGATTTGGCATGTATGTCTTAGAGGATTTGAACTTATAATAATTTGCATGTTTATACTAAATACAGAAGTACAGTGGTATTGCACTATATTGAGAAATAATCTCAAGTTATTGCCTATCCTGTATATAGGGGAAATAACCCTTTAATATACAGTCATCTGTATGTTATATCTCATGACCTTATTAACTGAAATAAAACGGAAAGTAATTAGCGCACAAATATTAACAAAAAAAATTACCATTGCATTTGCAGTATTTCCCAAAGAATAAAGACTTTTATAAATTACAAAGATGGTGCCCAAAGTCTGTGGAGTTACTATAAGTGAGTAAGGAAAGATGTATATCTTTGTACCGTGTTAGCCAGTAGATAGAAAAATATTCAGGATTGAGAGTCCTCAGTAGTTGATACCTTTTAATGGCTAACTGAAAAGATGGTAATACATTGCAAGCTTTCGAGACTACTCAGGTCTCTTCATCAGGCTAGACTAATACAAAATCTGAAGTCACATATTTATGCACAATACAGCCTAGAAAAAATGCAATAGATAAGACAAGTGACGTGAAGCAGAACTATCAATATGGGAGAGGGAGAAACATAAATAACAATGTTTATATTTATGTTTCTCCCTCTCCCATATTGATAGTTCTGCTTCACGTCACTTGTCTTATCTATTGCATTTTTTCTAGGCTGTATTGTGCATAAATATGTGACTTCAGATTTTGTATTAGTCTAGCCTGATGAAGAGACCTGAGTAGTCTCGAAAGCTTGCAATGTATTACCATCTTTTCAGTTAGCCATTAAAAGGTATCAACTACTGAGGACTCTCAATCCTGAATATTTTTCTATAAGTGAGTAAGTAACTTCTGGAAACAAAAATTTGGGGGTCCTCGGTGGATAAAATTAGCTATGTATGTTGTTGACATTTTGAACTGTGAGAAGAAACCATGAAACTCTAAGAAAATAAATAATAAATACCATATTATTAGTCGTCAGACCGGCTTCCACTGTCAATATGTCAGACGGCCATGTGATATGGTCGGTCGGTGGTTGTCCCGCTGCTCTCTTCTTGTGTGGCTGCAGTGGAACATTAGATAAACATCTTCACAAATCACTGGGTGTAATTTGCCAGACATTATGTCAACAACCCCGCAAGACAAGTATTTACAGGTCATAGGAATCCAGGATAAATCACCCCATGTCCATAGTCCATCACGGTGATTGGGTTTAGATATGGAGAAAGCAGGAATGGGAAATCCAATTATACAACCATGTAACTTCTGAACAAAGTGACATAATACATATAGAAATAACGTAATCGTTATAAAAGCAGAAAAAGTACAAAAAATTGGGATTTAGTTGCATCGATCAACAAACAGTCCAACTGGGACATATCTGGTGATACCTAATCGGCAATACGCAATGATTCTAAAATCTATTTCAAGAGGCATTCAGACATATCCAGGAGCATAAAGAGAGTAAGTATTTGCACATGACGCGGCGTTCGATTTGGACCAAATTTTATTCAGGCTTAATCGAATCTGCCAACTAATTTAAGAGAATTTTCCCAAAGTAGTTCCAATACTGACAGTTGTACTTGTCTCAAAAATGAAGACCACCTGATAGTCCATTCTGTCTGGTGTCGGGGACACTGTTAGTAGAGCAATGGCTTTTCATGCCGAGTTCTCGCCATTGATTTCCATAGTTTCAGATAAAGCCAGAAGGGTGCGAGTTAGAGTTGGTATGAATCGATTTGCAACACCTGGCCACTGGATGGGAGCCCTAAGAACCGCCACCTACCGGAATCCGGGGCTTATCTGATGATTAACCGACTTGATGAGACGTCATCATTGCAGCATGATATACGCGTGACATCAAGTCAGGCGAACTAATCAAAAGAAAAGCCATCAGATAAGAGGTGATTCACAGGTCAAACACTCAGTGGCCTCAGATTACTGACATGGCCGATTCAGTGAGTCCTGGAAACTTTTTTGCACCAACTCCAATTTGCGCCCCTCCGCCTGTATCTCAAACTATAGAAATCAGTGGGGGAGAGTGCCGCATGGAAATCCACCACTCTGTTGGTAGCCTTGGCCCTGGAATGTCAGGGGTCTCTATTCCTGAGACATGTACAGGAGTCAGCCTTGGGACTAATGATGACTGAATCTACCCAAAATTCATTTTAGTCAAATTTACCAAAATTGATAAGCAAATTTGATTCAGTCTGAATAAAATTTGTGTCTCCAAAGCATAATAAATGGGGAGGAGGAAAGGGGTTAAAAAACACACGTCTCTGCCCCACAGCTCCATGGGCCACTACACTGATCTGTTGGATCTTCGAATACAAAGGCCAGCCAGGTCATGAGTTGGACATTGCACCCCATGAGACTAGGTCTGTCTTCGTGCCAAAAAACCCAAACACCAGAGCAGAAGAACGCGACCAATTCATAAACGACTTGGCTGGATTGGGGGGAATCAGCAGAATACAAAATGTTGGGAAGAATCATTAAAAAAATCTATTTGATATGAATCGATGTGATCATCTGTAGGTGGAACGTATCTGTCAGACATTGATGGCCTCTCCTGTGGATATCATGAGAAGACATCTTTCATTTACCTTAATAACAAGTAGTACCGAAGGAAGAAAATTATTCAACACCAACCAGCCAGCACTATGTATTTGACCCCCTCTAGATATTCTCCATTTTTGCCCTACTTTTGGATGGTATTACACCTGACCTTTTATTTTTTAAACTCTTGGATTATTTTCTAGTAGTTTGTTTTTATGATATTTTTGCCGCCCTAAGTGAGAGGTTTTTTTTTTTTCATTTTCTATAGTAAAAAAAGTACTTAAAAGAACACTTGTAAAAGTGGATGAAAACCCTTGACGTTGGTATTGTCAAGTGGTTTACCTCGTGGGAGACCAAGCGTCTTGCCTTTCCCCCATTACCCCTGCGTGACCATAAAAAACCCCACCCCCTCAACGCCGCCAACTAATACACGGACACAAGTATTTTCTTTGGAATTTTATGGCCACAGCAGCCTTTTATTATACAAAAAAACAAAAAACAGTAAACACTGTATCATAAATAACAAAAGTACAATGACTTGAACCCTGGAAGGAGAAGTCCTTGAAGCCACAAGATCATGGTGAAGTAGTCCAAAAATTGTGAACAACCCCCATCCATTTGCTCCCAGCCGTTACCCCACAGGCTCGGGAGCACCAGCACACCAATAGATATTGTCCACGAACTACTTGGAGATCCGCCCTCTTCCAACAGAAACTCCCCATCCACCTTTCACCAGATCACGACCAGCATACCTTTTAACGAAGGAGACCCTACACACCGAGTCTCCAAAACCAATTTCCACCGACTTCAAGGACTCCCCCCTCCTCCAAAACCGCCATGACCCAAAATTAGAATCACACTTCCAGCTGTGGGAAATTAAGGGAGGGAGGGTGGGACTGTCTTGGAGCTGGGAGAGCGGGAACAGAGGGCGGGAACACCCCGCACCCCACCTAAATACCCCTTAGCTCCCCCGCCCCATTAACCCTTCCCTCACACTAAACCCTCCAACCCCCCGTCATGATGGCATCCCCCCACGCCTCCTATAGGGGGCCGGGAGGCTCACTCCGGCCATTTCTTTAAGAGCCGTTCTTTGTTCTGAATCATAGAGGGATGTTTTCCGTCCTCCATGATCTTTACCTCTTGTATCACAGAGCTGGGCACTGACTTGTACTCACTGACAGCCACTGACAGCGGCATTTAATGGCCTTCCTGCCAGTGCACATGCACACTGAACCCCATCGATCCAACCCACGACCCGATTGTGGGGGGCTAATGGGATATAATGGCGGCCTGAGGTCTGCTGAAGGCCCCCGGAGCTGCCATGTTAGTTCCCCCGGGAAACTCAGCCGCAGGCTTCATAGGAGAGCTGCACTTGCTCTACAGTAATACTTGAATGTTTGTGAATTCTTTAGAATTCTCCATATTTCTGCATAAATTTAACCTAAAAACTACATCGGATTTTTAAAAGTAGATAAAGAGAATCAAATCTAACAGATGAGTCAAAATATTGACTCTCAGTTTCTTAATCAAAAAAAAAAAATCTTGCAATTTTCACACTGGTCACTGAGGCTAACCTAGACTGTGTTCTCTCAGCAAATTCATGAGTACAAGCAATAGATAGACTCATCTTTTGTGTTGAAGCATTTAATGAATGTGTGCAAAGATCATTGTAAAGAAAGGGGAAGGAGGTGAGCTGTGACATCGACTATTGTGAATGGTGGATACTATACAGGAGGAGGAGGTGAGTTGTGAAATCACCTATTGTGAATGGTGGATCCTGTGTTATCTACTATATATAGAGGTGTTATCAGTCATTGTACAGGAGGTGGAGGAGGTGAGCTGTGATATCACCTATTGTGAATGGTGGATCCTGTGTTATCTACTGTATATAGAGGTATTCTCACTCATCGTACAGAAGGTGGTGACCCATGACATCACCTGTTGTGAATGGTTGATCATGTGTTATCAGCAATGCTTAGCGCTATTACAAGTCAATGGGATCCTGACTGTAATGATAATGAGACTTTTGAAAAGTCTTCTGTAAAAAACAGGAAGTATGATTCTAAAATTTCCAACGGTGAGCACTGGCAAAATTGAAAGATTTCTATTTTTTTAATACACATCCAGATATAAAAATCTAAAAATAAACATCGGCCATATATATATATAAATCAAAATTGCCACTGGAGGATCAGTAAAGTATCCACTTTTTTTCACATTTAATTTGAGTGCTGCCTATTTTTTTTACCTTTATATATATGTATATATATATAACTAATTTAATAAATAGGCCATTTTCTGATTATACATTGTTTTAAGTTTCCCGTACAAACTAGATGAAAATTGGCCAAACTTGCCAATTTTATTGGAACTGGCCAACTGTCTCATGTGTATGGGGTCATCCAGAGTGTCCCTCCATGTCAATGGAGAGAAGGATCGGGCAAACACCAAAGCTTTTTGCTTTCAGGGGAGAAAAGAGGTGGGCATTTTTCCTACACAACTCCATAGGCCACAATGAGAGGAGTGCAGAGCCATGGAGAGCGGGGCTGACTCTGATGGACGATCCTGCAGCTGATGTGTCGTCTTCTCCTCTGCTGCTGATCAGGATAAATGTCTCTGTGGTCAGTTTCATGTTGAGTGATCATTTCAGCAGCTGAGGTCACTTACAGGCTTGATGGGTCTTGTGACCGCAAACTTACACAATCTGTACTGTACATGTACAGCTCAGGGGAATGGAGAGCACATAACATTTACTATTATATGTGCACCATCAACATTCCAGAAACAAAAGAAAGGAAGAGTGAGAGAGAAAGAAGGAAAGAATGAAAGAAAGAGACAGAGAGAAAGAAAGAGAGAAGGAAGAGAGAGAAAGAGACAGAGAGCGAGATAGAGACAGAAAGAAATGGACACAAAGAGACAGAGAGAGAAAGAGACATAGAGAGAACAAAATAAACAGACAGAAAAAGAGAGAAAAGAGAAAGAAAGAAAGAAAGAAAGAAAGAAAGGAAGGAATAGAAAGAAAGAAAAAGGAGGAGAGAGAGAGAAAGAAAACAAAGTGAGAGAGATTAGACAGGTAGATATATAGATTAATAGATAAATATGGAAGGCAGAAAGATTAGATAGATAGATAATAGACAGAGAGATAGATAGATGATAGATAGACAGATAGATAGATAATAGATAGATAGATAAAGATAAATAGATAATAGATAGATGGATAATAGATTGATAAAAAAGAGAGAAAAAGAAAAAACGACCAGCACCTCCTAATGTTAACACGTGCAAGCTGCAAAAACTGCACAATATAGACAAAAAGAATACAGCAGCACATGTGCATGAATCTGGGCCATGTGAAAACACAGAAACACATTAAAACCATTCAATTTGGATAATAATCCTCAAAAATATTTTTTTCAAAAAAAATTTTTTAAACTTACAGTAAGATGAAAATGAAGGTTCTTAGTGCACAAATTGGCCAATTCATGTAAGCCCATCAACCACGGCAAGGTGACCTCCCCTGATGGGTCCCTGCTCTACCATACATAAGCCACTTCTGGGCCACCAGCCTACAATTTTGGTCAAACATGTCACTACCGGGCTAAGCCTACAATTTATGGGCAGGTAGAGCTGATTGCGGCCACCTGCAAGGCCAATGGGAGGGGTGCAAGATCAGATAAAAGATAAAACATAGATAGATAATAGATGAGTAATAGATAGATGATAGATAGATAATCGATTACATACTTTCCAGCAGCGATGTATGGGGCCACAGCTCCAGTGAGTGACAGTCGGTGACTCCTCTCTCTGCTCTCGGTCCGGCTGTTCACACTGTACTGAGCGCCAGTCAGTCCCGGGCCCCGGAGTCTGATGTCATCCTGCTTAATAAATAGTATTATTTTACAGATTAAGTATTAAAACAAATATTACATATCCTGACACAAATGTGTAAGAAAAAGAGCCGGGCGCAGGCGGATCACACTCCATCAATCACCCGGTACACCGCCCTGTGCTCGGCGACTCCAAGTGCTTCCCACTGTTTGTAACGATAGAACCGGGGACATATATATATATGTATATACTGCATATATATGTATAAGTGTGTATATGTAAAGAATGACTGTATGACATAGATACATTCCATATGAATATGTCCCTTATATGCAGTGTGTACGGAAACACTGTATGTGCCCCTTCTGTATGTACTGTACGCTATGCACACTGTATGTATGGATTATATATACAGTTCTGGGTGCAGTATGTGTCCTGTATGTGTTACACCCACTGTCCAGCTCCTCTATATTACTAGCACTGGGTGCAGTATGTGTCCTGTATGTGTTACACCCACTGTCCAGCTCCTCTATATTACTAGCACTGGGTGCAGTATGTGTCCTGTATGTGTTATACCCACTGTCCAGCTCCTCTATATTACTAGCACTGGGTGCAGTATGTGTCCTGTATGTGTTATACCCACTGTCCAGCTCCTCTATATTACTAGCACTGGGTGCAGTATGTGTCCTGTATGTGTTACACCCACTGTCCAGCTCCTCTATATTACTAGCACTGGGTGCAGTATGTGTCCTGTATGTGTTATACCCACTGTCCAGCTCCTCTATATTACTAGCACTGGGTGCAGTATGTGTCCTGTATGTGTTACACCCACTGTCCAGCTCCTCTATATTACTAGCACTGGGTGCAGTATGTGTCCTGTATGTGTTACACCCACTGTCCAGCTCCTCTATATTACTAGCACTGGGTGCAGTATGTGTCCTGTATGTGTTATACCCACTGTCCAGCTCCTCTATATTACTAGCACTGGGTGCAGTATGTGTCCTGTATGTGTTACACCCACTGTCCAGCTCCTCTATATTACTAGCACTGGGTGCAGTATGTGTCCTGTATGTGTTACACCCACTGTCCAGCTCCTCTATATTACTAGCACTGGGTGCAGTATGTGTCCTGTATGTGTTATATCCACTGTCCAGCTCCTCTATATTACTAGCACTGGGTGCAGTATGTGTCCTGTATGTGTTATACCCACTGTCCAGCTCCTCTATATTACTAGCACTGGGTGCAGTATGTGTCCTGTATGTGTTATATCCACTGTCCAGCTCCTCTATATTACTAGCACTGGGTGCAGTATGTGTCCTGTATGTGTTACACCCACTGTCCAGCTCCTCTATATTACTAGCACTGGGTGCAGTATGTGTCCTGTATGTGTTACACCCACTGTCCAGCTCCTCTATATTACTAGCACTGGGTGCAGTATGTGTCCTGTATGTGTTACACCCACTGTCCAGCTCCTCTATATTACTAGCACTGGGGGCAGTATGTGTCCTGTATGTGTTATACCCACTGTCCAGCTCCTCTATATTACTAGCAATGGGTGCAGTATGTGTCCTGTATGTGTTATATCCACTGTCCAGCTCCTCTATATTACTAGCACTGGGAGCAGTATGTGTCCTGTATGTGTTATACCCACTGTCCAGCTCCTCTATATTACTAGCACTGGGTGCAGTATGTGTCCTGTATGTGTTATATCCACTGTCCAGCTCCTCTATATTACTAGCACTGGGTGCAGTATGTGTCCTGTATGTGTTATATCCACTGTCCAGCTCCTCTATATTACTAGCACTGGGAGCAGTATGTGTCCTGTATGTGTTATATCCACTGTCCAGCTCCTCTATATTACTAGCACTGGGTGCAGTATGTGTCCTGTATGTGTTACACCCACTGTCCAGCTCCTCTATATTACTAGCACTGGGTGCAGTATGTGTCCTGTATGTGTTACACCCACTGTCCAGCTCCTCTATATTACTAGCACTGGGTGCAGTATGTGTCCTGTATGTGTTACACCCACTGTCCAGCTCCTCTATATTACTAGCACTGGGTGCAGTATGTGTCCTGTATGTGTTACACCCACTGTCCAGCTCCTCTATATTACTAGCACTGGGTGCAGTATGTATCCTGTATGTGTTATACCCACTGTCCAGCTCCTCTATATTACTAGCACTGGGTGCAGTATGTGTCCTGTATGTGTTACACCCACTGTCCAGCTCCTCTATATTACTAGCACTGGGTGCAGTATGTGTCCTGTATGTGTTATACCCACTGTCCAGCTCCTCTATATTACTAGCACTGGGTGCAGTATGTGTCCTGTATGTGTTACACCCACTGTCCAGCTCCTCTATATTACTAGCACTGGGAGCAGTATGTGTCCTGTATGTGTTATACCCACTGTCCAGCTCCTCTATATTACTAGCACTGGGAGCAGTATGTGTCCTGTATGTGTTACACCCACTGTCCAGCTCCTCTATATTACTAGCACTGGGTGCAGTATGTGTCCTGTATGTGTTATACCCACTGTCCAGCTCCTCTATATTACTAGCACTGGGAGCAGTATGTGTCCTGTATGTGTTACACCCACTGTCCAGCTCCTCTATATTACTAGCACTGGGTGCAGTATGTGTCCTGTATGTGTTACACCCACTGTCCAGCTCCTCTATATTACTAGCACTGGGAGCAGTATGTGTCCTGTATGTGTTATACCCACTGTCCAGCTCCTCTATATTACTAGCACTGGGTGCAGTATGTGTCCTGTATGTGTTACACCCACTGTCCAGCTCCTCTATATTACTAGCACTGGGTGCAGTATGTGTCCTGTATGTGTTACACCCACTGTCCAGCTCCTCTATATTACTAGCACTGGGTGCAGTATGTGTCCTGTATGTGTTATATCCACTGTCCAGCTCCTCTATATTACTAGCACTGGGTGCAGTATGTGTCCTGTATGTGTTACACCCACTGTCCAGCTCCTCTATATTACTAGCACTGGGTGCAGTATGTGTCCTGTATGTGTTACACCCACTGTCCAGCTCCTCTATATTACTAGCACTGGGTGCAGTATGTGTCCTGTATGTGTTATATCCACTGTCCAGCTCCTCTATATTACTAGCACTGGGTGCAGTATGTGTCCTGTATGTGTTATACCCACTGTCCAGCTCCTCTATATTACTAGCACTGGGAGCAGTATGTGTCCTGTATGTGTTATACCCACTGTCCAGCTCCTCTATATTACTAGCACTGGGTGCAGTATGTGTCCTGTATGTGTTATACCCACTGTCCAGCTCCTCTATATTACTAGCACTGGGAGCAGTATGTGTCCTGTATGTGTTATACCCACTGTCCAGCTCCTCTATATTACTAGCACTGGGGGCAGTATGTGTCCTGTATGTGTTATACCCACTGTCCAGCTCCTCTATATTACTAGCACTGGGTGCAGTATGTGTCCTGTATGAGTTATATCCACTGTCCAGCTCCTCTATATTACTAGCACTGGGTGCAGTATGTGTCCTGTATGTGTTATACCCACTGTCCAGCTCCTCTATATTACTAGCACTGGGTGCAGTATGTGTCCTGTATGTGTTATACCCACTGTCCAGCTCCTCTATATTACTAGCACTGGGTGCAGTATGTGTCCTGTATGTGTTACACCCACTGTCCAGCTCCTCTATATTACTAGCACTGGGTGCAGTATGTGTCCTGTATGTGTTATACCCACTGTCCAGCTCCTCTATATTACTAGCACTGGGTGCAGTATGTGTCCTGTATGTGTTACACCCACTGTCCAGCTCCTCTATATTACTAGCACTGGGAGCAGTATGTGTCCTGTATGTGTTATACCCACTGTCCAGCTCCTCTATATTACTAGCACTGGGAGCAGTATGTGTCCTGTATGTGTTACACCCACTGTCCAGCTCCTCTATATTACTAGCACTGGGTGCAGTATGTGTCCTGTATGTGTTACACCCACTGTCCAGCTCCTCTATATTACTAGCACTGGGAGCAGTATGTGTCCTGTATGTGTTACACCCACTGTCCAGCTCCTCTATATTACTAGCACTGGGTGCAGTATGTGTCCTGTATGTGTTATACCCACTGTCCAGCTCCTCCATATTACTAGCACTGGGTGCAGTATGTGTCCTGTATGTGTTATACCCACTGTCCAGCTCCTCTGTATTACTAGCACTGGGTGCAGTATGTGTCCTGTATGTGTTATACCCACTGTCCAGCTCCTCTATATTACTAGCACTGGGTGCAGTATGTGTCCTGTATGTGTTATACCCACTGTCCAGCTCCTCTATATTACTAGCACTGGGTGCAGTATGTGTCCTGTATGTGTTATACCCACTGTCCAGCTCCTCTATATTACTAGCACTGGGTGCAGTATGTGTCCTGTATGTGTTATACCCACTGTCCAGCTCCTCTATATTACTAGCACTGGGTGCAGTATGTGTCCTGTATGTGTTATACCCACTGTCCAGCTCCTCTATATTACTAGCACTGGGTGCAGTATGTGTCCTGGACAGTGTTATACCCACTGTCCAGCTCCTCTATATTACTAGCACTGGGTGCAGTATGTGTCCTGTATGTGTTATACCCACTGTCCAGCTCCTCTATATTACTAGCACTGGGTGCAGTATGTGTCCTGTATATGTTACACCCACTGTCCAGCTCCTCTATATTACTAGCACTGGGTCCAGTATGTGTCCTGTATGTGTTACACCCACTGTCCAGCTCCTCTATATTACTAGCACTGGGAGCAGTATGTGTCCTGTATGTGTTATATCCACTGTCCAGCTCCTCTATATTACTAGCACTGGGTGCAGTATGTGTCCTGTATGTGTTATATCCACTGTCCAGCTCCTCTATATTACTAGCACTGGGAGCAGTATGTGTCCTGTATGTGTAACACCCACTGTCCAGCTCCTCTATATTACTAGCACTGGGAGCAGTATGTGTCCTGTATGTGTAACACCCACTGTCCAGCTCCTCTATATTACTAGCACTGGGTGCAGTATGTGTCCTGTATGTGTTATACCCACTGTCCAGCTCCTCTATATTACTAGCACTGGGTGCAGTATGTGTCCTGTATGTGTTATACCCACTGTCCAGCTCCTCTATATTACTAGCACTGGGAGCAGTATGTGTCCTGTATGTGTTATACCCACTGTCCAGCTCCTCTATATTACTAGCACTGGGAGCAGTATGTGTCCTGTATGTGTTATACCCACTGTCCAGCTCCTCTATATTACTAGCACTGGGAGCAGTATGTGTCCTGTATGTGTAACACCCACTGTCCAGCTCCTCTATATTACTAGCACTGGGAGCAGTATGTGTCCTGTATGTGTTATACCCACTGTCCAGCTCCTCTATATTACTAGCACTGGGTGCAGTATGTGTCCTGTATGTGTTATACCCACTGTCCAGCTCCTCTATATTACTAGCACTGGGTGCAGTATGTGTCCTGTATATGTTACACCCACTGTCCAGCTCCTCTATATTACTAGCACTGGGTCCAGTATGTGTCCTGTATGTGTTACACCCACTGTCCAGCTCCTCTATATTACTAGCACTGGGAGCAGTATGTGTCCTGTATGTGTTATACCCACTGTCCAGCTCCTCTATATTACTAGCACTGGGTGCAGTATGTGTCCTGTATGTGTTATATCCACTGTCCAGCTCCTCTATATTACTAGCACTGGGAGCAGTATGTGTCCTGTATGTGTTACACCCACTGTCCAGCTCCTCTATATTACTAGCACTGGGAGCAGTATGTGTCCTGTATGTGTTATACCCACTGTCCAGCTCCTCTATATTACTAGCACTGGGTGCAGTATGTGTCCTGTATGTGTAACACCCACTGTCCAGCTCCTCTATATTACTAGCACTGGGAGCAGTATGTGTCCTGTATGTGTAACACCCACTGTCCAGCTCCTCTATATTACTAGCACTGGGTGCAGTATGTGTCCTGTATGTGTTATATCCACTGTCCAGCTCCTCTATATTACTAGCACTGGGTCCAGTATGTGTCCTGTATGTGTTACACCCACTGTCCAGCTCCTCTATATTACTAGCACTGGGTGCAGTATGTGTCCTGTATGTGTTATACCCACTGTCCAGCTCCTCTATATTACTAGCACTGGGAGCAGTATGTGTCCTGTATGTGTTATACCCACTGTCCAGCTCCTCTATATTACTAGCACTGGGTGCAGTATGTGTCCTGTATGTGTTATATCCACTGTCCAGCTCCTCTATATTACTAGCACTGGGAGCAGTATGTGTCCTGTATGTGTTATACCCACTGTCCAGCTCCTCTATATTACTAGCACTGGGTGCAGTATGTGCCCTGTATGTGTTACACCCACTGTCCAGCTCCTCTATATTACTAGCACTGGGTGCAGTATGTGTCCTGTATGTGTTATATCCACTGTCCAGCTCCTCTATATTACTAGCACTGGGAGCAGTATGTGTCCTGTATGTGTTATATCCACTGTCCAGCTCCTCTATATTACTAGCACTGGGTGCAGTATCTGTCCTGTATGTGTTATACCCACTGTCCAGCTCCTCTATATTACTAGCACTGGGAGCAGTATGTGTCCTGTATGTGTTATACCCACTGTCCAGCTCCTCTATATTACTAGCACTGGGTGCAGTATCTGTCCTGTATGTGTTATACCCACTGTCCAGCTCCTCTATATTACTAGCACTGGGAGCAGTATGTGTCCTGTATGTGTTATACCCAATGTCCAGCTCCTCTATATTACTAGCACTGGGAGCAGTATGTGTCCTGTATGTGTTATATCCACTGTCCAGCTCCTCTATATTACTAGCACTGGGGGCAGTATGTGTCCTGTATGTGTTATACCCACTGTCCAGCTCCTCTATATTACTAGCACTGGGTGCAGTATGTGTCCTGTATGTGTTATACCCACTGTCCAGCTCCTCTATATTACTAGCACTGGGGGCAGTATGTGTCCTGTATGTGTTATACCCACTGTCCAGCTCCTCTATATTACTAGCACTGGGTGCAGTATCTGTCCTGTATGTGTTATACCCACTGTCCAGCTCCTCTATATTACTAGCACTGGGTGCAGTATCTGTCCTGTATGTGTTATACCCACTGTCCAGCTCCTCTATATTACTAGCACTGGGTGCAGTATGTGTCCTGTATGTGTTATACCCACTGTCCAGCTCCTCTATATTACTAGCACTGGGAGCAGTATGTGTCCTGTATGTGTTATACCCACTGTCCAGCTCCTCTATATTACTAGCACTGGGTGCAGTATCTGTCCTGTATGTGTTATACCCACTGTCCAGCTCCTCTATATTACTAGCACTGGGTGCAGTATCTGTCCTGTATGTGTTATACCCACTGTCCAGCTCCTCTATATTACTAGCACTGGGTGCAGTATGTGTCCTGTATGTGTTATACCCACTGTCCAGCTCCTCTATATTACTAGCACTGGGAGCAGTATGTG
The DNA here is from genome assembly GCF_039654945.1 of Dendrobates tinctorius. Taxonomy (NCBI): domain Eukaryota; kingdom Metazoa; phylum Chordata; class Amphibia; order Anura; family Dendrobatidae; genus Dendrobates; species Dendrobates tinctorius. The sequence goes on from NW_027361906.1 coordinate 2,611,856, forward strand.
TCCTGTATGTGTTATACCCACTGTCCAGCTCCTCTATATTACTAGCACTGGGTGCAGTATCTGTCCTGTATGTGTTATACCCACTGTCCAGCTCCTCTATATTACTAGCACTGGGTGCAGTATCTGTCCTGTATGTGTTATACCCACTGTCCAGCTCCTCTATATTACTAGCACTGGGAGCAGTATGTGTCCTGTATGTGTTATACCCACTGTCCAGCTCCTCTATATTACTAGCACTGGGAGCAGTATGTGTCCTGTATGTGTTATACCCACTGTCCAGCTCCTCTATATTACTAGCACTGGGTGCAGTATCTGTCCTGTATGTGTTACACCCACTGTCCAGCTCCTCTATATTACTAGCACTGGGTGCAGTATGTGTCCTGTATGTGTTATACCCACTGTCCAGCTCCTCTATATTACTAGCACTGGGTGCAGTATGTGTCCTGTATGTGTTATACCCACTGTCCAGCTCCTCTATATTACTAGCACTGGGTGCAGTATCTGTCCTGTATGTGTTATACCCACTGTCCAGCTCCTCTATATTACTAGCACTGGGAGCAGTATGTGTCCTGCATGTGTTATACCCAATGTCCAGCTCCTCTATATTACTAGCACTGGGAGCAGTATGTGTCCTGTATGTGTTATATCCACTGTCCAGCTCCTCTATATTACTAGCACTGGGTGCAGTATCTGTCCTGTATGTGTTATACCCACTGTCCAGCTCCTCTATATTACTAGCACTGGAAGCAGTATGTGTCCTGCATGTGTTATACCCAATGTCCAGCTCCTCTATATTACTAGCACTGGGTGCAGTATGTGTCCTGTATGTGTTATACCCACTGTCCAGCTCCTCTATATTACTAGCACTGGGTGCAGTATCTGTCCTGTATGTGTTATACCCACTGTCCAGCTCCTCTATATTACTAGCACTGGGAGCAGTATGTGTCCTGCATGTGTTATACCCACTGTCCAGCTCCTCTATATTACTAGCACTGGGAGCAGTATGTGTCCTGTATGTGTTATATCCACTGTCCAGCTCCTCTATATTACTAGCACTGGGTGCAGTATGTGTCCTGTATGTGTTATACCCACTGTCCAGCTCCTCTATATTACTAGCACTGGGTGCAGTATCTGTCCTGTATGTGTTATACCCACTGTCCAGCTCCTCTATATTACTAGCACTGGGTGCAGTATGTGTCCTGTATGTGTTATACCCACTGTCCAGCTCCTCTATATTACTAGCACTGGGTGCAGTATCTGTCCTGTTTGTGTTATACCCACTGTCCAGCTCCTCTATATTACTAGCACTGGGTGCAGTATGTGTCCTGTATGTGTTATACCCACTGTCCAGCTCCTCTATATTACTAGCACTGGGTGCAGTATCTGTCCTGTTTGTGTTATACCCACTGTCCAGCTCCTCTATATTACTAGCACTGGGTGCAGTATCTGTCCTGTATGTGTTATACCCACTGTCCAGCTCCTCTATATTACTAGCACTGGGAGCAGTATGTGTCCTGCATGTGTTATACCCAATGTCCAGCTCCTCTATATTACTAGCACTGGGTGCAGTATGTGTCCTGTATGTGTTATACACACTGTGCAGCTCCTCCATATTACTAGCACTGGGAGCAGTATGTGTCCTGTATGTGTTATATCCACTGTCCAGCTCCTCTATATTACTAGCACTGGGAGCAGTATGTGTCCTGTATGTGTTATACACACTGTCCAGCTCCTCTATATTACTAGCACTGGGAGCAGTATCTGTCCTGTATGTGTTACACCCACTGTCCAGCTCCTCTATATTACTAGCACTGGGTGCAGTATGTGTCCTGTATGTGTTATATCCACTGTCCAGCTCCTCTATATTACTAGCACTGGGAGCAGTATGTGTCCTGTATGTGTTACACCCACTGTCCAGCTCCTCTATATTACTAGCACTGGGAGCAGTATCTGTCCTGTATGTGTTATACCCACTGTCCAGCTCCTCTATATTACTAGCACTGGGAGCAGTATCTGTCCTGTATGTGTTATACCCACTGTCCAGCTCCTCTATATTACTAGCACTGGGAGCAGTATGTGTCCTGTATGTGTTATACCCACTGTCCAGCTCCTCTATATTACTAGCACTGGGAGCAGTATGTGTCCTGTATGTGTTATACACACTGTCCAGCTCCTCTATATTACTAGCACTGGGAGCAGTATCTGTCCTGTATGTGTTATACCCACTGTCCAGCTCCTCTATATTACTAGCACTGGGAGCAGTATGTGTCCTGTATGTGTTATATCCACTGTGCAGCTCCTCTATATTACTAGCACTGGGAGCAGTATGTGTCCTGTATGTGTTACACCCACTGTCCAGCTCCTCTATATTACTAGCACTGGGAGCAGTATCTGTCCTGTATGTGTTATACCCACTGTCCAGCTCCTCTATATTACTAGCACTGGGTGCAGTATGTGTCCTGTATGTGTTATATCCACTGTCCAGCTCCTCTATATTACTAGCACTGGGAGCAGTATGTGTCCTGTATGTGTTATACCCACTGTCCAGCTCCTCTATATTACTAGCACTGGGAGCAGTATGTGTCCTGTATGTGTTATACCCACTGTCCAGCTCCTCTATATTACTAGCACTGGGTGCAGTATGTGTCCTGTATGTGTTATATCCACTGTCCAGCTCCTCTATATTACTAGCACTGGGTGCAGTATGTGTCCTGTATGTGTTATATCCACTGTCCAGCTCCTCTATATTACTAGCACTGGGTGCAGTATGTGTCCTGTATGTGTTATACCCACTGTCCAGCTCCTCTATATTACTAGCACTGGGAGCAGTATGTGTCCTGTATGTGTTATACCCACTGTCCAGCTCCTCTATATTACTAGCACTGGGAGCAGTATGTGTCCTGTATGTGTTATACCCACTGTCCAGCTCCTCTATATTACTAGCACTGGGAGCAGTATGTGTCCTGTATGTGTTATACCCACTGTCCAGCTCCTCTATATTACTAGCACTGGGAGCAGTATGTGTCCTGTATGTGTTACACCCACTGTCCAGCTCCTCCATATTACTAGCACTGGGAGCAGTATGTGTCCTGTATGTGTTACACCCACTGTCCAGCTCCTCTATATTACTAGCACTGGGTGCAGTATGTGTCCTGTATGTGTTATACCCACTGTCCAGCTCCTCTATATTACTAGCACTGGGTGCAGTATGTGTCCTGTATGTGTTATACCCACTGTCCAGCTCCTCTATATTACTAGCACTGGGTGCAGTATGTGTCCTGTATGTGTTATATCCACTGTGCAGCTCCTCTATATTACTAGCACTGGGAGCAGTATGTGTCCTGTATGTGTTATACCCACTGTCCAGCTCCTCTATATTACTAGCACTGGGAGCAGTATGTGTCCTGTATGTGTTATACCCACTGTCCAGCTCCTCTATATTACTAGCACTGGGAGCAGTATGTGTCCTGTATGTGTTACACCCACTGTCCAGCTCCTCTATATTACTAGCACTGGGAGCAGTATGTGTCCTGTATGTGTTACACCCACTGTCCAGCTCCTCTATATTACTAGCACTGGGTGCAGTATGTGTCCTGTATGTGTTATACCCACTGTCCAGCTCCTCTATATTACTAGCACTGGGAGCAGTATGTGTCCTGTATGTGTTATACCCACTGTCCAGCTCCTCTATATTACTAGCACTGGGTGCAGTATGTGTCCTGTATGTGTTACACCCACTGTCCAGCTCCTCTATATTACTAGCACTGGGAGCAGTATGTGTCCTGTATGTGTTATACCCACTGTCCAGCTCCTCTATATTACTAGCACTGGGTGCAGTATGTGTCCTGTATGTGTTATACCCACTGTCCAGCTCCTCTATATTACTAGCACTGGGAGCAGTATGTGTCCTGTATGTGTTACACCCACTGTCCAGCTCCTCTATATTACTAGCACTGGGTGCAGTATGTGTCCTGTATGTGTTACACCCACTGTCCAGCTCCTCTATATTACTAGCACTGGGAGCAGTATGTGTCCTGTATGTATTATACACACTGTCCAGCTCCTCTATATTACTAGCACTGGGAGCAGTATGTGTCCTGTATGTGTTATACCCACTGTCCAGCTCCTCTATATTACTAGCACTGGGTGCAGTATCTGTCCTGTATGTGTTACACCCACTGTCCAGCTCCTCTATATTACTAGCACTGGGTGCAGTATGTGTCCTGTATGTGTTATACCCACTGTCCAGCTCCTCTATATTACTAGCACTGGGTGCAGTATGTGTCCTGTATGTGTTATACCCACTGTCCAGCTCCTCTATATTACTAGCACTGGGAGCAGTATGTGTCCTGTATGTGTTATATCCACTGTCCAGCTCCTCTATATTACTAGCACTGGGTGCAGTATCTGTCCTGTATGTGTTATACCCACTGTCCAGCTCCTCTATATTACTAGCACTGGGAGCAGTATGTGTCCTGCATGTGTTATACCCAATGTCCAGCTCCTCTATATTACTAGCACTGGGTGCAGTATGTGTCCTGTATGTGTTATACACACTGTGCAGCTCCTCTATATTACTAGCACTGGGGGCAGTATGTGTCCTGTATGTGTTATACCCAATGTCCAGCTCCTCTATATTACTAGCACTGGGGGCAGTATGTGTCCTGTATGTGTTATACCCAATGTCCAGCTCCTCTATATTACTAGCACTGGGTGCAGTATGTGTCCTGTATGTGTTATACACACTGTCCAGCTCCTCTATATTACTAGCACTGGGAGCAGTATGTGTCCTGTATGTGTTATATCCACTGTGCAGCTCCTCTATATTACTAGCACTGGGTGCAGTATGTGTCCTGTATGTGTTATACACACTGTCCAGCTCCTCTATATTACTAGCACTGGGAGCAGTATGTGTCCTGTATGTGTTATACACACTGTCCAGCTCCTCTATATTACTAGCACTGGGAGCAGTATCTGTCCTGTATGTGTTATATCCACTGTCCAGCTCCTCTATATTACTAGCACTGGGAGCAGTATGTGTCCTGTATGTGTTACACCCACTGTCCAGCTCCTCTATATTACTAGCACTGGGAGCAGTATGTGTCCTGTATGTGTTATACCCACTGTCCAGCTCCTCTATATTACTAGCACTGGGAGCAGTATGTGTCCTGTATGTGTTATACCCACTGTCCAGCTCCTCTATATTACTAGCACTGGGAGCAGTATCTGTCCTGTATGTGTTATACCCACTGTCCAGCTCCTCTATATTACTAGCACTGGGAGCAGTATGTGTCCTGTATGTGTTATACACACTGTCCAGCTCCTCTATATTACTAGCACTGGGTGCAGTATGTGTCCTGTATGTGTTATACCCACTGTCCAGCTCCTCTATATTACTAGCACTGGGAGCAGTATGTGTCCTGTATGTGTTATACCCACTGTCCAGCTCCTCTATATTACTAGCACTGGGAGCAGTATGTGTCCTGTATGTGTTACACCCACTGTCCAGCTCCTCTATATTACTAGCACTGGGAGCAGTATCTGTCCTGTATGTGTTATACCCACTGTCCAGCTCCTCTATATTACTAGCACTGGGTGCAGTATGTGTCCTGTATGTGTTATATCCACTGTGCAGCTCCTCTATATTACTAGCACTGGGAGCAGTATGTGTCCTGTATGTGTTATACCCACTGTCCAGCTCCTCTATATTACTAGCACTGGGAGCAGTATGTGTCCTGTATGTGTTACACCCACTGTCCAGCTCCTCTATATTACTAGCACTGGGTGCAGTATGTGTCCTGTATGTGTTATATCCACTGTGCAGCTCCTCTATATTACTAGCACTGGGAGCAGTATGTGTCCTGTATGTGCTATACCCACTGTCCAGCTCCTCTATATTACTAGCACTGGGTGCAGTATGTGTCCTGTATGTGTTACACCCACTGTCCAGCTCCTCCATATTACTAGCACTGGGAGCAGTATGTGTCCTGTATGTGTTATATCCACTGTGCAGCTCCTCTATATTACTAGCACTGGGAGCAGTATGTGTCCTGTATGTGTTATACCCACTGTCCAGCTCCTCTATATTACTAGCACTGGGTGCAGTATGTGTCCTGTATGTGTTACACCCACTGTCCAGCTCCTCCATATTACTAGCACTGGGAGCAGTATGTGTCCTGTATGTGTTACACCCACTGTCCAGCTCCTCTATATTACTAGCACTGGGTGCAGTATGTGTCCTGTATGTGTTATACCCACTGTGCAGCTCCTCTATATTACTAGCACTGGGAGCAGTATGTGTCCTGTATGTGTTATACCCACTGTCCAGCTCCTCTATATTACTAGCACTGGGTGCAGTATGTGTCCTGTATGTGTTATACCCACTGTCCAGCTCCTCTATATTACTAGCACTGGGTGCAGTATGTGTCCTGTATGTGTTATACCCACTGTCCAGCTCCTCTATATTACTAGCACTGGGAGCAGTATGTGTCCTGTATGTGTTATACCCACTGTCCAGCTCCTCTATATTACTAGCACTGGGTGCAGTATGTGTCCTGTATGTGTTATACCCACTGTCCAGCTCCTCTATATTACTAGCACTGGGAGCAGTATGTGTCCTGTATGTGTTACACCCACTGTCCAGCTCCTCTATATTACTAGCACTGGGAGCAGTATGTGTCCTGTATGTGTTATACCCACTGTCCAGCTCCTCTATATTACTAGCACTGGGTGCAGTATGTGTCCTGTATGTGTTATACCCACTGTCCAGCTCCTCTATATTACTAGCACTGGGTGCAGTATGTGTCCTGTATGTGTTATACCCACTGTCCAGCTCCTCTATATTACTAGCACTGGGAGCAGTATGTGTCCTGTATGTGTTATACCCACTGTCCAGCTCCTCTATATTACTAGCACTGGGTGCAGTATGTGTCCTGTATGTGTTATACCCACTGTCCAGCTCCTCTATATTACTAGCACTGGGTGCAGTATGTGTCCTGTATGTGTTATACCCACTGTCCAGCTCCTCTATATTACTAGCACTGGGTGCAGTATGTGTCCTGTATGTGTTATACCCACTGTCCAGCTCCTCTATATTACTAGCACTGGGAGCAGTATGTGTCCTGTATGTGTTATACCCACTGTCCAGCTCCTCTATATTACTAGCACTGGGAGCAGTATGTGTCCTGTATGTGTTATACCCACTGTCCAGCTCCTCTATATTACTAGCACTGGGTGCAGTATGTGTCCTGTATGTGTTATACCCACTGTCCAGCTCCTCTATATTACTAGCACTGGGAGCAGTATGTGTCCTGTATGTGTTACACCCACTGTCCAGCTCCTCTATATTACTAGCACTGGGTGCAGTATGTGTCCTGTATGTGTTACACCCACTGTCCAGCTCCTCTATATTACTAGCACTGGGAGCAGTATGTGTCCTGTATGTATTATACACACTGTCCAGCTCCTCTATATTACTAGCACTGGGTGCAGTATGTGTCCTGTATGTGTTATACCCACTGTCCAGCTCCTCTATATTACTAGCACTGGGTGCAGTATCTGTCCTGTATGTGTTATACCCACTGTCCAGCTCCTCTATATTACTAGCACTGGGTGCAGTATGTGTCCTGTATGTGTTATACCCACTGTCCAGCTCCTCTATATTACTAGCACTGGGAGCAGTATGTGTCCTGTATGTGTTATATCCACTGTCCAGCTCCTCTATATTACTAGCACTGGGAGCAGTATGTGTCCTGTATGTGTTATACACACTGTCCAGCTCCTCTATATTACTAGCACTGGGTGCAGAATGTGTCCTGTATGTGTTATACCCACTGTCCAGCTCCTCTATATTACTAGCACTGGGAGCAGTATGTGTCCTGTATGTGTTATACCCACTGTCCAGCTCCTCTATATTACTAGCACTGGGTGCAGTATGTGTCCTGTATGTGTTATACACACTGTCCAGCTCCTCTATATTACTAGCACTGGGAGCAGTATGTGCCCTGTATGTGTTACACCCACTGTCCAGCTCCTCTATATTACTAGCACTGGGTGCAGTATGTGTCCTGTATGTGTTATACCCACTGTCCAGCTCCTCTGTATTACTAGCACTGGGGGCAGTATCTGTCCTGTATGTGTTATACCCACTGTCCAGCTCCTCTATATTGCTAGCACTGGGTGCAGTATGTGTCCTGTATGTGTTATACCCACTGTCCAGCTCCTCTATATTACTAGCACTGGGTGCAGTATGTGTCCTGTATGTGTTATACCCACTGTCCAGCTCCTCTATATTACTAGCACTGGGAGCAGTATGTGTCCTGTATGTGTTATATCCACTGTCCAGCTCCTCTATATTACTAGCACTGGGTGCAGTATGTGTCCTGTATGTGTTATACCCACTGTCCAGCTCCTCTATATTACTAGCACTGGGAGCAGTATGTGTCCTGTATGTGTTATATCCACTGTGCAGCTCCTCTATATTACTAGCACTGGGTGCAGTATGTGTCCTGTATGTGTTATACCCACTGTCCAGCTCCTCTATATTACTAGCACTGGGTGCAGTATGTGTCCTGTATGTGTTACACCCACTGTCCAGCTCCTCTATATTACTAGCACTGGGAGCAGTATGTGTCCTGTATGTGTTATATCCACTGTGCAGCTCCTCTATATTACTAGCACTGGGTGCAGTATGTGTCCTGTATGTGTTATACCCACTGTCCAGCTCCTCTATATTACTAGCACTGGGAGCAGTATGTGCCCTGTTTGTGTTACACCCACTGTCCAGCTCCTCTATATTACTAGCACTGGGAGCAGTATGTGTCCTGTATGTGTTATACCCACTGTCCAGCTCCTCTATATTACTAGCACTGGGAGCAGTATCTGTCCTGTATGTGTTATACCCACTGTCCAGCTCCTCTATATTACTAGCACTGGGAGCAGTATGTGTCCTGTATGTGTTATACACACTGTCCAGCTCCTCTATATTACTAGCACTGGGTGCAGTATGTGTCCTGTATGTGTTATACCCACTGTCCAGCTCCTCTATATTACTAGCACTGGGAGCAGTATGTGTCCTGTATGTGTTATACCCACTGTCCAGCTCCTCTATATTACTAGCACTGGGAGCAGTATGTGTCCTGTATGTGTTACACCCACTGTCCAGCTCCTCTATATTACTAGCACTGGGAGCAGTATCTGTCCTGTATGTGTTATACCCACTGTCCAGCTCCTCTATATTACTAGCACTGGGTGCAGTATGTGTCCTGTATGTGTTATATCCACTGTGCAGCTCCTCTATATTACTAGCACTGGGAGCAGTATGTGTCCTGTATGTGTTATACCCACTGTCCAGCTCCTCTATATTACTAGCACTGGGAGCAGTATGTGTCCTGTATGTGTTACACCCACTGTCCAGCTCCTCTATATTACTAGCACTGGGTGCAGTATGTGTCCTGTATGTGTTATATCCACTGTGCAGCTCCTCTATATTACTAGCACTGGGAGCAGTATGTGTCCTGTATGTGCTATACCCACTGTCCAGCTCCTCTATATTACTAGCACTGGGTGCAGTATGTGTCCTGTATGTGTTACACCCACTGTCCAGCTCCTCCATATTACTAGCACTGGGAGCAGTATGTGTCCTGTATGTGTTATATCCACTGTGCAGCTCCTCTATATTACTAGCACTGGGAGCAGTATGTGTCCTGTATGTGTTATACCCACTGTCCAGCTCCTCTATATTACTAGCACTGGGTGCAGTATGTGTCCTGTATGTGTTACACCCACTGTCCAGCTCCTCCATATTACTAGCACTGGGAGCAGTATGTGTCCTGTATGTGTTACACCCACTGTCCAGCTCCTCTATATTACTAGCACTGGGTGCAGTATGTGTCCTGTATGTGTTATACCCACTGTGCAGCTCCTCTATATTACTAGCACTGGGAGCAGTATGTGTCCTGTATGTGTTATACCCACTGTCCAGCTCCTCTATATTACTAGCACTGGGTGCAGTATGTGTCCTGTATGTGTTATACCCACTGTCCAGCTCCTCTATATTACTAGCACTGGGTGCAGTATGTGTCCTGTATGTGTTATACCCACTGTCCAGCTCCTCTATATTACTAGCACTGGGAGCAGTATGTGTCCTGTATGTGTTATACCCACTGTCCAGCTCCTCTATATTACTAGCACTGGGTGCAGTATGTGTCCTGTATGTGTTATACCCACTGTCCAGCTCCTCTATATTACTAGCACTGGGTGCAGTATGTGTCCTGTATGTGTTATACCCACTGTCCAGCTCCTCTATATTACTAGCACTGGGAGCAGTATGTGTCCTGTATGTGTTACACCCACTGTCCAGCTCCTCTATATTACTAGCACTGGGAGCAGTATGTGTCCTGTATGTGTTATACCCACTGTCCAGCTCCTCTATATTACTAGCACTGGGTGCAGTATGTGTCCTGTATGTGTTATACCCACTGTCCAGCTCCTCTATATTACTAGCACTGGGTGCAGTATGTGTCCTGTATGTGTTATACCCACTGTCCAGCTCCTCTATATTACTAGCACTGGGAGCAGTATGTGTCCTGTATGTGTTATACCCACTGTCCAGCTCCTCTATATTACTAGCACTGGGTGCAGTATGTGTCCTGTATGTGTTATACCCACTGTCCAGCTCCTCTATATTACTAGCACTGGGTGCAGTATGTGTCCTGTATGTGTTATACCCACTGTCCAGCTCCTCTATATTACTAGCACTGGGTGCAGTATGTGTCCTGTATGTGTTATACCCACTGTCCAGCTCCTCTATATTACTAGCACTGGGAGCAGTATGTGTCCTGTATGTGTTATACCCACTGTCCAGCTCCTCTATATTACTAGCACTGGGAGCAGTATGTGTCCTGTATGTGTTATACCCACTGTCCAGCTCCTCTATATTACTAGCACTGGGTGCAGTATGTGTCCTGTATGTGTTATACCCACTGTCCAGCTCCTCTATATTACTAGCACTGGGAGCAGTATGTGTCCTGTATGTGTTACACCCACTGTCCAGCTCCTCTATATTACTAGCACTGGGTGCAGTATGTGTCCTGTATGTGTTACACCCACTGTCCAGCTCCTCTATATTACTAGCACTGGGAGCAGTATGTGTCCTGTATGTATTATACACACTGTCCAGCTCCTCTATATTACTAGCACTGGGTGCAGTATGTGTCCTGTATGTGTTATACCCACTGTCCAGCTCCTCTATATTACTAGCACTGGGTGCAGTATCTGTCCTGTATGTGTTATACCCACTGTCCAGCTCCTCTATATTACTAGCACTGGGTGCAGTATGTGTCCTGTATGTGTTATACCCACTGTCCAGCTCCTCTATATTACTAGCACTGGGAGCAGTATGTGTCCTGTATGTGTTATATCCACTGTCCAGCTCCTCTATATTACTAGCACTGGGAGCAGTATGTGTCCTGTATGTGTTATACACACTGTCCAGCTCCTCTATATTACTAGCACTGGGTGCAGAATGTGTCCTGTATGTGTTATACCCACTGTCCAGCTCCTCTATATTACTAGCACTGGGAGCAGTATGTGTCCTGTATGTGTTATACCCACTGTCCAGCTCCTCTATATTACTAGCACTGGGTGCAGTATGTGTCCTGTATGTGTTATACACACTGTCCAGCTCCTCTATATTACTAGCACTGGGAGCAGTATGTGCCCTGTATGTGTTACACCCACTGTCCAGCTCCTCTATATTACTAGCACTGGGTGCAGTATGTGTCCTGTATGTGTTATACCCACTGTCCAGCTCCTCTGTATTACTAGCACTGGGGGCAGTATCTGTCCTGTATGTGTTATACCCACTGTCCAGCTCCTCTATATTGCTAGCACTGGGTGCAGTATGTGTCCTGTATGTGTTATACCCACTGTCCAGCTCCTCTATATTACTAGCACTGGGTGCAGTATGTGTCCTGTATGTGTTATACCCACTGTCCAGCTCCTCTATATTACTAGCACTGGGAGCAGTATGTGTCCTGTATGTGTTATATCCACTGTCCAGCTCCTCTATATTACTAGCACTGGGTGCAGTATGTGTCCTGTATGTGTTATACCCACTGTCCAGCTCCTCTATATTACTAGCACTGGGAGCAGTATGTGTCCTGTATGTGTTATATCCACTGTGCAGCTCCTCTATATTACTAGCACTGGGTGCAGTATGTGTCCTGTATGTGTTATACCCACTGTCCAGCTCCTCTATATTACTAGCACTGGGTGCAGTATGTGTCCTGTATGTGTTATACCCACTGTCCAGCTCCTCTATATTACTAGCACTGGGTGCAGTATGTGTCCTGTATGTGTTATACCCACTGTCCAGCTCCTCTATATTACTAGCACTGGGAGCAGTATGTGTCCTGTATGTGTTATATCCACTGTGCAGCTCCTCTATATTACTAGCACTGGGTGCAGTATGTGTCCTGTATGTGTTATACCCACTGTCCAGCTCCTCTATATTACTAGCACTGGGAGCAGTATGTGCCCTGTTTGTGTTACACCCACTGTCCAGCTCCTCTATATTACTAGCACTAGGTGCAGTATGTGTCCTGTATGTGTTATACCCACTGTCCAGCTCCTCTATATTACTAGCACTGGGAGCAGTATGTGTCCTGTATGTGTTATACCCACTGTCCAGCTCCTCTATATTACTAGCACTGGGTGCAGTATGTGTCCTGTATGTGTTACACCCACTGTCCAGCTCCTCTATATTACTAGCACTGGGTGCAGTATGTGTCCTGTATGTGTTATACCCACTGTCCAGCTCCTCTATATTACTAGCACTGGGAGCAGTATGTGCCCTGTATGTGTTACACCCACTGTCCAGCTCCTCTATATTACTAGCACTGGGTGCAGTATGTGTCCTGTATGTGTTATACACACTGTCCAGCTCCTCTATATTACTAGCACTGGGAGCAGTATGTGTCCTGTATGTGTTATACCCACTGTCCAGCTCCTCTATATTACTAGCACTGGGAGCAGTATGTGCCCTGTATGTGTTACACCCACTGTCCAGCTCCTCTATATTACTAGCACTGGGTGCAGTATGTGTCCTGTATGTGTTACACCCACTGTCCAGCTCCTCTATATTACTAGCACTGGGGGCAGTATGTGTCCTGTATGTGTTACACCCACTGTCCAGCTCCTCTATATTACTAGCACTGGGTGCAGTATGTGCCCTGTATGTGTTATACCCACTGTCCAGCTCCTCTATATTACTAGCACTGGGAGCAGTATGTGTCCTGTATGTGTTATACCCACTGTCCAGCTCCTCTATATTACTAGCACTGGGAGCAGTATGTGCCCTGTATGTGTTACACCCACTGTCCAGCTCCTCTATATTACTAGCACTGGGAGCAGTATGTGTCCTGTATGTGTTATACCCACTGTCCAGCTCCTCTATATTACTAGCACTGGGAGCAGTATGTGTCCTGTATGTGTTATACCCACTGTCCAGCTCCTCTATATTACTAGCACTGGGAGCAGTATGTGCCCTGTATGTGTTACACCCACTGTCCAGCTCCTCTATATTACTAGCACTGGGAGCAGTATGTGTCCTGTATGTGTTATACCCACTGTCCAGCTCCTCCATATTACTAGCACTGGGAGCAGTATGTGTCCTGTATGTGTTACACCCACTGTCCAGCTCCTCTATATTACTAGCACTGGGTGCAGTATGTGCCCTGTATGTGTTATACCCACTGTCCAGCTCCTCTATATTACTAGCACTGGGAGCAGTATGTGCCCTGTATGTGTTACACCCACTGTCCAGCTCCTCTATATTACTAGCACTGGGAGCAGTATGTGTCCTGTATGTGTTATACCCACTGTCCAGCTCCTCCATATTACTAGCACTGGGAGCAGTATGTGTCCTGTATGTGTTACACCCACTGTCCAGCTCCTCTATATTACTAGCACTGGGTGCAGTATGTGTCCTGTATGTGTTATATCCACTGTCCAGCTCCTCTATATTACTAGCACTGGGAGCAGTATGTGCCCTGTATGTGTTACACCCACTGTCCAGCTCCTCTATATTACTAGCACTGGGAGCAGTATGTGTCCTGTATGTGTTACACCCACTGTCCAGCTCCTCTATATTACTAGCACTGGGAGCAGTATGTGCCCTGTATGTGTTACACCCACTGTCCAGCTCCTCTATATTACTAGCACTGGGTGCAGTATGTGTCCTGTATGTGTTATACCCACTGTCCAGCTCCTCTATATTACTAGCACTGGGAGCAGTATGTGTCCTGTATGTGTTATACCCACTGTCCAGCTCCTCTATATTACTAGCACTGGGAGCAGTATGTGTCCTGTATGTGTTATACCCACTGTCCAGCTCCTCTATATTACTAGCACTGGGAGCAGTATGTGTCCTGTATGTGTTACACCCACTGTCCAGCTCCTCTATATTACTAGCACTGGGAGCAGTATGTGTCCTGTATGTGTTACACCCACTGTCCAGCTCCTCTATATTACTAGCACTGGGAGCAGTATGTGCCCTGTATGTGTTACACCCACTGTCCAGCTCCTCTATATTACTAGCACTGGGTGCAGTATGTGTCCTGTATGTGTTATACCCACTGTCCAGCTCCTCTATATTACTAGCACTGGGAGCAGTATGTGTCCTGTATGTGTTATACCCACTGTCCAGCTCCTCTATATTACTAGCACTGGGAGCAGTATGTGTCCTGTATGTGTTATACCCACTGTCCAGCTCCTCTATATTACTAGCACTGGGAGCAGTATGTGTCCTGTATGTGTTATACCCACTGTCCAGCTCCTCTATATTACTAGCACTGGGTGCAGTATGTGTCCTGTATGTGTTACACCCACTGTCCAGCTCCTCTATATTACTAGCACTGGGAGCAGTATGTGTCCTGTATGTGTTACACCCACTGTCCAGCTCCTCTATATTACTAGCACTGGGTGCAGTATGTGCCCTGTATGTGTTATACCCACTGTCCAGCTCCTCTATATTACTAGCACTGGGAGCAGTATGTGTCCTGTATGTGTTATACCCACTGTCCAGCTCCTCTATATTACTAGCACTGGGAGCAGTATGTGCCCTGTATGTGTTACACCCACTGTCCAGCTCCTCTATATTACTAGCACTGGGTGCAGTATGTGTCCTGTATGTGTTACACCCACTGTCCAGCTCCTCTATATTACTAGCACTGGGGGCAGTATGTGTCCTGTATGTGTTACACCCACTGTCCAGCTCCTCTATATTACTATCACTGGGTGCAGTATGTGCCCTGTATGTGTTATACCCACTGTCCAGCTCCTCTATATTACTAGCACTGGGAGCAGTATGTGTCCTGTATGTGTTATACCCACTGTCCAGCTCCTCTATATTACTAGCACTGGGAGCAGTATGTGCCCTGTATGTGTTACACCCACTGTCCAGCTCCTCTATATTACTAGCACTGGGAGCAGTATGTGTCCTGTATGTGTTATACCCACTGTCCAGCTCCTCCTTATTACTAGCACTGGGAGCAGTATGTGCCCTTTATGTGTTACACCCACTGTCCAGCTCCTCTATATTACTAGCACTGGGAGCAGTATGTGTCCTGTATGTGTTATACCCACTGTCCAGCTCCTCTATATTACTAGCACTGGGAGCAGTATGTGCCCTGTATGTGTTACACCCACTGTCCAGCTCCTCTATATTACTAGCACTGGGTGCAGTATGTGCCCTGTATGTGTTATACCCACTGTCCAGCTCCTCTATATTACTAGCACTGGGAGCAGTATGTGCCCTGTATGTGTTATACCCACTGTCCAGCTCCTCTATATTACTAGCACTGGGAGCAGTATGTGTCCTGTATGTGTTATACCCACTGTCCAGCTCCTCTATATTACTAGCACTGGGGGCAGTATGTGTCCTGTATGTGTTATACCCACTGTCCAGCTCCTCTATATTACTAGCACTGGGAGCAGTATGTGCCCTGTATGTGTTATACCCACTGTCCAGCTCCTCTATATTACTAGCACTGGGAGCAGTATGTGCCCTGTATGTGTTATACCCACTGTCCAGCTCCTCTATATTACTAGCACTGGGAGCAGTATGTGTCCTGTATGTGTTATACCCACTGTCCAGCTCCTCTATATTACTAGCACTGGGAGCAGTATGTGTCCTGTATGTGTTATACCCACTGTCCAGCTCCTCTATATTACTAGCACTGGGAGCAGTATGTGCCCTGTATGTGTTACACCCACTGTCCAGCTCCTCTATATTACTAGCACTGGGAGCAGTATGTGTCCTGTATGTGTTATACCCACTGTCCAGCTCCTCCATATTACTAGCACTGGGAGCAGTATGTGTCCTGTATGTGTTATACCCACTGTCCAGCTCCTCTATATTACTAGCACTGGGAGCAGTATGTGTCCTGTATGTGTTATACCCACTGTCCAGCTCCTCTATATTACTAGCACTGGGAGCAGTATGTGTCCTGTATGTGTTATACCCACTGTCCAGCTCCTCTATATTACTAGCACTGGGTGCAGTATCTGTCCTGTATGTGTTACACCCACTGTCCAGCTCCTCTATATTACTAGCACTGGGAGCAGTATGTGTCCTGTATGTGTTATACCCACTGTCCAGCTCCTCCATATTACTAGCACTGGGAGCAGTATGTGTCCTGTATGTGTTATACCCACTGTCCAGCTCCTCTATATTACTAGCACTGGGAGCAGTATGTGCCCTGTATGTGTTACACCCACTGTCCAGCTCCTCTATATTACTAGCACTGGGAGCAGTATGTGCCCTGTATGTGTTACACCCACTGTCCAACTCCTCTATATTACTAGCACTGGGTGCAGTATGTGTCCTGTATGTGTTATACACACTGTCCAGCTCCTCCATATTACTAGCACTGGGAGCAGTATGTGTCCTGTATGTGTTACACCCACTGTCCAGCTCCTCTATATTACTAGCACTGGGTGCAGTATGTGTCCTGTATGTGTTACACCCACTGTCCAGCTCCTCTATATTACTAGCACTGGGAGCAGTATGTGCCCTGTATGTGTTACACCCACTGTCCAGCTCCTCTATATTTCTAGCACTGGGTGCAGTATGTGTCCTGTATGTGTTACACCCACTGTCCAGCTCCTCTATATTACTAGCACTGGGGGCAGTATGTGTCCTGTATGTGTTACACCCACTGTCCAGCTCCTCTATATTACTAGCACTGGGAGCAGTATGTGTCCTGTATGTGTTATACCCACTGTCCAGCTCCTCTATATTACTAGCACTGGGAGCAGTATGTGCCCTGTATGTGTTACACCCACTGTCCAGCTCCTCTATATTACTAGCACTGGGAGCAGTATGTGCCCTGTATGTGTTACACCCACTGTCCAGCTCCTCTATATTACTAGCACTGGGTGCAGTATGTGTCCTGTATGTGTTACACCCACTGTGCAGCTCCTCTATATTACTAGCACTGGGAGCAGTATGTGTCCTGTATGTGTTACACCCACTGTCCAGCTCCTCTATATTACTAGCACTGGGAGCAGTATGTGTCCTGTATGTGTTATACCCACTGTCCAGCTCCTCTATATTACTAGCACTGGGAGCAGTATGTGCCCTGTATGTGTTACACCCACTGTCCAGCTCCTCTATATTACTAGCACTGGGAGCAGTATGTGTCCTGTATGTGTTATACCCACTGTCCAGCTCCTCTATATTACTAGCACTGGGAGCAGTATGTGCCCTGTATGTGTTACACCCACTGTCCAGCTCCTCTATATTACTAGCACTGGGAGCAGTATGTGCCCTGTATGTGTTACACCCACTGTCCAGCTCCTCTATATTACTAGCACTGGGTGCAGTATGTGTCCTGTATGTGTTACACCCACTGTCCAGCTCCTCTATATTACTAGCACTGGGAGCAGTATGTGTCCTGTATGTGTTATACCCACTGTCCAGCTCCTCTATATTACTAGCACTGGGAGCAGTATGTGCCCTGTATGTGTTACACCCACTGTCCAGCTCCTCTATATTACTAGCACTGGGAGCAGTATGTGTCCTGTATGTGTTACACCCACTGTCCAGCTCCTCTATATTACTAGCACTGGGAGCAGTATGTGTCCTGTATGTGTTACACCCACTGTGCAGCTCCTCTATATTACTAGCACTGGGAGCAGTATGTGTCCTGTATGTGTTATACCCACTGTCCAGCTCCTCTATATTACTAGCACTGGGTGCAGTATGTGTCCTGTATGTGTTACACCCACTGTCCAGCTCCTCTATATTACTAGCACTGGGAGCAGTATGTGTCCTGTATGTGTTATACCCACTGTCCAGCTCCTCTATATTACTAGCACTGGGAGCAGTATGTGCCCTGTATGTGTTACACCCACTGTCCAGCTCCTCTATATTACTAGCACTGGGAGCAGTATGTGTCCTGTATGTGTTATACCCACTGTCCAGCTCCTCTATATTACTAGCACTGGGAGCAGTATGTGCCCTGTATGTGTTATACCCACTGTCCAGCTCCTCTATATTACTAGCACTGGGAGCAGTATGTGCCCTGTATGTGTTACACCCACTGTCCAGCTCCTCTATATTACTAGCACTGGGAGCAGTATGTGTCCTGTATGTGTTATACCCACTGTCCAGCTCCTCTATATTACTAGCACTGGGAGCAGTATGTGTCCTGTATGTGTTACACCCACTGTCCAGCTCCTCTATATTACTAGCACTGGGAGCAGTATGTGCCCTGTATGTGTTACACCCACTGTCCAGCTCCTCTATATTACTAGCACTGGGAGCAGTATGTGTCCTGTATGTGTTATACCCACTGTCCAGCTCCTCTATATTACTAGCACTGGGAGCAGTATGTGCCCTGTATGTGTTACACCCACTGTCCAGCTCCTCTATATTACTAGCACTGGGTGCAGTATGTGTCCTGTATGTGTTATACCCACTGTCCAGCTCCTCTATATTACTAGCACTGGGAGCAGTATGTGCCCTGTATGTGTTACACCCACTGTCCAGCTCCTCTATATTACTAGCACTGGGAGCAGTATGTGCCCTGTATGTGTTATACCCACTGTCCAGCTCCTCTATATTACTAGCACTGGGAGCAGTATGTGTCCTGTATGTGTTATACCCACTGTCCAGCTCCTCTATATTACTAGCACTGGGTGCAGTATCTGTCCTGTATGTGTTATACCCACTGTCCAGCTCCTCTATATTACTAGCACTGGGAGCAGTATGTGCCCTGTATGTGTTACACCCACTGTCCAGCTCCTCTATATTACTAGCACTGGGAGCAGTATGTGTCCTGTATGTGTTATACCCACTGTCCAGCTCCTCTATATTACTAGCACTGGGTGCAGTATGTGTCCTGTATGTGTTATACCCACTGTCCAGCTCCTCTATATTACTAGCACTGGGTGCAGTATGTGTCCTGTATGTGTTATACCCACTGTCCAGCTCCTCTATATTACTAGCACTGGGAGCAGTATGTGTCCTGTATGTGTTATACCCACTGTCCAGCTCCTCTATATTACTAGCACTGGGAGCAGTATGTGTCCTGTATGTGTTATACCCACTGTCCAGCTCCTCTATATTACTAGCACTGGGTACAGTATGTGTCCTGTATGTGTTATACCCACTGTCCAGCTCCTCTATATTACTAGCACTGGGTACAGTATGTGTCCTGTATGTGTTATACCCACTGTCCAGCTCCTCTATATTACTAGCACTGGGTACAGTATGTGTCCTGTATGTGTTATACCCACTGTCCAGCTCCTCTATATTACTAGCACTGGGAGCAGTATGTGTCCTGTATGTGTTATACCCACTGTCCAGCTCCTCTATATTACTAGCACTGGGAGCAGTATGTGTCCTGTATGTGTTATACCCACTGTCCAGCTCCTCTATATTACTAGCACTGGGTACAGTATGTGTCCTGTATGTGTTATACCCACTGTCCAGCTCCTCTATATTACTAGCACTGGGAGCAGTATGTGTCCTGTATGTGTTATACCCACTGTCCAGCTCCTCTATATTACTAGCACTGGGTGCAGTATGTGTCCTGTATGTGTTACACCCACTGTCCAGCTCCTCTATATTACTAGCACTGGGAGCAGTATGTGTCCTGTATGTGTTATACCCACTGTCCAGCTCCTCTATATTACTAGCACTGGGAGCAGTATGTGCCCTGTATGTGTTACACCCACTGTCCAGCTCCTCTATATTACTAGCACTGGGGGCAGTATGTGTCCTGTATGTGTTACACCCACTGTCCAGCTCCTCTATATTACTAGCACTGGGTGCAGTATGTGTCCTGTATGTGTTATACCCACTGTCCAGCTCCTCTATATTACTAGCACTGGGAGCAGTATGTGTCCTGTATGTGTTATACCCACTGTCCAGCTCCTCTATATTACTAGCACTGGGTGCAGTATGTGTCCTGTATGTGTTACACCCACTGTCCAGCTCCTCTATATTACTAGCACTGGGTGCAGTATGTGTCCTGTATGTGTTATACCCACTGTCCAGCTCCTCTATATTACTAGCACTGGGAGCAGTATGTGCCCTGTATGTGTTACACCCACTGTCCAGCTCCTCTATATTACTAGCACTGGGTGCAGTATGTGTCCTGTATGTGTTACACCCACTGTCCAGCTCCTCTATATTACTAGCACTGGGTGCAGTATGTGTCCTGTATGTGTTATACCCACTGTCCAGCTCCTCTATATTACTAGCACTGGGAGCAGTATGTGTCCTGTATGTGTTATACCCACTGTCCAGCTCCTCTATATTACTAGCACTGGGAGCAGTATGTGTCCTGTATGTGTTATACCCACTGTCCAGCTCCTCTATATTACTAGCACTGGGTGCAGTATGTATCCTGTATGTGTTATACCCACTGTCCAGCTCCTCTATATTACTAGCACTGGGAGCAGTAAGTGTCCTGTATGTGTTACACCCACTGTCCAGCTCCTCTATATTACTAGCACTGGGTGCAGTAAGTGTCCTGTATGTGTTATATCCACTGTCCAGCTCCTCTATATTACTAGCACTGGGTGCAGTATGTGTCCTGTATGTGTTATACCCACTGTCCAGCTCCTCTATATTACTAGCACTGGGAGCAGTATGTGTCCTGTATGTGTTATACCCACTGTCCAGCTCCTCTATATTACTAGCACTGGGAGCAGTATGTGCCCTGTATGTGTTACACCCACTGTCCAGCTCCTCTATATTACTAGCACTGGGAGCAGTATGTGTCCTGTATGTGTTATACCCACTGTCCAGCTCCTCTATATTACTAGCACTGGGAGCAGTATGTGTCCTGTATGTGTTATACCCACTGTCCAGCTCCTCTATATTACTAGCACTGGGTACAGTATGTGTCCTGTATGTGTTATACCCACTGTCCAGCTCCTCTATATTACTAGCACTGGGTACAGTATGTGTCCTGTATGTGTTATACCCACTGTCCAGCTCCTCTATATTACTAGCACTGGGAGCAGTATGTGTCCTGTATGTGTTATACCCACTGTCCAGCTCCTCTATATTACTAGCACTGGGAGCAGTATGTGTCCTGTATGTGTTATACCCACTGTCCAGCTCCTCTATATTACTAGCACTGGGTACAGTATGTGTCCTGTATGTGTTATACCCACTGTCCAGCTCCTCTATATTACTAGCACTGGGAGCAGTATGTGTCCTGTATGTGTTATACCCACTGTCCAGCTCCTCTATATTACTAGCACTGGGTACAGTATGTGTCCTGTATGTGTTATACCCACTGTCCAGCTCCTCTATATTACTAGCACTGGGTACAGTATGTGTCCTGTATGTGTTATACCCACTGTCCAGCTCCTCTATATTACTAGCACTGGGTACAGTATGTGTCCTGTATGTGTTATACCCACTGTCCAGCTCCTCTATATTACTAGCACTGGGAGCAGTATGTGTCCTGTATGTGTTATACCCACTGTCCAGCTCCTCTATATTACTAGCACTGGGAGCAGTATGTGTCCTGTATGTGTTATACCCACTGTCCAGCTCCTCTATATTACTAGCACTGGGTACAGTATGTGTCCTGTATGTGTTATACCCACTGTCCAGCTCCTCTATATTACTAGCACTGGGAGCAGTATGTGTCCTGTATGTGTTATACCCACTGTCCAGCTCCTCTATATTACTAGCACTGGGTGCAGTATGTGTCCTGTATGTGTTACACCCACTGTCCAGCTCCTCTATATTACTAGCACTGGGAGCAGTATGTGTCCTGTATGTGTTATACCCACTGTCCAGCTCCTCTATATTACTAGCACTGGGAGCAGTATGTGCCCTGTATGTGTTACACCCACTGTCCAGCTCCTCTATATTACTAGCACTGGGGGCAGTATGTGTCCTGTATGTGTTACACCCACTGTCCAGCTCCTCTATATTACTAGCACTGGGTGCAGTATGTGTCCTGTATGTGTTATACCCACTGTCCAGCTCCTCTATATTACTAGCACTGGGAGCAGTATGTGTCCTGTATGTGTTATACCCACTGTCCAGCTCCTCTATATTACTAGCACTGGGAGCAGTATGTGTCCTGTATGTGTTATACCCACTGTCCAGCTCCTCTATATTACTAGCACTGGGTGCAGTATGTATCCTGTATGTGTTATACCCACTGTCCAGCTCCTCTATATTACTAGCACTGGGTGCAGTATGTGTCCTGTATGTGTTATATCCACTGTCCAGCTCCTCTATATTACTAGCACTGGGTGCAGTATGTGTCCTGTATGTGTTACACCCACTGTCCAGCTCCTCTATATTACTAGCACTGGGTGCAGTAAGTGTCCTGTATGTGTTATATCCACTGTCCAGCTCCTCTATATTACTAGCACTGGGTGCAGTATGTGTCCTGTATGTGTTATACCCACTGTCCAGCTCCTCTATATTACTAGCACTGGGAGCAGTATGTGTCCTGTATGTGTTATACCCACTGTCCAGCTCCTCTATATTACTAGCACTGGGAGCAGTATGTGCCCTGTATGTGTTACACCCACTGTCCAGCTCCTCTATATTACTAGCACTGGGTGCAGTATGTGTCCTGTATGTGTTACACCCACTGTCCAGCTCCTCTATATTACTAGCACTGGGAGCAGTATGTGTCCTGTATGTGTTATACCCACTGTCCAGCTCCTCCATATTACTAGCACTGGGAGCAGTATGTGTCCTGTATGTGTTACACCCACTGTCCAGCTCCTCTATATTACTAGCACTGGGAGCAGTATGTGTCCTGTATGTGTTACACCCACTGTCCAGCTCCTCTATATTACTAGCACTGGGAGCAGTATGTGCCCTGTATGTGTTACACCCACTGTCCAGCTCCTCTATATTACTAGCACTGGGAGCAGTATGTGTCCTGTATGTGTTACACCCACTGTCCAGCTCCTCTATATTACTAGCACTGGGTGCAGTATGTGTCCTGTATGTGTTATATCCACTGTCCAGCTCCTCTATATTACTAGCACTGGGTGCAGTATGTGTCCTGTATGTGTTATACCCACTGTCCAGCTCCTCTATATTACTAGCACTGGGTGCAGTATGTGTCCTGTATGTGTTATATCCACTGTCCAGCTCCTCTATATTACTAGCACTGGGTGCAGTATGTGTCCTGTATGTGTTATACCCACTGTCCAGCTCCTCTATATTACTAGCACTGGGAGCAGTATGTGTCCTGTATGTGTTATATCCACTGTCCAGCTCCTCTATATTACTAGCACTGGGTGCAGTATCTGTCCTGTATGTGTTATACACACTGTCCAGCTCCTCTATATTACTAGCACTGGGAGCAGTATGTGTCCTGTATGTGTTATATCCACTGTCCAGCTCCTCTATATTACTAGCACTGGGAGCAGTATCTGTCCTGTATGTGTTATACCCACTGTCCAGCTCCTCTATATTACTAGCACTGGGTACAGTATGTGTCCTGTATGTGTTATACCCACTGTCCAGCTCCTCTATATTACTAGCACTGGGTGCAGGATGTGTCCTGTATGTGTTATACCCACTGTCCAGCTCCTCTATATTACTAGCACTGGGAGCAGTATCTGTCCTGTATGTGTTATACACACTGTCCAGCTCCTCTATATTACTAGCACTGGGAGCAGTATGTGTCCTGTATGTGTTATATCCACTGTCCAGCTCCTCTATATTACTAGCACTGGGAGCAGTATGTGTCCTGTATGTGTTATACACACTGTCCAGCTCCTCTATATTACTAGCACTGGGAGCAGTATGTGTCCTGTATGTGTTATACCCACTGTCCAGCTCCTCTATATTACTAGCACTGGGAGCAGTATCTGTCCTGTATGTGTTATACACACTGTCCAGCTCCTCTATATTACTAGCACTGGGAGCAGTATCTGTCCTGTATGTGTTATACACACTGTCCAGCTCCTCTATATTACTAGCACTGGGAGCAGTATCTGTCCTGTATGTGTTATACCCACTGTCCAGCTCCTCTATATTACTAGCACTGGGAGCAGTATGTGTCCTGTATGTGTTATACCCACTGTCCAGCTCCTCTATATTACTAGCACTGGGGGCAGTATGTGTCCTGTATGTGTTATACCCACTGTCCAGCTCCTCTATATTACTAGCACTGGGTGCAGTATGTGTCCTGTATGTGTTACACCCACTGTCCAGCTCCTCTATATTACTAGCACTGGGTGCAGTATGTGTCCTGTATGTGTTATACCCACTGTCCAGCTCCTCTATATTACTAGCACTGGGAGCAGTATCTGTCCTGTATGTGTTATACCCACTGTCCAGCTCCTCTATATTACTAGCACTGGGGGCAGTATGTGTCCTGTATGTGTTATACCCACTGTCCAGCTCCTCTATATTACTAGCACTGGGTGCAGTATGTGTCCTGTATGTGTTACACCCACTGTCCAGCTCCTCTATATTACTAGCACTGGGTGCAGTATGTGTCCTGTATGTGTTATACCCACTGTCCAGCTCCTCTATATTACTAGCACTGGGTGCAGTATGTGCCCTGTATGTGTTATACCCACTGTCCGGCTCCTCTATATTACTAGCACTGGGTGCAGTATGTGCCCTGTATGTGTTATACCCACTGTGCAGCTCCTCTATATTACTAGCACTGGGAGCAGTATGTGTCCTGTATGTGTTATACCCACTGTCCAGCTCCTCTATATTACTAGCACTGGGTGCAGTATGTGCCCTGTATGTGTTATACCCACTGTGCAGCTCCTCTATATTACTAGCACTGGGAGCAGTATGTGTCCTGTATGTGTTATACCCACTGTCCAGCTCCTCTATATTACTAGCACTGGGTGCAGTATGTGCCCTGTATGTGTTATACCCACTGTGCAGCTCCTCTATATTACTAGCACTGGGTGCAGTATGTGCCCTGTATGTGTTATACCCACTGTCCGGCTCCTCTATATTACTAGCACTGGGTGCAGTATGTGCCCTGTATGTGTTATACCCACTGTCCAGCTCCTCTATATTACTAGCACTGGGAGCAGTATGTGTCCTGTATGTGTTATACCCACTGTCCAGCTCCTCTATATTACTAGCACTGGGTGCAGTATGTGCCCTGTATGTGTTATACCCACTGTGCAGCTCCTCTATATTACTAGCACTGGGTGCAGTATGTGCCCTGTATGTGTTATACCCACTGTCCGGCTCCTCTATATTACTAGCACTGGGTGCAGTATGTGCCCTGTATGTGTTATACCCACTGTCCGGCTCCTCTATATTACTAGCACTGGGTGCAGTATGTGCCCTGTATGTGTTATACCCACTGTCCAGCTCCTCTATATTACTAGCACTGGGGGCAGTATGTGTCCTGTATGTGTTATATCCACTGTCCAGCTCCTCTATATTACTAGCACTGGGAGCAGTATGTGTCCTGTATGTGTTATACCCACTGTCCAGCTCCTCTATATTACTAGCACTGGGAGCAGTATCTGTCCTGTATGTGTTATACCCACTGTCCAGCTCCTCTATATTACTAGCACTGGGAGCAGTATGTGTCCTGTATGTGTTATACCCACTGTGCAGCTCCTCTATATTACTAGCACTGGGAGCAGTATGTGTCCTGTATGTGTTATACCCACTGTCCAGCTCCTCTATATTACTAGCACTGGGTGCAGTATGTGCCCTGTATGTGTTATACCCACTGTGCAGCTCCTCTATATTACT
This sequence comes from Dendrobates tinctorius, assembly GCF_039654945.1. NCBI lineage: Eukaryota > Metazoa > Chordata > Amphibia > Anura > Dendrobatidae > Dendrobates > Dendrobates tinctorius. Next base: position 2,638,107 of record NW_027361906.1, read on the forward strand.
AGCACTGGGTGCAGTATGTGCCCTGTATGTGTTATACCCACTGTCCGGCTCCTCTATATTACTAGCACTGGGTGCAGTATGTGCCCTGTATGTGTTATACCCACTGTCCGGCTCCTCTATATTACTAGCACTGGGAGCAGTATGTGTCCTGTATGTGTTATACCCACTGTCCAGCTCCTCTATATTACTAGCACTGGGTGCAGTATGTGCCCTGTATGTGTTATACCCACTGTGCAGCTCCTCTATATTACTAGCACTGGGAGCAGTATGTGTCCTGTATGTGTTATATCCACTGTCCAGCTCCTCTATATTACTAGCACTGGGAGCAGTATGTGTCCTGTATGTGTTATACCCACTGTCCAGCTCCTCTATATTACTAGCACTGGGAGCAGTATCTGTCCTGTATGTGTTATACCCACTGTCCAGCTCCTCTATATTACTAGCACTGGGAGCAGTATCTGTCCTGTATGTGTTACACCCACTGTCCAGCTCCTCTATATTACTAGCACTGGGAGCAGTATGTGTCCTGTATGTGTTATACACACTGTCCAGCTCCTCTATATTACTAGCACTGGGAGCAGTATGTGTCCTGTATGTGTTACACCCACTGTCCAGCTCCTCTATATTACTAGCACTGGGAGCAGTATGTGTCCTGTATGTGTTACACCCACTGTCCAGCTCCTCTATATTACTAGCACTGGGGGCAGTATGTGTCCTGTATGTGTTATACCCACTGTCCAGCTCCTCTATATTACTAGCACTGGGTGCAGTATGTGTCCTGTATGTGTTACACCCACTGTCCAGCTCCTCTATATTACTAGCACTGGGTGCAGTATGTGTCCTGTATGTGTTATACCCACTGTCCAGCTCCTCTATATTACTAGCACTGGGGGCAGTATGTGTCCTGTATGTGTTATACCCACTGTCCAGCTCCTCTATATTACTAGCACTGGGTGCAGTATGTGTCCTGTATGTGTTACACCCACTGTCCAGCTCCTCTATATTACTAGCACTGGGGGCAGTATGTGTCCTGTATGTGTTATACCCACTGTCCAGCTCCTCTATATTACTAGCACTGGGTGCAGTATGTGTCCTGTATGTGTTACACCCACTGTCCAGCTCCTCTATATTACTAGCACTGGGAGCAGTATGTGTCCTGTATGTGTTATACCCACTGTCCAGCTCCTCTATATTACTAGCACTGGGGGCAGTATGTGTCCTGTATGTGTTATACCCACTGTCCAGCTCCTCTATATTACTAGCACTGGGTGCAGTATGTGTCCTGTATGTGTTACACCCACTGTCCAGCTCCTCTATATTACTAGCACTGGGTGCAGTATGTGTCCTGTATGTGTTATACCCACTGTCCAGCTCCTCTATATTACTAGCACTGGGAGCAGTATGTGTCCTGTATGTGTTACACCCACTGTCCAGCTCCTCTATATTACTAGCACTGGGGGCAGTATGTGTCCTGTATGTGTTATACCCACTGTCCAGCTCCTCTATATTACTAGCACTGGGTGCAGTATGTGTCCTGTATGTGTTACACCCACTGTCCAGCTCCTCTATATTACTAGCACTGGGTGCAGTATGTGTCCTGTATGTGTTACACCCACTGTCCAGCTCCTCTATATTACTAGCACTGGGTGCAGTATGTGTCCTGTATGTGTTATACCCACTGTCCAGCTCCTCTATATTACTAGCACTGGGTGCAGTATGTATCCTGTATGTGTTATACCCACTGTCCAGCTCCTCTATATTACTAGCACTGGGTGCAGTATCTGTCCTGTATGTGTTATATCCACTGTGCAGCTCCTCTATATTACTAGCACTGGGTGCAGTATGTGTCCTGTATGTGTTACACCCACTGTGCAGCTCCTCTATATTACTAGCACTGGGTGCAGTATGTGTCCTGTATGTGTTATACCCACTGTCCAGCTCCTCTATATTACTAGCACTGGGAGCAGTATGTGTCCTGTATGTGTTATACCCACTGTCCAGCTCCTCTATATTACTAGCACTGGGTGCAGTATGTATCCTGTATGTGTTATACCCTCTGTCCAGCTCCTCTATATTACTAGCACTGGGTGCAGTATCTGTCCTGTATGTGTTATACCCACTGTCCAGCTCCTCTATATTACTAGCACTGGGTGCAGTATGTGTCCTGTATGTGTTATACCCACTGTCCAGCTCCTCTATATTACTAGCACTGGGTGCAGTATGTATCCTGTATGTGTTGTACCCACTGTCCAGCTCCTCTATATTACTAGCACTGGGGGCAGTATGTGTCCTGTATGTGTTATACCCACTGTCCAGCTCCTCTATATTACTAGCACTGGGTGCAGTATGTATCCTGTATGTGTTATACCCACTGTCCAGCTCCTCTATATTACTAGCACTGGGAGCAGTATGTGTCCTGTATGTGTTATACCCACTGTCCAGCTCCTCTATATTACTAGCACTGGGTGCAGTATGTATCCTGTATGTGTTATACCCTCTGTCCAGCTCCTCTATATTACTAGCACTGGGAGCAGTATGTGTCCTGTATGTGTTATACCCACTGTCCAGCTCCTCTATATTACTAGCACTGGGTGCAGTATGTGTCCTGTATGTGTTATACCCACTGTCCAGCTCCTCTATATTACTAGCACTGGGAGCAGTATGTGTCCTGTATGTGTTATACCCACTGTCCAGCTCCTCTATATTACTAGCACTGGGTGCAGTATGTATCCTGTATGTGTTATACCCACTGTCTAGCTCCTCTATATTACTAGCACTGGGAGCAGTATGTGTCCTGTATGTGTTATACCCACTGTCCAGCTCCTCTATATTACTAGCACTGGGTGCAGTATGTGTCCTGTATGTGTTATACCCACTGTCCAGCTCCTCTATATTACTAGCACTGGGTGCAGTATGTGTCCTGTATGTGTTATACCCACTGTCCAGCTCCTCTATATTACTAGCACTGGGAGCAGTATGTGTCCTGTATGTGTTATACCCACTGTCCAGCTCCTCTATATTACTAGCACTGGGAGCAGTATGTGTCCTGTATGTGTTATACCCACTGTCCAGCTCCTCTATATTACTAGCACTGGGAGCAGTATGTGTCCTGTATGTGTTACACCCACTGTCCAGCTCCTCTATATTACTAGCACTGGGAGCAGTATGTGTCCTGTATGTGTTATACCCACTGTCCAGCTCCTCTATATTACTAGCACTGGGTGCAGTATGTATCCTGTATGTGTTATACCCTCTGTCCAGCTCCTCTATATTACTAGCACTGGGTGCAGTATCTGTCCTGTATGTGTTATATCCACTGTCCAGCTCCTCTATATTACTAGCACTGTGTGCAGTATGTATCCTGTATGTGTTATACCCTCTGTCCAGCTCCTCTATATTACTAGCACTGGGGGCAGTATGTGTCCTGTATGTGTTATACCCACTGTCCAGCTCCTCTATATTACTAGCACTGGGTGCAGTATGTATCCTGTATGTGTTATACCCACTGTCCAGCTCCTCTATATTACTAGCACTGGGTCCAGTATGTGTCCTGTATGTGTTACACCCACTGTCCAGCTCCTCTATATTACTAGCACTGGGAGCAGTATGTGTCCTGTATGTGTTATGTCCACTGTCCAGCTCCTCTATATTACTAGCACTGGGAGCAGTATGTGTCCTGTATGTGTTATACCCACTGTGCAGCTCCTCTATATTACTAGCACTGGGTGCAGTATGTGTCCTGTATGTGTTATACCCACTGTCCAGCTCCTCTATATTACTAGCACTGGGTGCAGTATGTGTCCTGTATGTGTTATGTCCACTGTCCAGCTCCTCTATATTACTAGCACTGGGAGCAGTATGTGTCCTGTATGTGTTATGTCCACTGTCCAGCTCCTCTATATTACTAGCACTGGGTGCAGTATGTGTCCTGTATGTGTTATACCCACTGTCCAGCTCCTCTATATTACTAGCACTGGGTGCAGTATGTGTCCTGTATGTGTTATGTCCACTGTCCAGCTCCTCTATATTACTAGCACTGGGTGCAGTATGTGTCCTGTATGTGTTATATCCACTGTCCAGCTCCTCTATATTACTAGCACTGGGAGCAGTATGTGTCCTGTATGTGTTATACCCACTGTCCAGCTCCTCTATATTACTAGCACTGGGTGCAGTATGTGTCCTGTATGTGTTATATCCACTGTCCAGCTCCTCTATATTACTAGCACTGGGAGCAGTATGTGTCCTGTATGTGTTATACCCACTGTCCAGCTCCTCTATATTACTAGCACTGGGTGCAGTATGTGTCCTGTATGTGTTATATCCACTGTCCAGCTCCTCTATATTACTAGCACTGGGAGCAGTATGTGTCCTGTATGTGTTATACCCACTGTCCAGCTCCTCTATATTACTAGCACTGGGTGCAGTATGTGTCCTGTATGTGTTATACCCACTGTCCAGCTCCTCTATATTACTAGCACTGGGTGCAGTATCTGTCCTGTATGTGTTATATCCACTGTGCAGCTCCTCTATATTACTAGCACTGGGTGCAGTATGTGTCCTGTATGTGTTATACCCACTGTCCAGCTCCTCTATATTACTAGCACTGGGTGCAGTATGTGTCCTGTATGTGTTATACCCACTGTCCAGCTCCTCTATATTACTAGCACTGGGAGCAGTATGTGTCCTGTATGTGTTATGTCCACTGTCCAGCTCCTCTATATTACTAGCACTGGGAGCAGTATGTGTCCTGTATGTGTTATACCCACTGTGCAGCTCCTCTATATTACTAGCACTGGGTGCAGTATGTGTCCTGTATGTGTTATACCCACTGTCCAGCTCCTCTATATTACTAGCACTGGGTGCAGTATGTGTCCTGTATGTGTTATGTCCACTGTCCAGCTCCTCTATATTACTAGCACTGGGAGCAGTATGTGTCCTGTATGTGTTATGTCCACTGTCCAGCTCCTCTATATTACTAGCACTGGGTGCAGTATGTGTCCTGTATGTGTTATACCCACTGTCCAGCTCCTCTATATTACTAGCACTGGGTGCAGTATGTGTCCTGTATGTGTTATGTCCACTGTCCAGCTCCTCTATATTACTAGCACTGGGTGCAGTATGTGTCCTGTATGTGTTATATCCACTGTCCAGCTCCTCTATATTACTAGCACTGGGAGCAGTATGTGTCCTGTATGTGTTATACCCACTGTCCAGCTCCTCTATATTACTAGCACTGGGTGCAGTATGTGTCCTGTATGTGTTATATCCACTGTCCAGCTCCTCTATATTACTAGCACTGGGAGCAGTATGTGTCCTGTATGTGTTATACCCACTGTCCAGCTCCTCTATATTACTAGCACTGGGTGCAGTATGTGTCCTGTATGTGTTATATCCACTGTCCAGCTCCTCTATATTACTAGCACTGGGAGCAGTATGTGTCCTGTATGTGTTATACCCACTGTCCAGCTCCTCTATATTACTAGCACTGGGTGCAGTATGTGTCCTGTATGTGTTATACCCACTGTCCAGCTCCTCTATATTACTAGCACTGGGTGCAGTATCTGTCCTGTATGTGTTATATCCACTGTCCAGCTCCTCTATATTACTAGCACTGGGTGCAGTATGTGTCCTGTATGTGTTATATCCACTGTGCAGCTCCTCTATATTACTAGCACTGGGTGCAGTATGTGTCCTGTATGTGTTATACCCACTGTCCAGCTCCTCTATATTACTAGCACTGGGTGCAGTATGTGTCCTGTATGTGTTATACCCACTGTCCAGCTCCTCTATATTACTAGCACTGGGAGCAGTATGTGTCCTGTATGTGTTACACCCACTGTGCAGCTCCTCTATATTACTAGCACTGGGTGCAGTATGTGTCCTGTATGTGTTATACCCACTGTCCAGCTCCTCTATATTACTAGCACTGGGAGCAGTATGTGTCCTGTATGTGTTACACCCACTGTCCAGCTCCTCTATATTACTAGCACTGTGTGCAGTATGTATCCTGTATGTGTTATACCCTCTGTCCAGCTCCTCTATATTACTAGCACTGGGGGCAGTATGTGTCCTGTATGTGTTATACCCACTGTCCAGCTCCTCTATATTACTAGCACTGGGTGCAGTATGTATCCTGTATGTGTTATACCCACTGTCCAGCTCCTCTATATTACTAGCACTGGGTCCAGTATGTGTCCTGTATGTGTTACACCCACTGTCCAGCTCCTCTATATTACTAGCACTGGGAGCAGTATGTGTCCTGTATGTGTTATGTCCACTGTCCAGCTCCTCTATATTACTAGCACTGGGTGCAGTATGTATCCTGTATGTGTTATACCCACTGTCCAGCTCCTCTATATTACTAGCACTGGGTCCAGTATGTGTCCTGTATGTGTTACACCCACTGTCCAGCTCCTCTATATTACTAGCACTGGGTCCAGTATGTGTCCTGTATGTGTTATACCCACTGTCCAGCTCCTCTATATTACTAGCACTGGGTGCAGTATGTATCCTGTATGTGTTATACCCACTGTCCAGCTCCTCTATATTACTAGCACTGGGTCCAGTATGTGTCCTGTATGTGTTATACCCACTGTCCAGCTCCTCTATATTACTAGCACTGGGAGCAGTATGTGTCCTGTATGTGTTATACCCACTGTGCAGCTCCTCTATATTACTAGCACTGGGTGCAGTATGTGTCCTGTATGTGTTATACCCACTGTCCAGCTCCTCTATATTACTAGCACTGGGTGCAGTATGTGTCCTGTATGTGTTATGTCCACTGTCCAGCTCCTCTATATTACTAGCACTGGGAGCAGTATGTGTCCTGTATGTGTTATGTCCACTGTCCAGCTCCTCTATATTACTAGCACTGGGTGCAGTATGTGTCCTGTATGTGTTATACCCACTGTCCAGCTCCTCTATATTACTAGCACTGGGTGCAGTATGTGTCCTGTATGTGTTATGTCCACTGTCCAGCTCCTCTATATTACTAGCACTGGGTGCAGTATGTGTCCTGTATGTGTTATATCCACTGTCCAGCTCCTCTATATTACTAGCACTGGGAGCAGTATGTGTCCTGTATGTGTTATACCCACTGTCCAGCTCCTCTATATTACTAGCACTGGGTGCAGTATGTGTCCTGTATGTGTTATATCCACTGTCCAGCTCCTCTATATTACTAGCACTGGGAGCAGTATGTGTCCTGTATGTGTTATACCCACTGTCCAGCTCCTCTATATTACTAGCACTGGGTGCAGTATGTGTCCTGTATGTGTTATATCCACTGTCCAGCTCCTCTATATTACTAGCACTGGGAGCAGTATGTGTCCTGTATGTGTTATACCCACTGTCCAGCTCCTCTATATTACTAGCACTGGGTGCAGTATGTGTCCTGTATGTGTTATACCCACTGTCCAGCTCCTCTATATTACTAGCACTGGGTGCAGTATGTGTCCTGTATGTGTTATACCCACTGTCCAGCTCCTCTATATTACTAGCACTGGGTGCAGTATCTGTCCTGTATGTGTTATATCCACTGTGCAGCTCCTCTATATTACTAGCACTGGGTGCAGTATGTGTCCTGTATGTGTTATACCCACTGTCCAGCTCCTCTATATTACTAGCACTGGGTGCAGTATGTGTCCTGTATGTGTTATACCCACTGTCCAGCTCCTCTATATTACTAGCACTGGGTGCAGTATGTGTCCTGTATGTGTTACACCCACTGTGCAGCTCCTCTATATTACTAGCACTGGGAGCAGTATGTGTCCTGTATGTGTTATACCCACTGTCCAGCTCCTCTATATTACTAGCACTGGGTGCAGTATGTGTCCTGTATGTGTTATATCCACTGTCCAGCTCCTCTATATTACTAGCACTGGGTGCAGTATGTGTCCTGTATGTGTTATACCCACTGTCCAGCTCCTCTATATTACTAGCACTGGGTGCAGTATGTGTCCTGTATGTGTTATATCCACTGTCCAGCTCCTCTATATTACTAGCACTGGGTGCAGTATGTGTCCTGTATGTGTTATACCCACTGTCCAGCTCCTCTATATTACTAGCACTGGGGGCAGTATGTGTCCTGTATGTGTTATACCCACTGTCCAGCTCCTCTATATTACTAGCACTGGGGGCAGTATGTGTCCTGTATGTGTTATACCCACTGTCCAGCTCCTCTATATTACTAGCACTGGGGGCAGTATGTGTCCTGTATGTGTTATACCCACTGTCCAGCTCCTCTATATTACTAGCACTGGGTGCAGTATGTGTCCTGTATGTGTTATACCCACTGTCCAGCTCCTCTATATTACTAGCACTGGGAGCAGTATGTGTCCTGTATGTGTTATACCCACTGTCCAGCTTCTCTATATTACTAGCACTGGGTGCAGTATGTGTCCTGTATGTGTTATACCCACTGTCCAGCTCCTCTATATTACTAGTACTGGGAGCAGTATGTGTCCTGTATGTGTTATACCCACTGTCCAGCTCCTCTATATTACTAGCACTGGGTGCAGTATGTGTCCTGTATGTGTTATATCCACTGTGCAGCTCCTCTATATTACTAGCACTGCGAGCAGTATGTGTCCTGTATGTGTTATATCCACTGTCCAGCTCCTCTATATTACTAGCACTGGGTGCAGTATGTGTCCTGTATGTGTTATACCCACTGTCCAGCTCCTCTATATTACTAGCACTGGGTGCAGTATGTGTCCTGTATGTGTTATACCCACTGTCCAGCTCCTCTATATTACTAGCACTGGGTGCAGTATGTGTCCTGTATGTGTTATACCCACTGTCCAGCTCCTCTATATTACTAGCACTGGGTGCAGTATGTGTCCTGTATGTGTTACACCCACTGTCCAGCTCCTCTATATTACTAGCACTGGGTGCAGTATGTGTCCTGTATGTGTTATATCCACTGTCCAGCTCCTCTATATTACTAGCACTGGGTGCAGTATGTGTCCTGTATGTGTTATACCCACTGTCCAGCTCCTCTATATTACTAGCACTGGGTGCAGTATCTGTCCTGTATGTGTTATATCCACTGTGCAGCTCCTCTATATTACTAGCACTGGGTGCAGTATGTGCCCTGTATGTGTTATACCCACTGTCCAGCTCCTCTATATTACTAGCACTGGGTGCAGTATGTGTCCTGTATGTGTTATATCCACTGTCCAGCTCCTCTATATTACTAGCACTGGGTGCAGTATGTGTCCTGTATGTGTTATACCCACTGTCCAGCTCCTCTATATTACTAGCACTGGGTGCAGTATGTGTCCTGTATGTGTTATATCCACTGTGCAGCTCCTCTATATTACTAGCACTGGGTGCAGTATGTGTCCTGTATGTGTTATACCCACTGTCCAGCTCCTCTATATTACTAGCACTGGGTGCAGTATGTGTCCTGTATGTGTTACACCCACTGTCCAGCTCCTCTATATTACTAGCACTGGGTGCAGTATGTGTCCTGTATGTGTTATACCCACTGTCCAGCTCCTCTATATTACTAGCACTGGGTGCAGTATGTATCCTGTATGTGTTATACCCACTGTCCAGCTCCTCTATATTACTAGCACTGGGAGCAGTATGTGTCCTGTATGTGTTATACCCACTGTCCAGCTCCTCTATATTACTAGCACTGGGAGCAGTATGTGTCCTGTATGTGTTATACCCACTGTCCAGCTCCTGTATATTACTAGCACTGGGTGCAGTATGTGTCCTGTATGTGTTATACCCACTGTGCAGCTCCTCTATATTACTAGCACTGGGAGCAGTATGTGTCCTGTATGTGTTATACCCACTGTCCAGCTCCTGTATATTACTAGCACTGGGTGCAGTATGTGTCCTGTATGTGTTATACCCACTGTGCAGCTCCTCTATATTACTAGCACTGGGAGCAGTATGTGTCCTGTATGTGTTATACCCACTGTCCAGCTCCTCTATATTACTAGCACTGGGAGCAGTATGTGTCCTGTATGTGTTATACCCACTGTCCAGCTCCTGTATATTACTAGCACTGGGTGCAGTATCTGTCCTGTATGTGTTATATCCACTGTGCAGCTCCTCTATATTACTAGCACTGGGTGCAGTATGTGTCCTGTATGTGTTACACCCACTGTCCAGCTCCTCTATATTACTAGCACTGGGTGCAGTATGTGTCCTGTATGTGTTATACCCACTGTCCAGCTCCTCTATATTACTAGCACTGGGTGCAGTATGTGTCCTGTATGTGTTATACCCACTGTCCAGCTCCTCTATATTACTAGCACTGGGTGCAGTATGTATCCTGTATGTGTTATACCCACTGTCCAGCTCCTCTATATTACTAGCACTGGGTGCAGTATGTGTCCTGTATGTGTTATACCCACTGTCCAGCTCCTCTATATTACTAGCACTGGGTGCAGTATGTGTCCTGTATGTGTTATACCCACTGTCCAGCTCCTCTATATTACTAGCACTGGGTGCAGTATGTATCCTGTATGTGTTATACCCACTGTCCAGCTCCTCTATATTACTAGCACTGGGTGCAGTATGTGTCCTGTATGTGTTATACCCACTGTCCAGCTCCTCTATATTCTTAGCACTGGGTGCAGTATGTGTCCTGTATGTGTTACACCCACTGTCCAGCTCCTCTATATTACTAGCACTGGGTGCAGTATGTGTCCTGTATGTGTTACACCCACTGTCCAGCTCCTCTATATTACTAGCACTGGGTGCAGTATGTGTCCTGTATGTGTTATACCCACTGTCCAGCTCCTCTATATTACTAGCACTGGGTGCAGTATGTATCCTGTATGTGTTATACCCACTGTCCAGCTCCTCTATATTACTAGCACTGGGTGCAGTATGTGTCCTGTATGTGTTACACCCACTGTCCAGCTCCTCTATATTACTAGCACTGGGTGCAGTATGTGTCCTGTATGTGTTATACCCACTGTCCAGCTCCTCTATATTACTAGCACTGGGTGCAGTATGTATCCTGTATGTGTTATACCCACTGTCCAGCTCCTCTATATTCTTAGCACTGGGTGCAGTATGTGTCCTGTATGTGTTACACCCACTGTCCAGCTCCTCTATATTACTAGCACTGGGTGCAGTATGTGTCCTGTATGTGTTACACCCACTGTCCAGCTCCTCTATATTACTAGCACTGGGTGCAGTATGTGTCCTGTATGTGTTATACCCACTGTCCAGCTCCTCTATATTACTAGCACTGGGTGCAGTATGTATCCTGTATGTGTTATACCCACTGTCCAGCTCCTCTATATTACTAGCACTGGGTGCCGTATGTGTCCTGTATGTGTTATACCCACTGTCCAGCTCCTCTATATTACTAGCACTGGGTGCAGTATGTGTCCTGTATGTGTTACACCCACTGTCCAGCTCCTCTATATTACTAGCACTGGGTGCAGTATGTGTCCTGTATGTGTTATACCCACTGTCCAGCTCCTCTATATTACTAGCACTGGGTGCAGTATGTGTCCTGTATGTGTTATACCCACTGTCCAGCTTCTCTATATTACTAGCACTGGGAGCAGTATGTGTCCTGTATGTGTTACACCCACTGTCCAGCTCCTCTATATTACTAGCACTGGGTGCAGTATGTGCCCTGTATGTGTTATACCCACTGTCCAGCTCCTCTATATTACTAGCACTGGGTGCAGTATCTGTCCTGTATGTGTTATACCCACTGTCCAGCTCCTCTATATTACTAGCACTGGGTGCAGTATGTGCCCTGTATGTGTTATACCCACTGTCCAGCTCCTCTATATTACTAGCACTGGGTGCAGTATGTGCCCTGTATGTGTTACACCCACTGTCCAGCTCCTCTATATTACTAGCAATGGGAGCAGTATGTGTCCTGTATGTGTTATACCCACTGTCCAGCTTCTCTATATTACTAGCACTGGGAGCAGTATGTGTCCTGTATGTGTTACACCCACTGTCCAGCTCCTCTATATTACTAGCACTGGGTGCAGTATGTGCCCTGTATGTGTTACACCCACTGTCCAGCTCCTCTATATTACTAGCACTGGGTGCAGTATCTGTCCTGTATGTGTTACACCCACTGTCCAGCTCCTCTATATTACTAGCACTGGGTGCAGTATGTGCCCTGTATGTGTTACACCCACTGTCCAGCTCCTCTATATTACTAGCAATGGGAGCAGTATGTGTCCTGTATGTGTTATACCCACTGTCCAGCTTCTCTATATTACTAGCACTGGGAGCAGTATGTGTCCTGTATGTGTTATACCCACTGTCCAGCTCCTCTATATTACTAGCACTGGGTGCAGTATGTGCCCTGTATGTGTTACACCCACTGTCCAGCTCCTCTATATTACTAGCACTGGGTGCAGTATCTGTCCTGTATGTGTTACACCCACTGTCCAGCTCCTCTATATTACTAGCACTGGGTGCAGTATGTGCCCTGTATGTGTTACACCCACTGTCCAGCTTCTCTATATTACTAGCACTGGGAGCAGTATGTGTCCTGTATGTGTTACACCCACTGTCCAGCTCCTCTATATTACTAGCACTGGGTGCAGTATGTGCCCTGTATGTGTTATACCCACTGTCCAGCTCCTCTATATTACTAGCACTGGGTGCAGTATGTGTCCTGTATGTGTTACACCCACTGTCCAGCTCCTCTATATTACTAGCAATGGGAGCAGTATCTGTCCTGTATGTGTTATACCCACTGTCCAGCTCCTCTATATTACTAGCACTGGGTGCAGTATGTGCCCTGTATGTGTTATACCCACTGTCCAGCTCCTCTATATTACTAGCACTGGGTGCAGTATGTGTCCTGTATGTGTTACACCCACTGTCCAGCTCCTCTATATTACTAGCACTGGGAGCAGTATCTGTCCTGTATGTGTTACACCCACTGTGCAGCTCCTCTATATTACTAGCACTGGGTGCAGTATCTGTCCTGTATGTGTTACACCCACTGTCCAGCTCCTCTATATTACTAGCACTGGGTGCAGTATCTGTCCTGTATGTGTTACACCCACTGTGCAGCTCCTCTATATTACTAGCACTGGGTGCAGTATGTGTCCTGTATGTGTTACACCCACTGTCCAGCTCCTCTATATTACTAGCACTGGGTGCAGTATGTGCCCTGTATGTGTTACACCCACTGTCCAGCTCCTCTATATTACTAGCACTGGGAGCAGTATCTGTCCTGTATGTGTTACACCCACTGTGCAGCTCCTCTATATTACTAGCACTGGGTGCAGTATCTGTCCTGTATGTGTTACACCCACTGTCCAGCTCCTCTATATTACTAGCACTGGGTGCAGTATCTGTCCTGTATGTGTTACACCCACTGTGCAGCTCCTCTATATTACTAGCACTGGGTGCAGTATGTGTCCTGTATGTGTTACACCCACTGTCCAGCTCCTCTATATTACTAGCACTGGGTGCAGTATGTGTCCTGTATGTGTTATACCCACTGTCCAGCTCCTCTATATTACTAGCACTGGGTGCAGTATGTGTCCTGTATGTGTTACACCCACTGTCCAGCTCCTCTATATTACTAGCACTGGGTGCAGTATGTGCCCTGTATGTGTTACACCCACTGTCCAGCTCCTCTATATTACTAGCACTGGGAGCAGTATCTGTCCTGTATGTGTTACACCCACTGTGCAGCTCCTCTATATTACTAGCACTGGGTGCAGTATGTGTCCTGTATGTGTTACACCCACTGTCCAGCTCCTCTATATTACTAGCACTGGGTGCAGTATGTGTCCTGTATGTGTTACACCCACTGTCCAGCTCCTCTATATTACTAGCACTGGGTGCAGTATGTGTCCTGTATGTGTTATACCCACTGTCCAGCTCCTCTATATTACTAGCACTGGGTGCAGTATGTGTCCTGTATGTGTTACACCCACTGTCCAGCTCCTCTGTATTACTAGCACTGGGGGCAGTATGTGTCCTGTATGTGTTACACCCACTGTCAAGCTCCTCTGTATTACTAGCACTGGGTGCAGTATGTGTCCTGTATGTGTTACACCCACTGTCCAGCTCCTCTATATTACTAGCACTGGGTGCAGTATGTGTCCTGTATGTGTTACACCCACTGTCCAGCTCCTCTGTATTACTAGCACTGGGTGCAGTATGTGTCCTGTATGTGTTACACCCACTGTCAAGCTCCTCTGTATTACTAGCACTGGGTGCAGTATGTGTCCTGTATGTGTTACACCCACTGTCCAGCTCCTCTATATTACTAGCACTGGGTGCAGTATGTGCCCTGTATGTGTTACACCCACTGTCCAGCTCCTCTATATTACTAGCACTGGGAGCAGTATCTGTCCTGTATGTGTTACACCCACTGTGCAGCTCCTCTATATTACTAGCACTGGGTGCAGTATGTGTCCTGTATGTGTTACACCCACTGTCCAGCTCCTCTATATTACTAGCACTGGGTGCAGTATGTGTCCTGTATGTGTTACACCCACTGTCCAGCTCCTCTATATTACTAGCACTGGGTGCAGTATGTGTCCTGTATGTGTTATACCCACTGTCCAGCTCCTCTATATTACTAGCACTGGGTGCAGTATGTGTCCTGTATGTGTTACACCCACTGTCCAGCTCCTCTGTATTACTAGCACTGGGGGCAGTATGTGTCCTGTATGTGTTACACCCACTGTCCAGCTCCTCTGTATTACTAGCACTGGGGGCAGTATGTGTCCTGTATGTGTTACACCCACTGTCCAGCTCCTCTGTATTACTAGCACTGGGGGCAGTATGTGTCCTGTATGTGTTATACCCACTGTCCAGCTCCTCTATATTACTAGCACTGGGTGCAGTATGTGTCCTGTATGTGTTACACCCACTGTCCAGCTCCTCTGTATTACTAGCACTGGGGGCAGTATGTGTCCTGTATGTGTTACACCCACTGTCAAGCTCCTCTGTATTACTAGCACTGGGTGCAGTATGTGTCCTGTATGTGTTACACCCACTGTCCAGCTCCTCTATATTACTAGCACTGGGTGCAGTATGTGTCCTGTATGTGTTACACCCACTGTCCAGCTCCTCTGTATTACTAGCACTGGGTGCAGTATGTGTCCTGTATGTGTTACACCCACTGTCAAGCTCCTCTGTATTACTAGCACTGGGTGCAGTATGTGTCCTGTATGTGTTACACCCACTGTCCAGCTCCTCTATATTACTAGCACTGGGTGCAGTATGTGTCCTGTATGTGTTACACCCACTGTCAAGCTCCTCTGTATTACTAGCACTGGGGGCAGTATGTGTCCTGTATGTGTTACACCCACTGTCCAGCTCCTCTATATTACTAGCACTGGGTGCAGTATGTGTCCTGTATGTGTTACACCCACTGTCCAGCTCCTCTGTATTACTAGCACTGGGTGCAGTATGTGTCCTGTATGTGTTACACCCACTGTCAAGCTCCTCTGTATTACTAGCACTGGGGGCAGTATGTGTCCTGTATGTGTTACACCCACTGTCCAGCTCCTCTATATTACTAGCACTGGGTGCAGTATGTGTCCTGTATGTGTTACACCCACTGTCCAGCTCCTCTGTATTACTAGCACTGGGTGCAGTATGTGTCCTGTATGTGTTACACCCACTGTCAAGCTCCTCTGTATTACTAGCACTGGGTGCAGTATCTGTCCTGTATGTGTTATACCCACTGTCCAGCTCCTCTATATTACTAGCACTGGGTGCAGTATGTGTCCTGTATGTGTTATACCCACTGTCCAGCTCCTCTGTATTACTAGCACTGGGGGCAGTATGTGTCCTGTATGTGTTACACCCACTGTCCAGCTCCTCTATATTACTAGCACTGGGTGCAGTATGTGTCCTGTATGTGTTACACCCACTGTCCAGCTCCTCTGTATTACTAGCACTGGGGGCAGTATGTGTCCTGTATGTGTTACACCCACTGTCAAGCTCCTCTGTATTACTAGCACTGGGTGCAGTATGTGTCCTGTATGTGTTACACCCACTGTCCAGCTCCTCTATATTACTAGCACTGGGTGCAGTATGTGTCCTGTATGTGTTACACCCACTGTCCAGCTCCTCTGTATTACTAGCACTGGGTGCAGTATGTGTCCTGTATGTGTTACACCCACTGTCAAGCTCCTCTGTATTACTAGCACTGGGTGCAGTATGTGTCCTGTATGTGTTACACCCACTGTCCAGCTCCTCTATATTACTAGCACTGGGTGCAGTATGTGTCCTGTATGTGTTACACCCACTGTCCAGCTCCTCTGTATTACTAGCACTGGGTGCAGTATGTGTCCTGTATGTGTTACACCCACTGTCAAGCTCCTCTGTATTACTAGCACTGGGGGCAGTATGTGTCCTGTATGTGTTACACCCACTGTCCAGCTCCTCTATATTACTAGCACTGGGTGCAGTATGTGTCCTGTATGTGTTACACCCACTGTCCAGCTCCTCTGTATTACTAGCACTGGGTGCAGTATGTGTCCTGTATGTGTTACACCCACTGTCAAGCTCCTCTGTATTACTAGCACTGGGGGCAGTATGTGTCCTGTATGTGTTACACCCACTGTCCAGCTCCTCTATATTACTAGCACTGGGTGCAGTATGTGTCCTGTATGTGTTACACCCACTGTCCAGCTCCTCTGTATTACTAGCACTGGGTGCAGTATGTGTCCTGTATGTGTTACACCCACTGTGCAGCTCCTCTGTATTACTAGCACTGGGTGCAGTATCTGTCCTGTATGTGTTATACCCACTGTCCAGCTCCTCTATATTACTAGCACTGGGTGCAGTATGTGTCCTGTATGTGTTATACCCACTGTCCAGCTCCTCTGTATTACTAGCACTGGGGGCAGTATGTGTCCTGTATGTGTTACACCCACTGTCCAGCTCCTCTATATTACTAGCACTGGGTGCAGTATGTGTCCTGTATGTGTTACACCCACTGTCCAGCTCCTCTGTATTACTAGCACTGGGTGCAGTATGTGTCCTGTATGTGTTACACCCACTGTCCAGCTCCTCTATATTACTAGCACTGGGTGCAGTATGTGTCCTGTATGTGTTACACCCACTGTCAAGCTCCTCTGTATTACTAGCACTGGGGGCAGTATGTGTCCTGTATGTGTTACACCCACTGTCCAGCTCCTCTATATTACTAGCACTGGGAGCAGTATGTGTCCTGTATGTGTTACACCCACTGTCCAGCTCCTCTGTATTACTAGCACTGGGGGCAGTATGTGTCCTGTATGTGTTACACCCACTGTCCAGCTCCTCTATATTACTAGCACTGGGGGCAGTATGTGTCCTGTATGTGTTACACCCACTGTCCAGCTCCTCTATATTACTAGCACTGGGTGCAGTATGTGTCCTGTATGTGTTACACCCACTGTCCAGCTCCTCTATATTACTAGCACTGGGTGCAGTATGTGTCCTGTATGTGTTACACCCACTGTCCAGCTCCTCTGTATTACTAGCACTGGGTGCAGTATGTATCCTGTATGTGTTACACCCACTGTCAAGCTCCTCTGTATTACTAGCACTGGGGGCAGTTTGGGCCCTTTCTGTCCTTTCTCTGCACACTTGTGCCTGTATGAATGGAGAATATTCAGCTGAGGAGGTGACAGTAGCTGCTGTCTGACTTTTATGATTTGCCAGGAGACATTTCATAAAGTGGCTCTTGCTTTATTGCTCCTTGTCCACAGCCTGAAAAGACATTTCCCTCCTCTGCTCTCCGCACACAGGAGGGGGCTCAGCACCAGGCATTGGGGGGCTGCTGCTGCTACATTTATGGATCACATTATAGTTAGGATTTTTTTATCTTTTTACTGCAAAACTTAATTGTAGTGTAAATAAAGAAAACATCTGCCCTACAAAATCCTAATTTACTCTAAGAGACAATGATCCTAACAGTCTATATGGCATAGGATTCCTAATGTATTCATTGTATTATTATACTATTGTGCTTATTATATTATTATTATATAATAATGATAATAGCTAAACATGATGGATAAGAAGTAGAAAATTGTGATGATTATTATTGCATTTCAGGTTTACGGTTTAGTCAATACTTTTTATGAGGTTTGCGTCCCTTTTATTATTAGTTTGCCATCAACGCAATAAACATGTGTGTGTATATATATATTTATATTTATATAGTTGATGTTATTATTGAAAAGTATTAGGAAACTAGTCTAATACAATTTTGCATAAATCTTATTAATGACTATAATATTTTATATTTTGCTAAGACTTGTATTTCTGCCCCAAAATGCAATAAAAATGTGTTATGATGCTATAGTATTGTTGTTGCTATTATTATTATTATTATTATTATTATTATTATTATTGTCTGTTTCGTGTTTAATAGAGACAATTATGTAAATTCTCTGTCCACCTCTTCTTGATCTCCCCTTCCCAGTGCACCTTAGTAGCATTCCTCTCGATGTGCTGTAGAACTACAAGTACCAGAATTTTCAGAGAAACTTCAAGCTTGCGCCACTTCTTTGGAAAGTGTATCTGTCACAGTCCTCTGCCTCCCTGTGAGCGTTATGTTGGATTCCTCCTTTATAGCGCGATTATCTCTGCGTTTAATATTAATATTCAGCAATCAGCCCCAAACCAAGAACCCTGCCTGCTGCCATCAGTGTGGGCTCCTGGAAAGAGGATAGTTTCCATCATTCTAATCTTTCTTTCTTTCTTTCATCTATCTATCTACCCATCCTTATATCTATCTTTATATCTATCCATTCTTCTGTCTATCTATTATCTAGCTATCTCATTTCTATTTATTTATCCATTTATCTTTATATGGGGATGGATGAATAGATATTCTATCCATCGCCCATATATATATATAGATATATATATATATATATATATATATATATATATATATATATATCTATATACTATCTTTCTATCTATCTCTCATCTATCTATCTATTTACTATCCATCTATTATCTATCTATCTATTATCTATCTATTTATTATCTATTATCTATCTATCTATTTATTATCCATCTATTAACTATCTATTATCTATCTATCTATTATCTATCCATCATCTATCTATTATATATCTATTATCTATCTATTTATTATCCATCTATTATCTATCTATTTATCTATATATTATCTATCTATCTGTTATCTATCATCTATCTATTATCTATCTATATATTATCTATCTATTTATCATATGGCTTTTTCTCTGCTCATTTTATGTATATATATATATATATATATATATATATAATAATCTATCTATCATCTATATTCTAATCTTTCTGCATTTCATATATATTACTCTATTCATCTGTGCACCTCTCCATTCTCTGTCCCTTTCATATCTATCAATTTCTCTTATTAATCTTTCTGCATGTTGCCTCTCTTCCTTCCTCTATCTTCCTCTCTATTTTCATACTTATCTCTGGCTTCTCTTTATACATGTATCTATCTATTTCCTGTGTATTTATTAGACTTCTCATTATTATTATCTCCATCTATCCCTTATCTGTCTTCTATCTCTTGGCTCTGAGATATATATCTATATATCAGTTGTTCTTTATGTTACAGATTGTACTCACATGCTGGTGGAGAGCCATAATAAATCTTTTATTTACAGTACTTTCAGTGCATGGTGCAGGCTGATGATGATGATGATGATGATGTGGACATTACAGGGGCTTCACATTTTGCAGGAGAAATCTGACAGAAGGACACACTGGGGGCACACAGCAGGGGCACCGATGTTCCTCACCTACATCCCAGCCCCCTATTACACAAGTCAGTGACACTGCTGCTAATCTAGATGGACAGTGGAACTACAACTCTCAGCATGCTCTGTTTGTCAGAGGTTACTAAGAACTGCTACGAGTAATCCCACCACTGTAAAATCCAAGTTGATCTTCACTTTACAGTACCATGTCGATAAAAATCAGGTAAAATTTGACATTAATTCTGGGGTCAGTTTTCTAATGCGGATCCGCACCTAATCTGCATACAACAAATACAGATCCGTAAGAAGAAGCCCGAATTTGCTGATTATTTTTTCTTTCCGATTCCCTCTGTCACATTTGTTTTTGCTCTTCTATGTCATTCATTTATACTAGTGATCCTTTAGTAAAATCCCTGGTAAATGTGTGCGCATTTCGTTGATTATTTGAGATCTTGGGGCCCTGATACAAACTTGTTATTAAAATTTAGAATATTGTCCAATTTGGTAGGAAATTCAGAAATTCGCTTACACAAAATTGCCTCCCATTTGAAGTCACTGCAGCAATTTGGGGGTCAATAATAATAACCTATTTATGAGTCATCTGCTCATAGGGATCGTTTAAAGTCCACACTAGAAGTGCAGTCGCTGATTGCACTGTATAGAGGGGGAGACTTGGACTTTTTACAGCCAGAGTTTATGTCTTTGCCACCACTGACTTTTCCCCAGAGGTGGTCACTGATGATCCAGCCCATACATCTTCACAGTGTGTCCCCTGCAGAGGAGAAAATGACCAGTCTGTCACTCAATGTCCTATCATTAGAGAGGGGCTCTGTGGACTGGGGGTCTCTGGGGAAGGGGCAGCCTGCTGTGTGGAGAGGTCAGTGGTGGAGGGGGATCTGATCACACTGGTCTGCTGAGGCTCAGAGCTTCCACCTTCAGTCCTTTCAGTGTCACTGGGCATCATGTCCAGCAGGTCAGAGTCACTGGAGTCACTGTCCCCATCAGATCTGTAGGGACTATTGCTCCTGTCTATGTCCACTTCTCCAGGACAGGGGGCTTCATTCTTCTCACTGTCTTCCTTCTCTTTGTCCTTTTGGGCTTGCGCCTCTTTTGAATGTCTCCACTTCATGCGCCTATTCTGGAACCAGACCTTCACCTAAAAAATAAAGGCAATCATTAAAAGAAATCCCTTTTTATCCCCCAATTGCTGCACTGATCAATTATTAGTTCAACTTTCCTGCAGGTGCATCAGGAATTCCAAGCTTGAATACATCTGTAAAGCTGACCTGTAGGTCTCAGCCTACCAACTACAACTCCCAGCATGCCCATTGAGCCTTGGGAAAGCTGGAGTTTGGGAGACAGCAGGTGCCTTCCATCAAGCACACCCAGTCCAATGCTGGCAGCCTGGTTGGAAAAGATCTCCAGGCTGCAATCACTGCCCAATAAGGGGCCATTGCTGGGCTAAATAGGTCAGAAATTGTGCCCAGGAGAATAAGATAATTGCATTGCTGTAAATAGGGATTATAAATAAATGGCTGGATGGGAAGTGTCTCTAGTAATTGCAGCCTGTCCTCAATGGAAGAAAGAGGGGGACTGGGGAACACCTTATATCCAAATCATTAAGAAAATCCCCCCCTAAGATCACAGAATGGGGGTCACCTTCTAGAACTTGATCACTTCTTTACTTCTAATGTGCTCAAGATTACTTTCTTTTTTTCTTAACAAGAATAAAGTTATCCCTTATGAAATGATATTCTATAAAAATGTCTATTCCTGCCTCTTATATAATGATCAGCCCCATGCAAAAGGGTTTCTTCTCCTAAGGGACCATCTGCAGGAATGGGGCTGTAGGGTTAAATGGTAACACCTCTGCTTTATTAGGGTCCCCACTTTATAAAGATGTTGCCCCTGCAAAAAAGTAAGGTTTCCTATTAGACAACTTTCACTGCCTGGGAGAGTCTGGAAATGATATTATCTCTGGAGTAATGAAGTCACATTTTTATACAGATTTCACCCCTGGAAAAGTGAGGTCACCCCCTTGTATCACTCCTACAGAAATGGGGTCTCCTCTTATAGCTTCATATTTCTGCAGAACAGGGGTCACCAATTCTGATGTGATTTTCTTACTACCCACACTGTTATAAATAGGGGTCAGCTACTCCCCTCCCCCCATTGGAGATATATACCCTCCCAATATTAGAGCTGCAGTAAAGATTGGGGGTCACTATTCTTTAGGGTGAATCTAAGAGGAAAGCAGAAGCGCAGTTTTTGGTTCTTTTGGGGAGGGGGTGTAGATGGACGGTTCCCCTTCTGCTCCCTGGATTCTGGTTTCCCATCACATTGGCTCCGCATTGAGTAACACTGACACTTTCAATTCGTTTTGTGCCCAAACCATAAAGTTGCTTCACTGCGACCACAATAGCAGAAGATCCGCTCAATGATCCATCGCTTCATCGTCCTCTCATCTCATCAATCCGGTCACAAAGAACAAAACCTGATTTCACTTCCCCTCAATAGAGAATTTCACAAGAGAGGAGAAGGAGAAGCGTCTATGTCCAAGTAACAGTCGCTTCATCCCCAGCGCAGACCCCCATATCTGTGACTGCAGGGGACTGACCAAACAGAGAGAAAGAGACAGACACCGCCGGGATCCGACAGACCCCCATATCTGTGACTGCAGGGGACTGACCAAACAGAGAGAAAGAGACAGACACCGCCGGGATCCGACAGACCCCCATATCTGTGACTGCAGGGGACTGACCAAACAGAGAGAAAGAGACAGACACCGCCGGGATCCGACAGACCCCCATATCTGTGACTGCAGGGGACTGACCAAACAGAGAGAAAGAGACAGACACCGCCGGGATCCGACAGACCCCCATATCTGTGACTGCAGGGGACTGACCAAACAGAGAGAAAGAGACAGACACCGCCGGGATCCGACAGACCCCCATATCTGTGACTGCAGGGGACTGACCAAACAGAGAGAAAGAGACAGACACCGCCGGGATCCGACAGACCCCCATATCTGTGACTGCAGGGGACTGACCAAACAGAGAGACAGAGAGAAAGAGACAGACACCGCCGGGATCCGACAGACCCCCATATCTGTGACTGCAGGGGACTGACCAAACAGAGAGAAAGAGACAGACACCGCCGGGATCCGACAGGTCCCCATATCTGTGACTGCAGGGGACTGACCAAACAGAGAGACAGAGAGAAAGAGACAGACACCGCCGGGATCCGACAGGTCCCCATATCTGTGACTGCAGGGGACTGACCAAACAGAGAGACAGAGAGAAAGAGACAGACACCGCCGGGATCCGACAGACCCCCATATCTGTGACTGCAGGGGACTGACCAAACAGAGAGACAGAGAGAAAGAGACAGACACCGCCGGGATCCGACAGACCCCCATATCTGTGACTGTAGGGGACTGACCAAACAGAGAGACAGAGAGAAAGAGACAGACACCGCCGGGATCCGACAGACCCCCATATCTGTGACTGCAGGGGACTGACCAAACAGAGAGACAGAGAGAAAGAGACAGACACCGCCGGGATCCGACAGACCCCCATATCTGTGACTGCAGGGGACTGACCAAACAGAGAGAAAGAGACAGACACCGCCGGGATCCGACAGGTCCCCATATCTGTGACTGCAGGGGACTGACCAAACAGAGAGACAGAGAGAAAGAGACAGACACCGCCGGGATCCGACAGACCCCCATATCTGTGACTGCAGGGGACTGACCAAACAGAGAGACAGAGAGAAAAAGAGACAGACACCGCCGGGATCCGACAGTTCCCCATATCTGTGACTGCAGGGGACTGACCAAACAGAGAGACAGAGAGAAAGAGACAGACACCGCCGGGATCCGACAGTTCCCCATATCTGTGACTGCAAGGGACTGACCAAATAGTCAAAATATTCTCACCACATAGAGAGAGAGAGCGAGAGGGAGAAAGAGACAGACAGAGAGAAAGAGAGAGAGACAGACATAGAGAAAGAGACATAGACAGAAAGAGACAGACATAGAGAAAGAGACAGAGAGAGGGAGAAAGAGACAGACATAGAGAAAGAGTCAGAGAGAGAGAGAATGAGACAGACATAGAGAAAGAGAGAGAAATAGACAGACATAGAGAAACAGAAAGAGAGAGAGACAGAGGGAGAGAAATAAATAAAGAAATAGAGACGGAAAGAGAGAGAGAGAAATAGACAAAGAGCGACAGAGGGAGAGAGAGACAGAGGGAGGGAGAAAGATACAAAGAGAAAAACAGACAGACCGAGAGAGAGAAAGAAACAGACAGAGAAAGAAAGAGGCAGAGTGAAAGAGAGAGAAAGAGACAGAGAGAGATAGGCAGACAGAGAAAGTGACAGAGGGAGAGAGAGAGACTCAGAAAAAGAGACAGAGGGAAAAAGAGAGACAGAGAGAGAAAGAGACAGAACGAAATAAACAGACAGAGTGTGACAGAGAGAGAGGGAAGGAAAGAAAGAAAAAGAAAGAATGAGATGGATAAATAATAGAGAAGAATGAAAGAAAAAGAGATATAGATAGATAGATGATAGATAATGAGAGAAAAGTAAGAAAAAAATGAAGGAAAGAAGAAAAAATAAAGAAAGATTAGATAAATATGAGAGAAGAAAGAAACAAAAAGAATTATATGAGAGAGAAGGAAGGAAGAAATAGAAAATAAAAATAAACAAGGAAAGGAAAGAAGATGATAGATAATAGATAGATAATAAATAGATAGATAATAGATAGATAGATAGATAGATAGATAGATAGATAGATGGACAGATAGATAGATAGATAGATAGATGGACAGATAGATAGATAGATAGATAGATAGATAGATAGATTGAAAGATAGATAGATAATAGCTAGCTAGATAGATAGATGGATGGATAGATAGATAGAAAGAAATATAGATAATAGATAGATAGATAATAGCTAGATAGATAGAGAGATTGAAAGATAGATAATAAATAGATAGATAATAGATAGATGGATAGATAGATAGATAGATAGATAATAGCTAGATAGATAATAGATAGATAGATAATAGCTAGATAGAGAGAGAGATTGAAAGATAGATAATAAATAGATAGATAATAGATAGATGGATAGATAGATAGATAATAGCTAGATAGATAGATAGATAATAGCTAGATAGAGAGAGAGATTGAAAGATAGATAATAAATAGATAGATAATAGATAGATGGATCGATAGATAGATAATAGCTAGATAGATAATAGATAGATAGAGAGATTGATAGATAATAGATAGATAGAGATATTGATAGATAATAGATAGATAGAGAGATTGATAGATAATAGATAGATAGAGATATTGATAGATAATAGATAGAGAGATTGATAGATAATAGATAGATAATATGAGATACATGAAAAAAATAAATAAAGGAAGGAAAGAAGAAATAAATTAAGAAAGAAAAAGAAAAGGAGAAAGAAAGAGACAAATCTGACATAGACAGAGATGAGAGCTTCTTTTGCTCTAGTGGTCGCAGCCTCCTTCTCTCCGGGTGATTCGGAGGTCTTTTCTCACATTAACCCTTCGCTGTCCCCTCCTCTGTGCTCGGTGCCATCTTCTTACCTGGGCATCAGTGAGCCCCAGCATGGCTGCCAGCTGCTTTCGGTCAGGCTTGGTCACATACTTCTGCACCTCAAACCTCTTCTCCAGGCCTTTCCTCTGCAGATTGGAGAACACCGCTCGGGACCAGGACCTCTTCCTCTTGTAGGTCTGGGGCATGGTGTCCTTGGTGAGCACCGCATAGGGCCCTGGAAGGAGAGCAGCAGAGTCAGTGAGGAGGGCAGGCTGCCAGAGGAGACAGTGGACACAGCATATATATATATATAATCCCAGCAGGACAGCTCCCTGCACCGAGATCAATCAGAGCTAATGATAACCTCCAATGGAACACAGAACAATGGAGAGAACAGGTCACTAAGAACAATAGAATCCCACAGGAATCTGCAATTGGTGACTGTTATGTAAAAAAATAAATATAAAGTCTGAGCCAGGGTGAGGGGCTGCAGGATCTCTTCTTACCTCTAAGGATTATTCTCAGGTGGAAAAATCTACAATAACCACATAGACACAAAGAATCTATTCATAGCTGATGCAAATATGCTAATTAGTCAGACCTAATTATTGGCTTTCAATGTAATAATTACTTAATGGACACAGTGTAACAGACTTTTTGCCTAACAATCCTACAGGAGGCTGTGAAGTCTGCAGAAGAGCAGGATTGTGTATAAGGGGTTAATCGGTCACTTTTTCTTACTGCTACTTTTATGATTACTGATGATGATAATAGGGAAAGTAGTACCTGGGAAGGTGTCCTGGAACTGCTGCTGCACTGAGCCCCTCGGGTGTGTGTTTAGCTGCCCCAGGATTGTGGAGGTCTCTGTGAGGGGCTCTAGGGAGGCGAAGAACTGTCCGGCTGTGGGCTGCATGTGGGGGGCAAGGACCCCTGACTGGCGGCCTGAGCTGATTAATGAGGTCAGATCTGTGGTCAGAAAGGACAGAGCTCTGTTATAGGCTAGACCCAACACCCAAATATTAGGTATGTAACCACTGAGCCTCCTTAAAAAACAGCCTCATATATGTCACATTTTATGCATGTAACCAGTGAGCCCCCTTAAAATAACAGCCTGATATATGTCATATTTTATGCATGTAACCACTGAGCCTCCTTAAAATAACAGCCTGATATATGTCACATTTTATACATGTAACCACTGAGCCCCCTTAAAATAACAGCCTCATATATGTCACATTTTATGCATGTAACCACTGAGCCTCCTTAAAAAACAGCCTCATATATGTCACATTTTATGCATGTAACCACTGAGCCCCCTTAAAATAACAGCCTGATATATGTCATATTTTATGCATGTAACCACTGAGCCTCCTTAAAATAACAGCCTGATATATGTCACATTTTATACATGTAACCACTGAGCCCCCTTAAAATAACAGCCTCATATATGTCACATTTTATGCATGTAACCACTGAGCCTCCTTAAAAAACAGCCTCATATATGTCACATTTTATGCATGTAACCACTGAGCCCCCTTAAAATAACAGCCTCATATATGTCACATTTTATGCATGTAACCACTGAGTCCCCCTTAAAATAACAGCCTCATATATGCCACATTTTA